>NC_140989.1:23209103-23598821 GCF_052327205.1 Somniosus microcephalus
CTCCCCTCCCCCTCCCCTCCCCCCCCTCCCCCTCTCCCCCTCCCCCCTCCCCTTCCTCCCCCCTCCTCCCCCCGCCTCCCCTCCCCCCCTTCCCGTCCCCTTTCCCCTCCCCTTCCCCCTCCCTCCCCTCCCCTTTCCCCCCCCGCCTCCCCTTCCCCTCCCCCCCCTCCCCTTCCCCCCTCCCTCCCCTTCCCCCCTCCCCTCCCCCTTCCCCCCCTCCCCTTTCCCTCCCCTCCCCTTTCCCCCCTCCCCTTTCCCCCCTCCCCTCCCCCTTCCCCACCTCCCCTCCCCTTCCCCCCTTTCCCTCCCCTCCCCTTTCCCTCCTCCCCTTTCCCCCTCCCCTCCCCTCCCCTTTCCCCCCATCCCCTCCCCCTTCCCCCCCTCCCCTCCCCCCCCTCCCCTCCCCCTTTCCCCCCTCCCCTCCCCTTCCCCCCCCTCCCCTCCCCTCCCCCCCCTCCCTTCCCCCCTCCCCTTCCCCCCCTCCCCTTTCTCCCCCCTCCCCTTTCCCCTCCCCTCCTCCCTCCCCCCCTTTCCTCCCCTCCCCCTTCCCCCCTCCCCCCTTCCCCACCTTTCCTCCCCCTCCATCCCCCCACCCTTCCCCCAGTCGCTCTCTCTCTTTCCCCCCAGTCGCTCTCATCTCTTCCCCCCAGTCGCTCTCTCTCTTCCCCCCCCAGTCGCTCTCTCTCTTCCCCCCCAGTCGCTCTCTCTCTTCCCCCCCCAGTCGCTCTCTCTCTTCCCCCCCCCAGTCGCTCTCTCTCTTCCCCCCCCAGTCGCTCTCTCTCTTCCCCCCCCCAGTCGCTCTCTCTCTTCCCCCCCCCAGTCGCTCTCTCTCTTCCCCCCCCAGTCGCTCTCTCTCTTCCCCCCCCAGTCGCTCTCTCTCTTCCCCCCCCCAGTCGCTCTCTCTCTTCCCCCCCCAGTCGCTCTCTCTCTTCCCCCCCCAGTCGCTCTCTCTCTTCCCCCCCCCAGTCGCTCTCTCTCTTCCCCCCCCAGTCGCTCTCTCTCTTCCCCCCCCAGTCGCTCTCTCTCTCTTCCCCCCCCAGTCGCTCTCTCTCTTCCCCCCCCAGTCGCTCTCTCTCTTCCCCCCCAGTCGCTCTCTCTCTTCCCCCCCCCAGTCGCTCTCTCTCTTCCCCCCCCAGTCGCTCTCTCTCTTCCCCCCCAGTCGCTCTCTCTCTTCCCCCCCCAGTCGCTCTCTCTCTTCCCCCCCCAGTCGCTCTCTCTCTTCCCCCCCCCAGTCGCTCTCTCTCTTCCCCCCCCAGTCGCTCTCTCTCTTCCCCCCCAGTCGCTCTCTCTCTTCCCCCCCCAGTCGCTCTCTCTCTTCCCCCCCCAGTCGCTCTCTCTCTTCCCCCCCAGTCGCTCTCTCTCTTCCCCCCCAGTCGCTCTCTCTCTTCCCCCCCCAGTCGCTCTCTCTCTTCCCCCCCCAGTCGCTCTCTCTCTTCCCCCCCAGTCGCTCTCTCTCTTCCCCCCCAGTCGCTCTCTCTCTTCCCCCCCCAGTCGCTCTCTCTCTTCCCCCCCAGTCGCTCTCTCTCTTCCCCCCAGTCGCTCTCTCTCTTCCCCCCAGTCGCTCTCTCTCTTCGCCCCCCAGTCGCTCTCTCTCTTCCCCCCCAGTCGCTCTCTCTCTTGCCCCCCAGTCGCTCTCTCTCTTGCCCCCCAGTCGCTCTCTCTCTTGCCCCCAGTCGCTCTCTCTCTTGCCCCAGTCGCTCTCTCTCTTGCCCCCAGTCGCTCTCTCTCTTGCCCCCAGTCGCTCTCTCTCTTGCCCCCAGTCGCTCTCTTCTCTTGCCCCCAGTCGCTCTCTCTCTTGCCCCCAGTCGCTCTCTCTCTTGCCCCCAGTCGCTCTCTCTCTTGCCCCCCCAGTCGCTCTCTCTCTTGCCCCCAGTCGCTCTCTCTCTTGCCCCCAGTCGCTCTCTCTCTTGCCCCCAGTCGCTCTCTCTCTTGCCCCCCAGTCGCTCTCTCTCTTGCCCCCAGTCGCTCTCTCTCTTGCCCCCAGTCGCTCTCTCTCTTGCCCCCAGTCGCTCTCTCTCTTGCCCCCAGTCGCTCTCTCTCTTGCCCCCCAGTCGCTCTCTCTCTTGCCCCCCCAGTCGCTCTCTCTCTTGCCCCCCAGTCGCTCTCTCTCTTGCCCCCCAGTCGCTCTCTCTCTTGCCCCCCAGTCGCTCTCTCTCTTGCCCCCAGTCGCTCTCTCTCTTGCCCCCAGTCGCTCTCTCTCTTGCCCCCAGTCGCTCTCTCTCTTGCCCCCAGTCGCTCTCTCTCTTGCCCCCAGTCGCTCTCTCTCTTGCCCCCAGTCGCTCTCTCTCTTGCCCCCAGTCGCTCTCTCTCTTGCCCCCAGTCGCTCTCTCTCTTGCCCCCAGTCGCTCTCTCTCTTGCCCCCAGTCGCTCTCTCTCTTGCCCCCAGTCGCTCTCTCTCTTGCCCCCAGTCGCTCTCTCTCTTGCCCCCCAGTCGCTCTCTCTCTTGCCCCCAGTCGCTCTCTCTCTTGCCCCCCAGTCGCTCTCTCTCTTGCCCCCAGTCGCTCTCTCTCTTGCCCCCAGTCGCTCTCTCTCTTGCCCCCAGTCGCTCTCTCTCTTGCCCCCAGTCGCTCTCTCTCTTGCCCCCCAGTCGCTCTCTCTCTTGCCCCCCAGTCGCTCTCTCTCTTCCCCCAGTCGCTCTCTTCCCCAGTCGCTCTCTCTCTTCCCCAGTCGCTCTCTCTCTTCCCCCCAGTCGCTCTCTCTCTTTCCCCCCAGTCGCTCTCTCTCTTCCCCCAGTCGCTCTCTCTCTTCCCCCCAGTCGCTCTCTCTCTTCCCCCCAGTCGCTCTCTCTCTTCCCCCCAGTCGCTCTCTCTCTTCCCCCCAGTCGCTCTCTCTCTTCCCCCAGTCGCTCTCTCTCTTCCCCCCAGTCGCTCTCTCTCTTCCCCCAGTCGCTCTCTCTCTTCCCCCCAGTCGCTCTCTCTCTTCCCCCCAGTCGCTCTCTCTCTTCCCCCCAGTCGCTCTCTCCCCCAGTCGCTCTCTCTCTTCCCCCAGTCGCTCTCTCTCTTCCCCCCAGTCGCTCTCTCTCTTCCCCCCAGTCGCTCTCTCTCTTCCCCCCAGTCGCTCTCTCTCTTCCCCCCAGTCGCTCTCTCTCTTCCCCCCAGTCGCTCTCTCTCTTCCCCCCAGTCGCTCTCTCTCTTCCCCCCAGTCGCTCTCTCTCTTCCCCCCAGTCGCTCTCTCTCTTCCCCCCAGTCGCTCTCTCTCTTCCCCCCAGTCGCTCTCTCTCTTCCCCCCAGTCGCTCTCTCTCTTCCCCCCAGTCGCTCTCTCTCTTCCCCCCAGTCGCTCTCTCTCTTCCCCCCAGTCGCTCTCTCTCTTCCCCCCAGTCGCTCTCTCTCTTCCCCCCAGTCGCTCTCTCTCTTCCCCCCAGTCGCTCTCTCTTCCCCCAGTCGCTCTCTCTCTTCCCCCAGTCGCTCTCTCTTCCCCCCAGTCGCTCTCTCTCTTCCCCCCAGTCGCTCTCTCTCTTCCCCCCAGTCGCTCTCTCTCTTCCCCCCAGTCGCTCTCTCTCTTCCCCCCAGTCGCTCTCTCTCTTCCCCCCAGTCGCCTCTCTCTTCCCCCCAGTCGCGCTCTCTCTTCCCCCCAGTCGCTCTCTCTCTTCCCCCCAGTCGCGCTCTCTCTTCCCCCCAGTCGCGCTCTCTCTTCCCCCCAGTCGCGCTCTCTCTTCCCCCCAGTCGCGCTCTCTCTTCCCCCCAGTCGCGCTCTCTCTTCCCCCCAGTCGCGCTCTCTCTTCCCCCCAGTCGCTCTCTCTCTTCCCCCCAGTCGCTCTCTCTCTTTCCCCCAGTCGCTCTCTCTCTTCCCCCCAGTCGCTCTCTCTCTTCCCCCCAGTCGCGCTCTCTCTTCCCCCCAGTCGCTCTCTCTCTTCCCCCCCAGTCGCGCTCTCTCTTCCCCCCCAGTCGCGCTCTCTCTTCCCCCCAGTCGCGCTCTCTCTTCCCCCCAGTCGCGCTCTCTCTTCCCCCCAGTCGCGCTCTCTCTTCCCCCCCAGTCGCGCTCTCTCTTCCCCCCCAGTCGCTCTCTCTCTTTCCCCCCAGTCGCTCTCTCTCTTCCCCCCCCAGTCGCTCTCTCTCTTCCCCCCCAGTCGCTCTCTCTCTTCCCCCCCAGTCGCTCTCCTCTCTTCCCCCCCAGTCGCTCTCTCTCTTCCCCCCCAGTCGCTCTCTCTCTTCCCCCCCAGTCGCTCTCTCTCTTCCCCCCCCAGTCGCTCTCTCTCTTCCCCCCCCAGTCGCTCTCTCTCTTCCCCCCCCAGTCGCTCTCTCTCTTCCCCCCCCAGTCGCTCTCTCTCTTCCCCCCCCAGTCGCTCTCTCTCTTCCCCCCCCAGTCGCTCTCTCTCTTCCCCCCCCAGTCGCTCTCTCTCTTCCCCCCCCAGTCGCTCTCTCTCTTCCCCCCCCAGTCGCTCTCTCTCTTCCCCCCCCAGTCGCTCTCTCTCTTCCCCCCCCAGTCGCTCTCTCTCTTCCCCCCCCAGTCGCTCTCTCTCTTCCCCCCCCAGTCGCTCTCTCTCTTCCCCCCCCAGTCGCTCTCTCTCTTCCCCCCCCAGTCGCTCTCTCTCTTCCCCCCCCAGTCGCTCTCTCTCTTCCCCCCCCCAGTCGCTCTCTCTCTTCCCCCCCCAGTCGCTCTCTCTCTTCCCCCCCCAGTCGCTCTCTCTCTTCCCCCCCCCAGTCGCTCTCTCTCTTCCCCCCCCAGTCGCTCTCTCTCTTCCCCCCCCAGTCGCTCTCTCTCTTCCCCCCCCAGTCGCTCTCTCTCTTCCCCCCCCAGTCGCTCTCTCTCTTCCCCCCCCAGTCGCTCTCTCTCTTCCCCCCCCAGTCGCTCTCTCTCTTCCCCCCCCAGTCGCTCTCTCTCTTCCCCCCCAGTCGCTCTCTCTCTTCCCCCCCAGTCGCTCTCTCTCTTCCCCCCCAGTCGCTCTCTCTCTTCCCCCCCAGTCGCTCTCTCTCTTCCCCCCCAGTCGCTCTCTCTCTTCCCCCCCAGTCGCTCTCTCTCTTCCCCCCAGTCGCTCTCTCTCTTCCCCCCCAGTCGCTCTCTCTCTTCCCCCCCAGTCGCTCTCTCTCTTCCCCCCCCAGTCGCTCTCTCTCTTCCCCCCCAGTCGCTCTCTCTCTTCCCCCCCAGTCGCTCTCTCTCTTCCCCCCCAGTCGCTCTCTCTCTTCCCCCCAGTCGCTCTCTCTCTTCCCCCCAGTCGCTCTCTCTCTTCCCCCCCAGTCGCTCTCTCTCTTCCCCCCAGTCGCTCTCTCTCTTCCCCCCCAGTCGCTCTCTCTCTTCCCCCCCAGTCGCTCTCTCTCTTCCCCCCCAGTCGCTCTCTCTCTTCCCCCCCAGTCGCTCTCTCTCTTCCCCCCCAGTCGCTCTCTCTCTTCCCCCCAGTCGCTCTCTCTCTTCGCCCCCAGTCGCTCTCTCTCTTGCCCCCAGTCGCTCTCTCTCTTGCCCCCAGTCGCTCTCTCTCTTGCCCCCAGTCGCTCTCTCTCTTGCCCCCAGTCGCTCTCTCTCTTGCCCCCAGTCGCTCTCTCTCTTGCCCCCAGTCGCTCTCTCTCTTGCCCCCAGTCGCTCTCTCTCTTGCCCCCAGTCGCTCTCTCTCTTGCCCCCAGTCGCTCTCTCTCTTGCCCCCAGTCGCTCTCTCTCTTGCCCCCAGTCGCTCTCTCTCTTGCCCCCAGTCGCTCTCTCTCTTGCCCCCAGTCGCTCTCTCTCTTGCCCCCAGTCGCTCTCTCTCTTGCCCCCAGTCGCTCTCTCTCTTGCCCCCAGTCGCTCTCTCTCTTGCCCCCAGTCGCTCTCTCTCTTGCCCCCAGTCGCTCTCTCTCTTGCCCCCAGTCGCTCTCTCTCTTGCCCCCAGTCGCTCTCTCTCTTGCCCCCAGTCGCTCTCTCTCTTGCCCCCAGTCGCTCTCTCTCTTGCCCCCAGTCGCTCTCTCTCTTGCCCCCAGTCGCTCTCTCTCTTGCCCCCAGTCGCTCTCTCTCTTGCCCCCAGTCGCTCTCTCTCTTGCCCCCAGTCGCTCTCTCTCTTGCCCCCAGTCGCTCTCTCTCTTGCCCCCAGTCGCTCTCTCTCTTGCCCCCAGTCGCTCTCTCTCTTGCCCCCAGTCGCTCTCTCTCTTGCCCCCAGTCGCTCTCTCTCTTGCCCCCAGTCGCTCTCTCTCTTGCCCCCAGTCGCTCTCTCTCTTGCCCCCAGTCGCTCTCTCTCTTGCCCCCAGTCGCTCTCTCTCTTGCCCCCCAGTCGCTCTCTCTCTTCCCCCCAGTCGCTCTCTCTCTTCCCCCCAGTCGCTCTCTCTCTTCCCCCCAGTCGCGCTCTCTCTTCCCCCCCAGTCGCTCTCTCCCCCCCAGTCGCTCTCTCTCTTCCCCCCAGTCGCTCTCTCTCTTCCCCCCAGTCGCTCTCTCTCTTCCCCCCAGTCGCTCTCTCTCTTCCCCCCCAGTCGCTCTCTCTCTTCCCCCCAGTCGCTCTCTCTCTTCCCCCCAGTCGCTCTCTCTCTTCCCCCCCAGTCGCTCTCTCTCTTCCCCCCCCAGTCGCTCTCTCTCTTCCCCCCCAGTCGCTCTCTCTCTTCCCCCCCAGTCGCTCTCTCTCTTCCCCCCCAGTCGCGCTCTCTCTTCCCCCCAGTCGCGCTCTCTCTTCCCCCCAGTCGCTCTCTCTCTTCCCCCCAGTCGCTCTCTCTCTTCCCCCCAGTCGCTCTCTCTCTTCCCCCCAGTCGCTCTCTCTCTTCCCCCCCAGTCGCTCTCTCTCTTCCCCCCCCAGTCGCTCTCTCTCTTCCCCCCCCAGTCGCTCTCTCTCTTCCCCCCCCAGTCGCTCTCTCTCTTCCCCCCCAGTCGCTCTCTCTCTTCCCCCCCAGTCGCGCTCTCTCTTCCCCCCAGTCGCGCTCTCTCTTCCCCCCAGTCGCTCTCTCTCTTCCCCCCCAGTCGCTCTCTCTCTTCCCCCCCCAGTCGCTCTCTCTCTTCCCCCCCAGTCGCTCTCTCTCTTCCCCCCCAGTCGCTCTCTCTCTTCCCCCCCAGTCGCGCTCTCTCTTCCCCCCAGTCCCTCTCTCTCTTCCCCCCCAGTCGCTCTCTCTCTTCCCCCCCAGTCGCTCTCTCTCTTCCCCCCCAGTCGCGCTCTCTCTTCCCCCCCAGTCGCGCTCTCTCTTCCCCCCAGTCGCGCTCTCTCTCTTCCCCCCAGTCGCTCTCTCTCTTCCCCCCAGTCGCTCTCTCTCTTCCCCCCAGTCGCTCTCTCTCTTCCCCCCAGTCGCTCTCTCTCTTCCCCCCAGTCGCTCTCTCTCTTCCCCCCAGTCGCCCTCTCTCTTCCCCCCCAGTCGCCCTCTCTCTTCCCCCCAGTCGCTCTCTCTCTTCCCCCCCAGTCGCTCTCTCTCTTCCCCCCCAGTCGCTCTCTCTCTTCCCCCCAGTCGCTCTCTCTCTTCCCCCCCAGTCGCTCTCTCTCTTTCCCCCAGTCGCTCTCTCTCTTTCCCCCAGTCGCTCTCTCTCTTTCCCCCAGTCGCTCTCTCTCTTTCCCCCAGTCGCTCTCTCTCTTTCCCCCAGTCGCTCTCTCTCTTTCCCCCAGTCGCTCTCTCTCTTCCCCCCAGTCGCTCTCTCTCTTCCCCCCAGTCGCGCTCTCTCTTCCCCCGTCGCGCTCTCTCTTCCCCCCCAGTCGCTCTCTCTCTTCCCCCCCAGTCGCGCTCTCTCTTCCCCCCAGTCGCGCTCTCTCTTCCCCCCAGTCGCTCTCTCTCTCCCCCCCCAGTCGCTCTCTCTCTTCCCCCCCAGTCGCTCTCTCTCTTCCCCCCCAGTCGCTCTCTCTCTTCCCCCCCCAGTCGCTCTCTCTCTTCCCCCCCAGTCGCTCTCTCTCTTCCCCCCCAGTCGCTCTCTCTCTTCCCCCCCAGTCGCTCTCTCTCTTCCCCCCCAGTCGCTCTCTCTCTTCCCCCCCAGTCGCTCTCTCTCTTCCCCCCCAGTCGCTCTCTCTCTTCCCCCCCAGTCGCGCTCTCTCTTCCCCCCAGTCGCTCTCTCTCTTCCCCCCCAGTCGCTCTCTCTCTTCCCCCCCCAGTCGCTCTCTCTCTTCCCCCCCAGTCGCTCTCTCTCTTCCCCCCCAGTCGCGCTCTCTCTTCCCCCCAGTCGCTCTCTCTCTTCCCCCCCAGTCGCTCTCTCTCTTCCCCCCAGTCGCTCTCTCTCTTCCCCCCAGTCGCTCTCTCTCTTCCCCCCAGTCGCGCTCTCTCTTCCCCCCAGTCGCTCTCTCTCTTCCCCCCCAGTCGCTCTCTCTCTTCCCCCCCAGTCGCTCTCTCTCTTCCCCCCCAGTCGCTCTCTCTCTTCCCCCCAGTCGCTCTCTCTCTTCCCCCCAGTCGCTCTCTCTCTCTCTTCCAACAACAACATGCCCTCAAAAGACCCTCGGCACCGCCGGGCACTTCAGCTAGTATTTAATAAGTTGGTCTCAACTGCCTTATGTGGTAGAGAATTCCACAGGTTCACCACTCTCTGGGTGAAGAAATTCCTCCTCATTTCTGTCCTAAATGGCTTACCCCTTATCCTTCGACTGTGACCCCTGGTTCTGGACTCCCCCGCCATCGGGAACATCCTTCCTGCATCTCGTCTGCCCAGTCCTGTTAGAATTTTATAAGTTTCAATGAGATCCCCTCTCATTCTTCTAAACTCCAGTGAATATAAGCCCAATCGACTCACTCTCTCTTTGTATGTCATTCCTGCCATCCCAGGTACCAGTCTGCTGAATCTTCGTTGAACTCCCTCCATGGCAAGAACATCCTTCCTCAGATAAGGCGACCAAAACTGCACACAATACTTAAGGTGCGGTCTCACCAAGGCCCTGTACAACTGCAGCAAGACATCCTTGCTCCTGTACTCGAATCCTCTCGCTATGAAGGCCAACATACCATTTGCCTTCTTAACCGCCTGCTGCACCTGCATGCTTACCTTCAGCGACTGGTGCACAAGAACACCCAGGTCTTGTTGCACTTCTCGTAGGCGCTGGTGGGCATTAGAGAGCGGACCTCAAATGCAGCCACTTTTCCATGGGTTTTGTAATGTATGTACCTTAAAGGGAGGAACTACTTTCTACAGCTCATGTATACTGCAGTACTGGCGGTGACCACACCTGTATATAACGCTGAGTAGTAATCTGTTGTTTCAGTTGCAGTTTGAACCACGTTGAGTAAACACCTGTTGTACCGTTCTCTGCAGTCCTTTTCTTATTATTACACGGACGTAACAGTGGCGACAAGTTCGAACCTACCTGCAACTCTGCATCACCTCCCAGGGATTCGCTCCTGGAGAACAGTGGAAGAAGGTCGAGCCCAGAAGCACAGGCGTCGACCACGGGCAACCGTCCAGTCATCCAGCGGAGATTTGAGCATCGCAGGGGAGGCTGTCGAGAGCCAGGCTTGGCTTTCCAGTCACGGTGGTCCAGCGAAGCGGGCTGGCAACAGGTACTGCGCAGACCCTTCCTGGACAGCGACGGGCAAGAGCCGACCAAGCGGCACAGAAAAAGGCCGAGCAGCGTCGGCGGGGGAGAGAGAGAGGGCAGAGCGCACAGGGCGCAGCCGGTGTTCAGGACCGAGCGGCGGCAACAGGGGAGAGAGGCGTGCAGGAAAACGCGAGGCGCTGCCGTTGCCACGAGGACCGCAGAGAACGGCGTTGGCAGCAGCGCACGAAACCCACAGGGCGTCGCCATTTGCCACGAGGACCGCCGAGAGCGGCGTTGGCAGCAGCGCGGGAGACGCCATTTTAAGCCGCAGCGGGGAAGAAAGGAAAGCGTGGGAGATGCCATTTTAAGCCAGTCTAACCACACCCAAAAATGCCGAAGAGTGGCAGTATCACAGCGTTCGACAATGAAGTCGAAGATTGGACGACATATGTCGAACGCATAGAAGTATACTGCAAGGCGAATGAAGTGCCAGATGACAAGAAAGCACTGGTATTGTTGAATTCAATGGGTGCAAAAACATATGGCTTACTACAAAACCTAGTAACCCCAGAGAAGCCAGTAGAAAAGGATTTTGAAAACATAGTGTCAATCCTACAGGACCACTTAAACCCCACACCGCTGCTGATAGCAGAAAGATTTAAGTTTCACAAAAGGAACCAGCATAAAGATGAAAGTAATGCTGAGTATTTAACGGAACTGCGCAAGCTATCGAAACACTGCCAGTTTGGAATGGGACTAGCAGATACTTTAAGGGACAAGTTTGTGTGTGGGCTTCAAAGTGAAGGAACCCAGAAACGGCTTCTATCAGAAAAGGATCTTACGCTGGACAAGGCTTTCAGCATTGCAGTATCACACGAAGCAGCAGCACGGGGCGCTGCAGAGATACAACGGAGACCGCAAGAATATGGCACAAATGAAATGTCATACGGAACAGTGAAGTGCTATCGCTGCGGCAGAACAACACACGACCATAAGGATTGCTGGTTCAAGGACAAAGTGTGCAGACAGTCTGGAAAAGTAGGACACATATTAAGAGTCTGCAGGTCGGGAAAGAAAACCAGCAGCAAGAAATCTCCACAGGTGAAGTACAAGAAGGTACATAAGGTGACGGAGAGTAGTTCAGACGAACAGAAGATTGATACAGACTCCGGAAGCAAGGAGCTGGGTTGTCTGAAACTACATAATGTGATCAAAACGGAGGATCACCAAACTATCTGGGTCACGCTCAAGATAGCAGGAGTCCAAGTGAAAATGGAATTGGACACAGGATCAGCCCTAATAGTCATAAACTGAAGGGACTACAAGCGGCTATTCTCACATATACCCTTGAGAGACACAAAGATTGTCTTGAAGACGTACACGGGGCAAAAAGTCTACCCCAAAGGAAAAATAAGGGTGAACGTTATATATAACGGCAAGTAAACACCAAAAATTGACCTATATGTATTGCCAGATGGAGGACCACCACTACTAGGACGTGAATGGATCCGGAAGATACAGCTAGATTGGCATTCCATACAAGCACTGACTGTAGATGCCAAAAAGGACGACGACATCACACCTGGACGACTGTCAAAAATGCTAACTGACGCACAAGAAGTGTTCCAGCAGGGACTCGGAACACTAAAAGGCATAACAGCGACGATCAAAATAGAGGAAAATGCAAGCCCAAAGTTTTTTACGGCCAAACCGGTACCTTATGCGATCCGCCCAGCCGTCGAAGCAGAGCTGGAAGGTTTGGAACGTTCAGGAGTACTGTCCAAAGTGGACTGGAGCGAGTGGGCTACACCCATCGTTCCTGTAATGAAATGGTCGTTGAGTAATACACCTGGGGAACCAAAGAAGGTTCGCATCTGTGGGGACTTTAAGGTGACAGTGAACCCAGTCCTTCACACGGTACAATATCCGCTTCCGCGGATTGAAGATTTTTTCGCCTCGCTATCTGGAGGGAAACGCTTCACTAAGATTGATCTGGCCCAGGCGTACCTGCAAATGGAGGTAGAAGAAGCCTCGAAACAGTACCTCACGATCAACACTCATAAATGTCTCTACCAATACAACCGGCTGGTGTTCGGGGTAGCATCAGCTCCGGCTATTTGGCAAAGGGCAATGGAACAAGTCCTGCAAGGGATTCCAGGGACCCAGTGTTATTTGGACGACATCCTGGTCACGGGCGAAAATGACAGTGATCACCTCGCCAACCTGGAGCAGGTGCTCACTAGATTGAAGGAATATGGGCTCAGAGCTAATCGCCACAAATGCGAGTTTTTCCAGAAGCAGATCTCGTATTGTGGCCACGTTATTGATAAAGAGGGGTTACATAAGTCCCCTGAAAAGATTGAGGCAGTAGTCAAGGCTCCAGCACCGGAAAATGTGTCACAACTGAGGTCGTTCCTCGGGCTGGTGAACTACTACCATAAGTTCTTGCCGAATTTGTCTACCGTACTACACCCACTGAACACCCTACTGCAAATGGGGGTACCATGGAAGTGGAGTGACGAATGTAAACGAGCTTGCCAGAAGAGCAAAGCATTGATCACATCAAAAGAGGTGTTGGCTCATTTCAACCCAGCACTACCAATTCGGTTGGCGTGTGATGCATCACCCTGTGGCATTGGAGCGGTGCTGTCGCACAAATTCCCGGACGGCTCAGAGAGGCCAGTAGCCTTTGCGTCTTGGTCACTAACCTCAGCTGAGCGTAACTACACCCAGATTGACAGGGAGGCCCTGAGCCTAGTGTGGGGAGTGAAAAAGTTCAATCACTATCTGCAGGGGCAGAAGTTCACCTTGCTGACTGACCACCAACCACTTGTCTCCATCTTTAATCCAAAGAAGGGCGTTCCGGTGATGACTGCGCAACGGCTACAAAGATGGTCCCTTTTTCTAGGGGCGCACCAATATGAAATCGAGTATAAGGGCACGAAACAGCATGGAAATGCTGATGGGCTATCTTGCCTGCCACTGCCTACTGCGGAGGAAGCACCAGCAGTGGATCCTGTCGAAATATTTCATTCGACTATAATTGAATGCTTGCCAGTAACTAACGCTGGTATAGAGAAGGAGACCCGAAATGACCTAACACTGTCTCGGGTATATGATTTGACGGTGAAGGGATGGCCAGCACATGGCGACTTACTGTTGCCAGCATTCTCATCCAGAAGAGAACAGCTGTCAGTATGCCAGGGGACCTTGATGTGTGGATCCCGAGTGGTAATTCCACCCAAGTTAAGGGAGAGATTGCTCAATGAGCTTCACGAAGGCCATCTGGGAGGGGTGAAAATGAAAAGCCTTGCTAGGGCTTATGTGTGGTGGCCGGGGATCGATCAGCAAATCGAGGACCTGACAAAGAGCTGCTCAGGATGCCAGAAAGTCCAAAATGCACCACCACATGCCCCTCTACACCCATGGGAGTGGCCCTCATCTCCATGGCAACGGGTGCATATTGATTTTGCTGGTCCATTCATGGACTCAATGTTTTTAATAGCCGTGGATGCGCAATCGAAATGGCCTGAGGTGATCAACATGTCCTCCACCACCACGGAGAAAACTATTGCAGTCCTACGGACCATTTTTGCCAGGAGCAGCTTGCCAGAGCAGATTTGCTCTGATAACGGACCACAGTTTGTGTCCGAAGAGTTTCGAAGATTTATGAAAAGGAATGGGGTAAGGCATTACACATCCGCCCCATATCATCCAGCCACAAATGGATTGGCTGAGAGGTTCGTACAAACCTTTAAAAAAAGCAGTAAAGGCCATGTGCGATGACGACATTCCACTGCAACATAAGGTGGACAATTTCCTGTTAGCCTACAGAAATGCGACACATGCAGTCACCAACCAGGCCCCGGCCATGATGTTCTTTAACCGAAGGTTGAGATCTCGTCTGGATTTGCTCAGACCAAATGTACGAAAAGATGTTGAGAGTAAGCAATTCCAGCATATCAATGAGAAGCCGACAAGGAGCTTCAATGTAGGGCAACCAGTCTTGGCCCGTGACTGCCGACCAGAGAAATGGCAACCAGGAACGATATGCATACGGCAGGGGCCACTAATGTACACAGTGGACGTTGGGGAGAGCATCGTGAGACGCCATGCTGACCAGATCCTAGAGTCACAGGAACGAGTCAACCCCATGCCTCGCCCATACGTACCTGGTGATGAACCCGACGTACAGGTCGCATCTACCCCAGAAACGGTAGCATCGGAAGCTGATGAACCAACCGACGACAGGGGGCCAGAATCGCCTCCGCACCAAGAGCAAGACACTCTGGAAAGGCGCTATCCAGAAAGGATCAGGAAGCCTCCCCAAAGACTGAATTTATAAATAGACTATTTTCAGCTAATGTTGCATGTTAAAAGTGTTAATTGTAATTAGTTTGATATTTAATTGTTAAATGAGTGTTATGGTACTGTTAATCTAAAAGGGGAGGAATTGTAATGTATGTACCTTTAAGGGGGGAACTACTTTCTACAGCTCATGTATACTGTAGTACCGGCAGTGACCACACTTGTATATAACGCTGAGTAGTAATCTGTTGTTTCAGTTGCAGTTTGAACCACGTTGAGTAAACACCTGTTGTACCGTTCTCTGCAGTCCTTTTCTTATTATTACACGGATGTAACAGGTTTACCATTGGAATTCGATGCGTCGGCTCCTTACGTCGCGATGGTTACGACACGGGGGCGGCTCTTTGTCACATTCCCTGGCCCTCAGCTGCCTAAAGATGTGCAATGTGTCAGCACCGTGCTTTCTGTGCACGATCTCCAGTGCCTTTATTGTAGTGAAAAGAAATGAAAGACTTTGCCTTTCACAACCACAGGACATCCCAAAGCGCTTTACAGCCAATGAAGTACTTTTTTGGCGTGCAATCACTGTTGTGAAGTACGAAGGGCGGCAGCCAATTTACGCACAGCAAGCTCTCACAAACAGTGATGTGATAATGGCCAGATAATCTGATTTTTTTTTTAGCGATGTTGGTTGAGGGATAAATATTGGCCAGGACACCGGGGAGAACTGCCCTGCTCTTCTTCCAAATATTGCAAATGATCTTTTACGTCCACCTGAGAGGGCAGACGGGGCCTCGGTTTAACATCTCATCCGAAAGAGACGGCACCTCTGACAGTGCAGCGCTCCCACGGTACTGCGCTGGCGCATCAGCTCAAGTCTCTGGAGTGGGGACTTGAACCCACAACCTGCTGACTCCGAGGCGAGCGAGTGCGACCCACTGAGCCACAGCTGACATTCCGACTGCGGAGCCAGTTTCCTTGGTTACACTTTGCTCCGCTTGTACACCGAGACCTGCAGAGAGCAGTCAGGACCACCTCCTCACCTTTCTACACAACTTTACCAACTCTGCCAACAGTAGAGAACTACAAGTTGTACTGTAGCCCGAGTCTCGGGAATGCGACCAAAGCTCTTCACTCAACAACAACTTGCATTCTTGTAGCGCCTTTAGCGTTGCAAAACATCCCAAGGTGTTTCACAGGAGCGTTATCAGATGAAAACTGACACTGAGCCACATAACATAGAAACATAGAAGATAGGAGCAGGAGTAGGCCATTCGGCCCCTCGAGCCTGCTCCGCCATTCAATGCGATCATGGCTGATCATCCAAATTCAGTACCCTGTCCCTGCTTTCTCCCCATATCCCTTTAGCCTTAAGAAATATATCTAACTCCTTCTTGAATATATTTAATGAATTGGCCTCAACTGTCTTCTGTGGTAGAGAATTCCACAGGTTCACCACTCTCTGGGTGAAGAAATTCCTCCTCATCTCTGTCCTAAATGGCTTACCCCTTATCCTTAGACTGTGACCCCTGGTTCTGGACTCCCCGACCATCGGGAACATCCTTCCTGCATCTAGTCTGTCTAGTCCTGTTAGAATTTTATAAGTTTCAATGAGATCCCCTCTCATTCTTCTAAACTCCAGCGAATATAAGCCTAATTGACCCAATCTCTCTCCATACGTCATTCCTGCCATCCCAGGTATCAGATAAGGAGATACCAGGATAGATGAGGAGGTAGGTAATAAGGGGTGCCTTAAAAGAGCAGAGAGAGGCGCAGAGGCTTAGGCGGGAGGGAATCCAGAGCTTAGGCCCTAGATGACTGAAGGCACAGCTGCTAATGGTGGGGATCCACAAGAGGCCCGACTGAGTTGGAGGAGCACAGAGATAGGGAGGGAGCGAGGCCACGGAGGGATTTGAACACGAGGACGAGAACTCTTCTGCTTTTACCCGCGGATGCTGCAGCTAGTCTCCGTGTGGGCTGGCTACAAAGCGATTCTCCATTTGTAACGCAAGTGCCAATTGGCCGGGACAAGTCAGCGCGCAGGCGCGGAGTGCGGGCTAGGTGACTTCAACCAGGACTTGGGGCATGTTTACAATACGGAGTGCGGCAGAGAATGTGCGTCTGCAGTCGGCTGGACTTGTCGTGTAACAGCACCAAGATAAAGTGCCTCGTTACAGCAAGGTTGTTGTGTTTGTCAGTCGATAGGACTGGCCCACCGTAACATTAAAGGAGGCGGTACATCAATGTGAGGCACGAAAGGCCCATCATTACTGAACTGAAACTGTACGCCCTGTCAATCTTTGAGTAACAGAGGACCGAAGACCCTTTGAAGTAAGGTGGGAGCTGTCGATTCGCTGCAGAAACCGTTGAGGTCCTTATTTCTTATTTCCTGCTTCAGCAAGCTCCCTCCATTTAATGGTTTTACAGAGCAGGTTAGATGAAGTAACAAAGGGAAAGTGAGGGGGGGGGGCATTCCTCAGTGACGGGGGGTGGGGGGGGGCGGGGTGAAAGAGTGTGAGAACAAACCAGCCCTTTCCTATGCTAATTGCCCAATCATTGGAATTCGTAGTCAGTGCTGTGGTTGAATGGCTAGATGCTGAGGGCCTCCCTCCCTTGACCCACCGAGGGCACAATGGGTTCATTTTAGCTCCTCTCTCGATATCCTGTCGTTCTGTAATCCTGGGTTTAGTATTTGACTGCGCAAGGCTGGTTTGATTGAGCAGGCCCTGTCTCTACACAGCTGTGTCCCATCAGAGCATCTCCAATTACTCATTTACGCTACTCTTAGTTTTTTCCTTGTGATTGTTCCGTTCTTACTCTGCTGCTCCTACAACCGGTGACTCATGCTGTGTATCATCGAATGGTTACAGGACAGAAGGAGGCCATTCGGCCCATCGAGCCCGTGCCGGCTCTCTGCAAGAGCACTCCAGCTAGTCCCACTCCCCCACCCTTTCCCCGTAGCCCTGCAAATTTTTTTCCTTCAGGTACTTATCCAACTCCCTTTTGAAAGCCACGATTGAGTCAGTCTCCACCACCCTTTCAGGCAGTGCATTCCAGATCCTAACCACTCGCTGCGTGTAAAGGTTTTTCCTCATGTCGCCTTTGGTTCTTCTGTCAATCACCTTAAATCTGTGTCCTCTGGTTCGCGACCCATCCGCCAATGGGAACAGCTCCTCTCTACGCTGTCCAGACCCCTCATGATTTTGACCACCTCTATCAAACCTCCTCTCAGCCTTCTCTGCTCTAAGGAGAACAACCCCAGCTTCTCCAGTCTATCCATGGCTCCTTTTGTGTCATTAGCCTCCCTCCCCTCCCCCAGTGCAGTCAGCAGGCTACTCTACTGTGGGAGGAATCACCGTCACCACAGCGGTCCCCGATCCTGTCCTCCCCTGCCTCTCGTACATCTACATTTCCATCGTAGGAACGGGCCATTCAGCCCCTCGATCCTGTTCCGCCACTCAGTTAGATCATGGCTGACCTGTATCAGAGGAGAACTGCGGCTGTTTTGACTAATTATTTTGCCATTCCCCCACTCCCACCACTGTGGCCCTGGTTCAGTGAACTCGGGCGAGTATCAGTCTCGGGATGATTCTGTCCTATACAGGTCAGTACCACGTAACGCAGTCCATTCACTCACCAAAAAATTATTGCAGAAACTGTGTAAGTGAGATGAGGAACATCCATAATTAAAATGCAATTACATTTTTTGATGCGTGTTAATTGGTTAATGAATTCGACCCTTTAGTGCTCCTGTCTGTGGAATCTGCTGGTGTCTGTTTTCCTAACCAGACTTCTCCTCTCCTCCACACAGTCTTCATGTACGAGATTTCACAGTGTGCTTCAGCAGGCTATTCCACCACATGAAGCATCACCACTAAGCCCAACCTTCACCTCAGTCAAAGCCAACAAATGGTTAATTTCGAATCATCGAATCATACAGCACCGAAGGAGGCCATTCGGCCCGTCATGCCTGTGCTATCTCTTTGGAAGAGCCATCCAATTAGTCCCACTCCCCCTGCTCTTTCCCCATAGCCCTGCAAATTTCTTTTCCCCTTCAAGTATTTATCCAATTCCCTTTTGAATTATTATTGAATCTGCTTCCACCATCCTTTCAGGCAGCACCTTCCAGATCACAAGTCGCTGCGTAAAAAAAGTTTTCCCTCATGTCGCCTCTGGTTCTTTTGCCAATCACCTTAAATCTGTGCCCTCTGGCTAAGGGAAAAACTGTCCCCAATGTCTGGGTAAGGGAACAGTCCATCATCGCTTCCATGATCCCCACAATCCATGCCTTCAATGTGATAATGACCTGATAATCTGGTTTAGTTGGTTGAGGAATAAATAATGGGCAAGTCACTGGGGAGAACGCCCCTGCTCTTTGCAATAGCGCCATGAGATCTTTTACATCCACCTGAGAGGGCAGACGGGGCCTCGGTTTAACGTCTCATCCGGAAGACGGCACCTCCGACAGCGCAGCACTCCCTCAGCACTGCACTGGGAGTGTCAGCCTGGATTAGGCGCACGAGTCGCTAGCGTGAGACTCAAACCCACGACCTTCTGACTCCGAGGCGAGAGTGCTGCCCACTGAGGCACGGCTGACAACAAATCCTTTAGCTGAAAATTCCTTTAGTAGCAAACAAAAGGGGGGAAGATTGATGGCTGCGTGCGCCTTCAGTTCGGAGGGTAGCTGCTGCAGCTGGTCGTGGGCCTTTCAGCTTCGGATTGCAGGGTTTGTTTTTGTTTGGAGAAGTGTGTCGGGCTGTGGGCAGGGAGTCACCATTGGCCTGTCTGGCTGGCTTGATTCTCTGAGTGCACTGGTCCAGCTGTCACACTGTGACGTAGCTCCCAATTTATTTTTCTTCCTTTCTCCGGAGTCTGCACAAAGGAACGGTTTGTGTGAGGCCGCGTGGCTCCTCTGCAGCCTCGTGCCGGCATTCCCCGAGTTCACCATATGCTCGGTGATAAGTGACGGGGGGTGGGGGTGCGTTCTGATGTAACACAGCTTTACCTCATACAGACAGCAGCTGGGAGTGAAAGGGCTGTCACAAATTCACCGCCAGATCGGCTGATTGTATCCACCGCACATTCCTCACGTACTCTATTTTTAAAGATTACATTCTGATCATTTCAGCCCTACCCCACATCCAGAATAAACGGAACATTCAGAGGGTGTGGCCGGGCATTGGTATAGTCGAGGCCCAGCAGTGGTCTCTGAGCAGGCAAACTCCGTCTGTACAAGTCGAGAGGGTTCTGTTGCGGGTATCCTCAAAGAGGGTTGTCACATCGCGGCACTGGATTCAGGAGAGCCAGCATCGTACCCGCTTCTCAGTGCCACTCTCATCCGCTTACACCACCCTTCCCCGCGCCATCCTCCACCAGTCACCGTGGGGGTGGGGAGATTTGATAGCATATTGGGAGGGGTCATAAAGCAGACCAATTTCAGAGGGATCTGGATGGGTTTGGGGGAGAATTGGATGAAATGGTGGGAAATGCCATTTAATTGTGAGAAATGCAGCCACAAATGGTTTGTGACATGAAAAGGAAATTGGAGAAGAGACAGAGAGAGAGAGACACGGGGAGAGAGAGAGACATGGGGAGAGAGAGAGACACGGGGAGAGAGAGAGACACGGGGAGAGAGAGACACACGGAGAGAGAGAGAGAGACACGGGGAGAGAGAGAGACACACGGAGAGAGTCACAGAGAGGGAGAGAGAGACACGGGGAGAGAGAGACACGGGGAGAGAGAGAGACACACGGAGAGAGACACAGAGGGAGAGAGACACGAGGAGAGAGAGAGACACGGGGAGAGAGAGAGAGACACAGAGGGAGAGAGAGAGAGACACGGGGAGAGAGAGAGAGAAACACGGGGGAGAGAGAGAGAGACACAGAGAGGGAGAGAGACACAGAGAGAGGGAGAGAGAGAGAGAGAGACACACAGAGAGGTTGAGACAGAGGTGCACTTCCTCCTAAAATGCGAAAAATTCAACAAAACAAGAAACATATATTTTGACAAGCTCAGCCTTACAACCCCAGATTTCAAAGAATTGGATGACCTGTCAAAATTAAGAATAGTCCTGGGGGAAGGAGACAGACCATATCTTGGTGCCCAATATGTAACAACATGTCACAACCTGAGGAACAGTGAGTGACTAACGAGCACACCCATAGCATATATACTAAAAAAAATGTTTAAATCAATACCGAATGTACCCAACGACTGTTTAATACTGAATGTACCCAACGAGGGTCAACGACTGTTTAAATTAATACTGTATGTACCCAACGAAGGTCAAAATTGTTTGACACCTACAGAATGTTGGAAACCTGTACTTTTTGTTATGTAAGCTTTGGCAATATGGTTCCCTGTAAACTTTCATGCCAATAAAGCATTTGAATTTGAATTTGAGAGGGAGAGAGAGAGAGACACACAGAGAGAGGGAGAGAGACAGAGAGAGAGAGAGAGAGTCCTGCACCTACTTGAAAGAGAGACCGAACTGATACTGTTTGGCACTAGACCCCAGCAAGGAGCCTGAGATGGTGAAAAGCAGTCCTCCTCACCCACGCCAATCATTAATCTAATTGACCCATTGTTCATATATTCTGTAGTTTAGCGATGTAAAATAGAGTGAACAGGAGTGACCAGGCCTTGTTCAGCATGCCTTATAAGGACATTTAGATTAGTCATTTATAGTTGAGGAAATGAGTAACAGTCACGAATTGGAACGTGAATTTGGATTTGGGGGTTTGATCAACCTGAATTCCGAGCTCAGAACTAGAACGCCATTGATTCTCCAGTAGCCAGGTGTGATTGTAAGTACAATATTCTTAATAAATCAATAAGTGCTTGGCCATAACATTTCAAGAACCTTATTGATTATGAGGAATAGCTAACTGTAAATAAAAAAAATCCTCAAACAGACCCTGTAACACGCGGTTCTGTCGATGTAGCCTTGGCGAGCTGCTGCAGTGCATCCTGTAGACATTACACACTGCAGCCATGGTGCGCCGGTGGTGGCGGGAGTGGATGTTGAATCCAGCGGCACGGGACCCGATCAAACCACGTCCTGATGCTGTTGATCTTCGTGAGCGTTGTTGCAGCTGCGATGTCCAATCGAGCGGTGAATATTCCATCACACCCCTGACTTGAGCCTTGTCGGTGGTGGAGCGGCTTTGAGGGGGGGGGGGGGGGGCAACGTTCCCTCTTATATTTTCGGGTGCGTGGCCCATTTTCGGGTGCGCGGCCCATTCACGCGCAAAACTTTACATTGAAAAAGCCGGTCCCCGGGCTGTGCGGGACCAGCATCTTAGAGGCAACGTTGGTCGGGGGTTGAGCCACTCGCCACAGAATACCCAGCCGCTGCCCTGCTCTAGTACGGTGTAGATATAGCTGGTCCAGTGCAGCTTCTGGTCACTGGTGACTCCCCCCCCCCCAAGGTGTAGCCAGTGGGCGACTCGGCTATGATGGTGCCGCTTGGGCAGTCCTTTGGGCACACTTAATGCTGTGGGACTAGATTCAGGTTGCTCAGAGACAGAGGAGACACTCAGCCTGTTAGTCGGAGCTGGAGTGTGGATCTCAGATGTGAAAGAGCAGTGTTTAACCCAGCCCTCCGAGATTAATTTATACAAGTTCAATCTTTGGTAATGTGTAATGATGATGAATCCACAAGAACTGAACCAGCCTTCCTTGGTGGTTACCAGGGGGCTTGTGTTTCCACAGTCCATAGTAGCAAACGGAGGCTGGTTTTGGGGCTAAATGTATCCATAAACGGGGATATATATAAAACGCTGTTTCCGTACTAATACAGTTCTCACTGAAACACTCTTCCTATACTGAAACAGCCTTAACTGAACATTCTCCCTATACTAACACAGACCTCACTAAAGATTCTTAACTTAAGCTCATCCAAAACTCTGCTGCCTGTATCCTAACTCCATGCACTAAGTTCCATTCGCCCATCACCCCTGTGCTCGCTGACCTACATTGGCTCCCGGTACCCGAACACTTCCATTTTTAAATTCTCATCCTTGTGTTCAAACCCCTCCGTGGCCTCGCCCCTCCCTATCTCTGTAACCTCCTCTGGCCCCACAATCTTTCGGGACCTCTACATTCATTCAACCTTGGCCTCTTGTACATCCCCCACACCCTTCGCCCTATCATCGACGGCTGGACCGTGCCTTCAGCCGTCTAGGCCCTAAGCTCTGGAATTCCCTCTGTAAACCTCTGCGCCTCTCTCCTCTTTTAAGACCCTCCTTAAAACCTACCTCTTCGACCAAGTTTTTTAGTCACCTGCCCTAATGCCTCCTCCTTTGGCTCAGTGTCAATTTTTTGTCTGATTCCACTCCTGCGAAGCGCCTTGGGACGTTTTACTACGTTGAAGGTGCTATATAAATACAAGTTGTTGTTGTTATGTGCAAAGTAGTTAATTGCACTTGGAGCTCTTTGCAATCTCCTGATAAACACGATAAGCTACTATATAAACACAGGTTCTTCATTTTAAAAGTGAGCATGTACTGGAAATGTATTCAGGAAAAAAAACCAAAATAAGAGAGTATAAGAACTTAAGAAATAGGAGCAGGAGTAGGTCCTTCAGCATGCTCTGCCAGTCATGGTTGATCTCCTCTACCTCAACTCCAGTTTCCTGCCCTGTCCTCTTCTCCCTTGATTCCCTGGCTGCAGTGGGTTAATGGTACATTTTTACAAAAAAGGACCAACCCCCTCCTCCCCTGGGGTCTCGTACTAGACAGCATGTGTCCTCCTTATCTGTAAATTAATGCATCTTGTTCCCGGTAATACCATCTGAAAGGGATTAATGAGCTTTTAAGTACCTTCTGCCACTCGATGAATGTTTTAAGTCCCAGATAAGACAGAACCATGAAAGACCCATAGAACTATGTAGCCCTAAATGAAACAAATACCGTACGTTTCATTAATGACATAGAATGTATAGCACAGGAACAGGCCATTCAGCCCACCTGGTCTGTGCCGGTGTTTATGCTCCACACAAGCCTCCTGACACCCTTCATCTAACCCTATCAGCATATCCTTCTATTCCTTTCTCATGTGTTTATCGAGCTTCCCCTTAAATGCATCGATGCAATTCGCCTCAACTACTCCCTGTGGTAGCGAGTTCCACATTCTCAACACTGAGTAAAGAAGTTTCTCCTGAATTCCCTATTGGATTTATTAGTGATTATTTTATATTTATGGCCCCTAGTTTTGGCCTCCCCCACAAGTGGAAGCACCATCTCTACGTCTTGCCTATCGAACCCCTTCATAATCTTAACAACCTCTTATCAGGTCACCCCCTCAACCTTCTCTTTTCTAGAGAAAAGAGCCCCAGCCTGTTCAGCCGTTCCTGATAGTTCTAACCTATTAAGGTTAGTGACTAAAGATCCACAGATGAGGCAGGTCTGTTTGCAGAATTAGATGTCAGGATTTCCTTTATAACTTTACTGAAGGCGTTGACTCCACACTGGGGCATGCTTCCATCCGGTGGCCACTCTTCGTGCATCAGTCAGATGATCAGCAGGCTACTCAACTGTGGGGGGGCCACAACAACTGGACCAATCCCATCCGCCATCCAGATGTTCAAGGGGGGGGGGGTCGCTGGATAGATAGAAAGGAAGAAAGGACTTGATAAAAAGCCTGGAAGCCTCCAGTGAATATGTCTCTGTTTTTATGCAAGTAAACACAGCAGCCAATGTGCGCACAGCAAGATCCCACAAACAGCGAATGAGGTGAATGACTGGTCAATCTGGGGATTTTTTGGGGGGATGTTGCTTGAGGGATAAATGTTGGCCGGGACTCGGGAACTGAAATAACAACAGAAAACGCTGGAAAAACTCAGCAGGCCAGGCAACATCCGTGCAGAGAGAGAAACCGAGTCAACGTTTCGGGTCGAAACCCTTCGTCAGGACTGAGGAAAAAAAGGCAGGAAATGAAACAGATTAAAAGGCCAGTTTTGGGGCTGGGAAATGGGGGAGGGGATGAAAGAAGAGACATTAAGAGATATTCAAGGTGAGACGAGATGGTAATAGGACAGGTAAAGAAACAGACAATGGCTCGAGATGAAGTGTGAAATGCGCTGGCAGAGTGAGAGACAGCTGCCGTGTGGGAGAGAGAACAAAAGGAAAAGGCACAAACCAAAAGTGTGGATAAAAAATATAAAAATATAATAGGGGCCGAGGTTATGATCTGAAATTGTTGAACTCGATATTGAGTCCGGAAGACTGTAAAGTGCCTAATCGGAAGATGAGGTGCTGTTCCTCGAGCTTACGCTGAGCTTCCGTGGAACAATGCAAGAGGCCGAGTACGGTGAGATCTGACTGGGAATGGAACGGTGAATTGCCAGGAGAATTGCCCTGTTCCAATTTAAATAGTGCTGCGGCATCTGTAACGTCCACCTGAACAGGCAGACTATCCGTATCGTATCCGAAAGACCCGCACCGCCGACAGTGCCGCACTCCCTCGGTACAGCACGAGCTTCAGCCTAGATTACATGCTCAAGTCTCTGGAGTGTGTCAGCTGTGGCTCGGTGGGTAGCACACTCGCCTCTAAGTCAGAAGGTTGTGGGTTCAAGTCCCCACTCCAGGGACTTGAGCACATAAAGCTAGGCTGACACTCCAGCGCAGTGCTGAGGGAGTGCCGCACTGTCAGAGGTGCCGTCTTTCGGATGAGACATTAAACCGAGGTCCTGTCTGCCCTCTCAGGTGGTCGTAAAAGATCCCAAGGCACTATTTCGAAGAAGAGCAGGGGACGTTATCCCCGGTGTCCTGGGGCCAATATTTATCCCTCAACCAACATAACAAAAACAGATTATCTGGTCATTATCACATTGCTGTTTGTGGGAGCTTGCTGTGCGCAAATTGGCTGCCGCGTTTCCTACATTACAACAGTGACTCCACTTCAAAAGCACTTTGAGACGTCCAGTGGTCGTGAAAGGCGCTATAGAAATGTATAGTGGTTAGCACTGTTGCCTCACAGCGCCAGGGACCCGGGTTCAAATCCGGCCTCGGGTGACTGTCTGTGTGGAGTTTGCACATTCTCCCCGTGTTTGCGTGGGTTTCCTCCGGGTGCTCCGGTTTCCTCCCACAGTCCAAAGATGTGCGGGTTAGGTTGATTGGCTATGATAAAAAAATTGACCCTTAGTGTTAGGGGGGATTAAATACGTGGGGTTACGGGGATAGGGCTTGGGTGGGATGGCTGTCGGTGTAGGGACCGGGTGCTAGGGTTTGGATGATCAGCCATGATCTCATTGAATGGCGGAGCAGGCTCGAAGGGCCGAATGGCCTACTCCTGCTCCTATCTTCTATGTTTCTATGTAAGTCTTTTTTCTTTTTCGAGGCCATGGCCTCCTGGCTCCAAGGCGAGAGTGCTACCTACTGAGCCGAGGCTGACACTCAGGAGCAGAAACTCTGGCTAATTCAGCCCCCCCCCCAAAAACACCCCCCCGGCCTTTCCTATCCCAGAGCACTGAGGCCAGTGCTCGCACCTTAGCAATGGTTCAGCTGCGATCAGCTAATGGATTCCTGCAAGTGTTTCTTGTGAACAGGTAGTTACTTCAGAGTTATTGGGGTCGATTTTCATTCAGAAGTCGGGACGGAGGCGGGACTACAACTTTCGGGTTGTAGTCCCGCCTCCATCGACGTCCGGCCAATCCACGCGATTTTCACTTGATTGACCTTGTTGAGCTCACCCAGCGGGCTCAGCAGGCCAATTAAGGGCCACCCAGCAACAGGTGACATCACAGACTGAAATTTCATCTGTCAAGACGTGTTGACGGATGAAATATCAGTGTTTCACAGCTGTTTGAAGCTGTCAAACACTGACAGTCTTACTTCTAATCTGAGTCCTTCTCCACAGACTCAGTTAGAAATCTCGCCGGCACTGAAAGCTACAGGCTGTCACTTTTAACAGATTGCAGCCATTCTGCTTTCTGTGCCGGCTGAATGATGGACTCCTGAAGCCTAGAGGAAGGAAGGCTGTAAAGGTAAGTACAGGTAATTTAAACTTCTTTGCAAACTTTAGACACACTAAACACACTTACCTTTGCACTCATGCACCCATCACTCACCTGAATACCGACATCTCAACCCCTCCAAGTCCTTCAACCCGACGGCCCGTCTCCTCTAACTTGGCGTGGTTTGGAGCCGTCGGGAATCCCACACGACAACCTTCAAAATAGGGATTAGGCTAAAAACTGCCTGTTAACTACCTGTTAACAGGCAGTTAATTGTCACTAATCCCTTCCCGCCTCGGGTCGGCGGGTCCCAGTGCGGGGCGGGTACCCGCCTCCTTTGAAACTTACATGGAGGCGGGTTTTGGGCGGGATGGTGTCGGGACCCCCGAATTCGGGATTTTAGCCCCCTGCATGCCTAAAAGCCCGCCTCACGGCTCACTGAAAATTGACCCCAACGTTTTTTTTAAAGTAATTAGCTGTAAGTGAATTAACTGTGTGGGTCATCACAACTGAGACCATTCTGATCTGCACCTGGTATCTGCAAACATCCTGTAGGGTCACTGGGTACTGATCAAGAGCAGGAATCTTACACAGAATAACATAGAGTTTACAGCACAAAAACAGGCCATTCGGCCCAACTGGTCGATGCCGGTGTTTATGCTCCACATGAGCCTCTTCCCAACCCTACTTCATCTAACCCTATCAGCATAACCATTCCCATTTAGACCTCCTCTAGACCCATATTTTGTTTCTTTACTTGTCCCATTGCCACCCCATTTTGCCTCGCACTATCATACCCTTTTGTCATTTAATCTCTCCTGCCTTCCACCCTATCACAGACCGTCCCTGTTGTTCTTTCCTCCCCTCCCCCCTTTCCCTGCCCCTACACTTGCTTAAAAACCTCTTCCATCTCCAGCTTTTTCCAGTTCTGACGAAAGGTCATCAACCTGAAACGTTAACTCTGTTTCTCTCTCCACGGATGCTGCCTGACCTGCTGAGTATTTCCAGCATTTTCTGTTTTTATTTCAGCATATCCTTCTATTCCTTTCTCCCTCGTGTACTTATCTAGCTACCTCGTAAATGCACCTCTGCTATTCACCTTGCAGTAGTGAGCTCCAGATTCGAATTCACTCTCTGGCACTGCACAAGAAGTACAGGAAACTTTTTTTATCCGGTACCGACAGGACCGGCGTGGTGCCGGTTTATCAAAAAGTCCGGATTACAGAGAGGTATAGTTAAAAGGTACGAGAGCTCCGTACACAGCAACAAATCCAGGCTTCCCTGTTGCTTAGCAACAGCTGCAGGAACCCCGGCCACAGACCAAGCATACCTGTTGCTTAGCAACAAGTGCAGAAACCCCCGATTACATAGCCACAGATCCAGAAACGGCCACTAATATGAAGAAAAACTTAACTGAACCTACTCCTGAATTTTGCCGGTTAACCGAGATTTCCGGTTGTTTGGGTGCCGGTAAATCGAGAGTTTCCTGTACATCAAATAAAATGAAAGCTGTTGGCTTCAGTGTAATTGGTACCAATATACTCAATAAACCACGTGCCAAAGTGGGATTCAGGCACTGTTAATTTTGCCCACCACCCCCAGGCCTGGTTGAGGAGCACCAAGACAGATTCCAGCGACCCCATACTGCCCTGGCTCAGGAGGCCAAACCTGGGATCTTTCTGGACTGTAGTATGCCTCTGTACCACCAAGGCAACAAAGAACGCCAGTCTGGGTATGTTGAACAAACATCCTTACCGAATATCAGCGGCTCAGGGTCTGTGATGGAAACCCTGGTAACCAGGTGGGTGAGCATCTGAGTGCAGGCCAGGGGGTCTCTGGTTAGTACTCTCGCCTCTGAGTCCCGAAGGTCGTGGGTTCAAGCCCCAATTCAGAGATTTGAGCATAAAAATCTCTAGGCTGACACTCCAGTGCAGTACTGAGGGAGCACTGCACTGTCAGAGGTGCCGTCTTTCGGATGAGGCGTTAAACCGAGGCCCCGTCTGATCTCTCAGGTGGACATAAAAGATCCCGTGGCACTATTTCAAAGAAGAGCAGGGGAGTTATTCCCCGGTGTCCTGGCCAATATTTATCCCTCAACCAACATCACTAAACCAGATCATCACATTGCTGTTTGCTGTGCGCAAATCAGCTGCTGCATTTCCCACATTACAACAATGACCACACGTCAAAAAGTACTTCATTGGCTGTAAAGCGCTTTGGGACGTCCTAAGATCGTGAAAGGCACTATATAAATGCAAGTTTTTCCTTCTTTCTCTGGACCCCATTGAAAAGTATAATGAAGGAGGAATTGGCTGTGATTCTAACAGAAGCTGCCTTGTGCACTCAGGCCGTTCTCAGACTCTCTCTCTCTCTCTCTGCAGACTGCGATAAACTGAGGAAGGATGGTTTCCGCAGTTCCCAGTATTACTCTCAGGGCCCAATATTCTCATCGTCGTCATCTCACCTCTCTGGAAGTTGCCTGGATGAGGAGGAAGACCAGGAGCGAATGGTAAGACCGACTAAAAAATATTTTTTCAGCATTCTCTTTAAATTTTTCACCTTGCTTCCTTTTTAACTGCTTCCTAAATCAGATGAAAGATATTGTATTGCCGCACCTTGTTGGGGGTGGGGTGGGGAGGGGGGGGCGGGGGCTGCGAGTCAACCTAAACTTTCCAAGAAAACGTTCCTTCAATCAGCTCAGGCACTCTAGTTCCCTCAGTAGTGACGGCAAAGCTGAATAATTTGTGCTGTTTTTCGCCCTCGTTCAGTTGAGGGAAGAAATGTGCTTGGAATGTGTGTAAGTAAAATTAATGAACATTTTAGCAGCACAACTAGACGAGTTTCACCACTTCAACTCCCGCTCTCAATTTAGTGTAATTTCCACTCCAGGAGGTTTTTCTCCCCCCCCCCCACCATGACCCACAGCCATAAGATACTAACACAAATTCAAAATACTGCGGATGCTGGAAATCTGAAATAAGAACAGAAAATGCTGGAAGTACTCAGCAGCTCAGGCAGCATCCATGGAGAGAGAAAAATAGAGGTCACGTTTCAGGTCGATGGCTTTTCGCCAGAAGACTTAGCACTGTTGCCTCACAGCGCCAGGGACCCGGGTTCGAATCCGGCCTCGGGCGACTGTCTGTGTGGAGTTTGCACATTCTCCCCGTGTTTGCGTGGGTTTCCTCCGGGTGCTCCGGTTTCCTCCCACAGTCCAAAGATGTGCGGGTTAGGTTGATTGACTATGATAAATTGACCCTTAGTGTTAGGGGGATTAAATAGGTGGGGTTACGGGGATAGGGTGGGATATGTGTTGGTGTAGGGGTTACAGGGATCGGGTGGGATATGTGTCGGTGCAGGCTCGATGGGCCGAAATGGCCTCTATCTGCACTGTGGGGTTTCTGTGATTCTGTGATTCTGTGACTTGTAGTACGGTAGTGTCGTGGTTATAATCCTGGACTAGCAACCCTAGAGGGTCACGAGTGCAAATCTCACCCAGGGCAAGCTGAGAGAGTGAATAACTGGTTCACTCATGTTCTTCAGGGAAGGGAACCTGTCGCCCCTACCTGGCCTGGCCGGCATGTGACTCCAGTTCCACTCTATGGGGGCGATTTTAACCTCAGCAGAAACCTGGCGGGTGGGCAGTCAAAATCGCTCCTGGCTCTTACCTGTCCGAAAGCCGCCGCGATCGCAACATCTGCAGTTTTAACCTGCTCTCCCTCAGCAAGGACACGCGCCCGGAGCCAACAGGGTCCTTCTTTACAGATGTATGTCGCGGTCCTTTGACATCATTGAGACTCGACTAATTTTTAACTCCGGCCTGAGCGGGGAATCCACCTGGAGTTAAAATTGGGGGCCGTGTGGGGGACGAGTCTTAATGCCCTCTGGGCTACTGGGGATGGGCAATAAATGCTGCCCTGCCAGTTCGTCTGCATGCCAAGAACAAGAAGGTTGGGTTTAAGCCTCCCTCACATCCACCATTTCTGGGGGTGGAGTTTGAGCAAGCATTTTTCTGAGTGCTAAAATCAAAAAATTTACAATTCTGCAGCAGCAGCTAAAGGCTGACCGCTGCTTTAATGGACTGACACTCCCTTGTGGTGAATTGGCACTGTGCAATAGTAGTGTTAACACATTCAATAGGGTGTTCATCGAGTCCCTTACAAAGGCGCTAACCTGTTTAAAAAAAAAAGCTTATCTGTTACTATTGTACAGCACACTGTCTGTGGGTTTAACCACACCTTTGTCTGACCTTATTTTAGTCACTCTCTCTCTCGTTCTTTCTTTGTTCTGTTCTTTCCACTCCAGCGGTTTAACCCCTTAAGCTGCCTCAGTCAGTCTTGCCTTAGTGTCTGCTGCCATTTGACTTCATGGAACGACCAGGTACACACACACACACACACACACACACACACACACACACACACGCCACACATTACATGCGGCAAACTGTCTCGGCTGTGTCTGCAGCTCCTCGTAGACTGCGATTTGCCTCCTTTCCTGTACAATCCTCCCCTCACCTGATCCCCGTAGTACTGGAACTCTTCCGTTCCATTGTACCACGCCATGCTGTTTGTACCACGTGTCCCCCTTCCCTCCTTAACCCCCTCAGGGGACACATGGTACAAACAGCTGCTTGCCTTTCCGTGACAAGATGATGTTTCCATTTCCTTTATGCCAAATTGCTGCAGCAACCGTTAATTGCTTGGCTTGACGTACTTTGCTCGCCAAAGACAGCCCACCGCTGCTGCCAAGTTCCAGCTATTGCTTTTATTCCCTGCCTTTCCCTACCCGCAATTTCCCTCCACATCCCCCTGCCTGTCCTTGAAGCCTTGGTTCTTGCTGGGGTGATGTTCCATGGTGGCTGAACACACCCTCCCTCGCCTAACCCAGGTGGACATTCCTCATGCATGATCCTCGACGGCGAGTGTCAGCCGGTCATTCAACCCTGCCGTCTTCACACGATATGCGCACCCGCGTATGTTCCGCTGGAGCCACTGGGCAGTGAGCAGGAGTGTGGAGCTATGGCTGATTCTCCGCTCCCTAATCCTGGGGCAGTAAAGCCAATTATATCACCCCTAATGCTACTACGGTACGTGTACAGTAGCATAGTGGTTATGTTACTGGACTAGTAATCCAGAGGCCTGGACTTATGATCCGGAGACCCAAGTTCAAATCCCACCATGCCAACTGGGGAATTTAAATAAATAAATCTGGAATAAAAAGCTAGCATCAGTAATAGTGACCATGAAACTATCAAATTGTCGTAAAAATGCATCTGGTTCACTAATGCCCTTTAGGGAAGGAAATCTGCTGTCCTTATCCAGTCTGGCCTATATGTGACTCCAGACCCACAGCAATGTGGCTGACTTTTAACTGCCCTCTGAGATGGCCTAGCAGAGTCAAGTAGGAGGCTCCCCACCACCTTCTCGAGTGCAATTAGGGCAATAAATGCTGGCCATGCCGGTGACGTCCACATCCCATCACTTAAATCAGAACAGACTTGGGGGTGGAGTGTGCGACCTTCTGGTCTGTATGCCTCAGTTCCACATTGCCTTTACCAAGGGAAATGCACTCAAATTCAAACCTTCAAGAAAGGTTATATTTGAAAATCATTTTTATTTTGCTAACACAATCCGGAAACATTCTAAATGAGAGTTACTAACTTTCCAGCACAGGCTGTAAATCCCAGTCAGTGTTTCACTCCAGGACCTTTCGCAGCGGTGCTCCACATCACGGAGTGCCAAGCTGCTCTCCACGCCTCCACTTCCCAACATATTGATTTCAAATACGCCGCCCTGGGCGGTTAGTAACTGTTGCGAAAGCTTTGGGCCGTAAGTACCTGACAAATGATTTCTGCGCAGTGACTGTGAGCCTCAAACACGCAGCCCAAATCCCGACGAACTGCCAGCCGCTGTTCCCACAGGATGGGAGGAAAAGATTGCGACCAGTGTTCCCGCTAATTTCTTTTTTGGTGTGGGGCCCCTTTAAGAGGCTGCGCGGCCCATTCACAGTTTCATGCGTGCGCGAAATTCACCATTGGAAAAGCCGGTCCTGGGCTGTGCGGGGCCAGCGGAGAGAGGCGCAGCCATGCAGCTTAGAGAGAACGTTGATTGCGACACGATATAATTCCATTAATAGATTTAATAGAGCCCTTTCACTTGCACTGTGGATTCAGGGATAGCAACACCTCCTAATGCAACTCACTCGTTGTCTCTGAATGGACAGCAAATGAAGGAGAGGAAACCGTACTGAATCCCAGCTCTGGGCAGGTCACCAAAGGAGAGCCTCAAGGTGCATGGAGGAGCTAGGTCTGGGGTGGTCCTCAGGAGAAGGGGAGATGGGCCGGTAGTTTGTATTTATGGGCGCGACGCTCTAAATTGACTTCCATGCCCTCTCGCACACAGCATGGACCTTGGCCGCACTGACAGACCAGCCTTGCCACACTGTCTCATTAAGGCTGCCCTCTAATGTTTTGCCAGCAAGTAGTCATCCTCCCATGCAAAGAGGCACAGTAGAGCGCCCTAAGATACGGGCGGAGGTAGCGTTAGATTTACACAGGCCGCAGTATTGACGTACCGGCTCAAGCCAGCCTTGCAGTCTTTACATTGGCAGTTAGTGGGGATTTGTGCTGTGTGTTTAAGGATCACGGTCACTGCTCAGAAACCATTTCAGATACTTACGGCCCAAAGCTTTCAGAACAGAGGCCCTTGTGTGTGTGTGTGTGTCTAGCCGATCTGCTTGAAAGGTTTCCATTCGTTGGGGAGGGGAGAGTGACGGAGGTTTCTGTGTCGCTTGTCATGTGCCCCCCTTCCTACCTCAGCCCCTCTTGACCTCCTACTGCCAAGTACTCTGAGATACAGTGTAGAATGACCGTGAGTGAACTGAACCAGGGCGAGCAGAATGAGCGGAGGCTTACTGTGAGTGACAGGAGGAGGTCAGTAGTGGGTTAACGGGGACCGAGTTGTGAGAAAAGTACAGGAGAGACTTGGCCTGGAAAGGAGATATCGAAACGGTGATCTACCCGTGAGATAGTTTAGGGAATGCAAAAGGTAAATATTGTTTTCAATAGATTCAAAAAGTACAAGGTAAATTTAAGACCAAGGACAGGAATTTCCTCTTCACACCAAGAGTGACCGACGCATGAAGTAGAATTCCAGGAAGAGCAGTGGAGGCGGAAAAACATTTTAAGAAATAATCGAATGCTGAAAGCGGACAGCTTCGGGATTTGTGTGGCTGGTTGAATTGAGATGGCCTGAATGGTCGCCCCTGTCCACGACTAACTGATTGCACAAGAGCCGCTCTTTCGCACTCAACTAGCAATTGGTAGTGTCATGCACCCGCGTAATGTCGCAAGGCGTTCCCACGTGTCTTGATAAAACTGACCCCCTCACTGGCAGGGTCTGCACTCCCTCCCCTCGCCTCCTGTCCCACACAAACCCTCAGTGAGAGGACAGGCAGAGGTCCTGGTGTTGGATGGTTCGCATTGCGATGCCTCTGTTTTTTGTTTAAACCCTAACCCCACCCCAACCCCTTCCCATTACATCGGATATACAGTGCAGAAACAGGCCATTCGGCCCAACCAGTCCATGCCGGCGTTTATGCTCCACTCGAGCCTCCTCCCGTCTTTCCTCATCTAACTCTATCAGCGTAACCCTCTATTCCCTTCTCCCTCATATGTTTGTCTAGCCTCCCCTTAAATGCATCTAAACTATTCGCTTCAACCACTCCCTGTGGTAGCGAGTTCCACATTCTCACCACTCTCTGGGTAAAGAAGTTCTTTCTGAATTCCCTATTGGATTTCTTGGTGACTATCTTATATTGATGGCCTCTAGTTATGCTCTTCCCCACAAGTGGAAATATTCCCTCTCTACCCACTCTATCAAAACCTTTCATCATTTTATAGACCTCTATTAGGTCTTTTTTCAAGAGAAAAGAGACACAGCCTGTTCATCCTTTCCTGATATGTATACCCTCGCATTTCTGGTATCATCCTTGTAAATCTTCTCTGCGCCCTCTCCAGTGCCATTAGGAGGAAGAGAAGTTTCCTGTCTCCACTCCCTGGTGAAGAAAGAACCAGCTTTGGGTTCCCATCCAGGTCAACTAACCAGTTAACCCACTACTGACCTCGTCCCGTCACTCTCGGCCAGCCTCTGCTCATTCCACTCTCGCTGGTTCAGGTCAATCACTGACATTCTACACTGTACCGTACTGAGCGCTTGGCAGTAGGAGGTCAAGAGGACCTGAGGCAGGAAGAGAGGCACATGCTGGAGGCGGATAGAATCGGACTTGCCTGTGATGCCCCAGATGGTTAATCAGTTTCAAATACAGGGCCAAACCATCAGGCTTGACCGGAGTGCCTGTAAATGGAATGCAGTTGTCCCGAGATAAAGGCAGTAGTGTTGCCAGCTGCCCCATTCGATACCTGCCGCAGTTTGGTGCTGTGGATTCTCAGACCGCAAGCCATGCACCGAAAGGCCAGTGGTTTCACGCAAGCAGAACAAAGGAATACTTTTGCTTTCTCATTTTCCGCTGCCTGCATTCTGCTCCCTCAATCCCGTGCATGATAACGGACTAAAGTTTGCTGTTAGTAATTGATGTTTGGGGGGTGGGCGGTGGGGGGGAGGTTATATTTAGCTGTTCACAGTCTCTGATGTGCACATAACTAGGACGCGTAGTAAACTAGCTGGTTTAAGACTGATTACTGTCACCAGCAGACTGCCCCCTGCTCTCCTGAGCTCCCCCGATCAGCAGGACCACTGGTTTCAGGCTTAACAAAAAATAATGAATGGATTGAATCGCATAGTACCATCAAAGCCCCTCCCCTCCCCACCCCGCCAAATAAAACACTGGTAAAAATCCTGAAATACCATAAAATAACCATATAGTCACCAAAACCCCACGGTGCTGATTATCGGGAATAGCAGATCATCTGTTCATCCGAGCTAAAAGCAGCCAGGCACTATTTTATTTTAAACGGCTCTAACTGGGGCACAAGTTTTAAAATGAGGATGTTAGGAGCGAGAGGGAAAATCAAGGCGAGCTTTCACCCAGAGGGTATTGTGTTGTGGGGCAGGGGTCCCACCGGGTCTCAGCTGGTTAAGCCTGCGAGTATGTCTTCTTTATTATTCATTTGCATGATGTGGGACGTCGCTGGCAAGGCCCAGCATTTATTGCCCATCCCTAGTTGCCCTTGAGAAGGTGGTGGTGAGCCGCCTTCTTGAACCGCTGCAGTCCGTGTGGTGAAGGTGCTCCCACAGTGCTGTTAGGGAGGGTGTTCCAGGATTTTGACCCAGGGACGATGAAGGAACGGCGATATATTTCCAAGTTGGGATGGTGTGTGACTTGGGAGGGGGAAATCGGAGGTGATGGTGTCCCCATACGCCTGCTGCCCTTGTCCTTGTAAGTGGTGGAGGCTGCGGGTTTTAGAAATGCTGTCAAAGTTGAGCTGTACAGAGCAGGAAGGTCCCTGATTTCATTTGCCAGGGTCACTGCAAATCGTCCTGGGCTGCCCTCCCTGACTCCCCGATCATTATTAAGTGATCACCCCCACCCCCCCAAATCCCTCGCTGGAAATCTGGGTGTGTGACTATCGGATGAGGACAGGATTCGGATGTGATGCCCTCCCACACTCACTATCTAAGCTTACACATGAGGAATGGCCAATTGGTAAAGTACGTGAGGGTGACCGGTGCCCCGTAAGACGATAATGTCTTTAGGGTGTTGGGGGGGGTGATGGGAGAGTATATTGATAGAAACAGAAAGGAGGGGAAAGCAATTAGTGAAATGTTACCAAGTAAGGGGCATTGATCTGAAACGTATAACTGGGGTTAGAGACTATTGGATAGATTACTAGGGCATAACCTTAAAATTAGAGCTAGGCTGTTCAGGGGTGATGTCAGGAAGCACTTCACACAAAGGGTAGTGGAAATCCGGAACTCTCTCCCCAAAAGGCTGTTGAGGCCGGAGGGTCAATTGAAAATGTCAGAACTGAGATCGATGGATTTTTGTTGGGCAAGGGTATTAAGGGTTACGGAACCAAGGCGGGTAAATAGCGTTAAGATACAGATCAGCCAGGATCTAATTGAATGGCGGAACAGACTGGAGGGGCTGAATGGCCTCCTCCTGTTCCTGTGGAGAGAAGGGGATTGAGGGACACGGTGAGAAGGGTGATAAAATGGGGTGGGTTTGGTTGGGCCGAATGATCTTTTCCTGCTCCTAAAAATGTTTTTGTGCTCCTCATAAAGTCCACAGTTTCACCTGCAGACGAAGAAAAGCTGTTCTATTCCAGGAGATCCAAAACCCCAGTGCCCGGTGACCTCTCCGAGATCGATGTCCAGACGAACTGGACCAAGGCCCTTCCGCTACCCACTCCAGAGGAGAGGATGCGTCAACAAGCCCAGGCAGTGCAGACTGATGTCGTCCCAATAAATGTAACAGGTATGTGGGAGGGTTGGGGAACAGCACCTCAGAAGGCAGTGGGGGATGGAAGGATGGCAGCAGCATTCGTTGCATCGCAGCCTGCAGTGAATGTAGCCATATCAATTAGATTGACGGATTACTGACATCATATAGTCTAGCACTTTGATTCCCCCCCCCACCAAAAATGTGCTTAATAATCATGAACAGCTTTTCGAAAGGAATCTCCGGGCTAATTCCCGAATGGTGTGCTCGGTAAGTTAATGGTGTCATAATAGAGATACAGTATATGTGGAACCCGCTACCACAAGGAGTTTTTAAGGAGACTAGCATAGATGCATTTAAAGGGAAGCTAGATAAGTGCATGAGGGAGAAAGGAACAGAAGGATATGCTGATAGAGTGAGATGAAGTAGGGGTGGGAGGAGGCTCGTGTGGAGCATAAACACCGGCACGGACCAGTTAGGCCCAATGGCCTGTTTCTATGCTGTAAAATTCTATGCAGTATATATTTTAAAAAACGTGAATGATGTAATTCTGAACTAAATGATGAGACCGCAAGGCGTCCAAAGAAGGAAAGATAGGTTGGAAGTGACACCCTTTTTCACAATAGTTCTGGTGATGAGTCCTGTCCAGAACGTTAACCCACACACTCATGAGTAGGGAAGAGAGTGCGAGCTGCCATTTGGCCCACCTAACCCATCCTTACTCGTATCGTCGACAGTGCCCTCCCCCATCACAGCAACTGCTACCTCCCGGTTTCATAGAATTACATAGAACGCACAGCACAGAATCAGTCCATTCGGCCCAACTGGCCCATGCTCTGCACGAGCCTCCTCCCGCCCTACTTCATCTCACCTCATCAGCATAACCTTCTATTCCTTTCTCCCTCATGTACTTATCGAGCTTCCCCTCAAATGCATCTGTGCTGTTCGCCTCAACCACTCCTTGTGGTAGCGAGTTCCACGTTCTCACCACTATCTGGGTACCACAGTGGAATTCACTTTCCCCTGTTTACCTTTCCACACAGTGTGCCCATCGACTGAGCCAGTGGCAGCTAACAAAAAAACTCTGTGACTCTCCGCCACCGAAACAATGGGCTGGTGCTTAGGGTTACCAACTCTGGTTGGATGTATTCCTGAAGGATTCGTCACATGCCCTCCTGCCCCCACCTGCCCTGCCCTGTCAAATCCGCCTGCACTAGGTGCAGAAAAACAGTCGAGGTATCTCCGTGGAATCATAGAATCATATAGCAGAGAAGGAGGCCACTCGGCCCATCGTGCCTGTGCCGGCTCTTTGAAAGAGCTCTCCAATTAGCCCCACTCCCCCCTGCTCTTTCCCCATAGCCCTGCAAATTTTTCTCCTTCAACTATATATCTGATTCCCTTTTGAAAGTTGTTATTGAATCTGCTTCCACCGCCCTTTCAGGCAGTGCGTTCCAGATCATAAAAACAAATACCTTCTCTTCAGCTGAATTTTCTGAAACTCCTTAGACCCTGTTTGTGTATAACAGTAAAAAATTGCATATCACCAATAATTAATCCACATCTACTTCAGCTAGATCCCTTTCTCTAATAAGACTACACCTGGAGTACTGTGCACAGTTCTGGTCTCCTTCTCTGAGGAAGGATATACTTGCCTTAGAGGCGGTGCAACGAAGTTTCACTAGATTGATTCCTGGGGTGAGAGGGCTGTCCTATGAGGAGAGATTGAGTAGATTGGGCCGATACTCTCTGGAGTTCAGAAGAATGAGAGGTGATCTCATTGAAATATACAGGATTCTGAGGGATTGACAGGGTAGATGCTGAGAGGATCTTTCCCCTGGCTGGAGAGTCTAGAACTAGGGGGCATAGTCTCAGGATAAGGGGTCGGCCATTTAGGACTGAGACGAGAAGATATTTCTTCACTCAGAGGGTTGTGAATCTTTGGAATTCTCTACCCCAGAGGGTTGTGGATGCTGAGTCTTTGAGTATATTCAAGACTGAGATCAATAGATTTTTGGGCTCTAAGGGAATCAAGGGATATAGGGATCAGGCGGGAAAGTGGAGTTGAAATCGAAGATCAGCCATGTTCTTATTGAATGGTGTAGCAGGCTCGAAGGCTGCTCCTGTTTCTTATGTTCTTATAACTAGTTTATCAATTCCCCCTTCTTCTCCTCCCCCTCTTTCTTCTAAGCCGTGTATCAGCAAGAGTGTCAACGTGCGCAATCATAGTAATTTCAGTTGTTCAGTCCTTGAAGTGAATTCCCTTCAGGAGAAGAAAATCAGTGTCAGCTTGACTCAGTTGGTAACACTCTCACTTCTGGGTCTCAACATTGTTAATGAAATGACTTGCATCTCTATAGCACCTTTCATGACCTCAGGACATCCCAAAGTGCTTTACAGCCAATTAAGTACTTTTTGAAGTGTGGTCACTGTTGTAATGTAGGCAACACAGAAGGCAAGCTCCCACAAACAACGTGATAATGACCAGATAATCTACTTTAGTGATGTTGGTTGAGGGATAAATATTGGCCGGGACATCGGGGCATAACTCCCCTGCTCCTCTTCGAAATAGTACCATCGGATCTTTTACGTCCACCTGAGAGAGTAGACGGGGCCTCGGTTTAATGCCTCACCTGAAAGACGGCACCTCCGACAGTGCAGCTCTCCCTCAGTAGGTGTGCGGGGGATGAAAGGAATGTAGACCTTTCAGTGCTGGCATTTTGAGAGTGTATACAGGTCAAAGGTGAAAAACTGAATAGACCAGTCTGGAATGAAAGGAGGAAAGATTCTTGAGTCTTGTCTAAATCTGGTTTTGGGTGACAGGTTTATACTGCGCAATTGCTTTATTTCGGCTGACGAGAGAAGCGCCTTTTATATGCACTGGTGGCAGTGGACCCTGCTATGCTCATAGAATCATAGAAAGTTACAGCACAGAAGGAGGCCATTTCGGCCCATCGTGTCCGCGCCGGCCAACAAAGAGCTATCCAGCCTAATCCCACTTCCCAGCTCTTGGTCCGTAGCCCTGCAGGTTACAGCAGCCCAAGTGCACATCCAAGTACTTTTTAAATGTGGTTAGGGTTCCTGCCTCTACCACCCTTTCAGGCAGTGAGTTCCAGACCCCCACAACCCTCTGGGTGAAGACATTTCCCCTCAAATCCCCTCTAAACCTTCCCCCAATTACTTTAAATCTGTGCCCCTTGGTTTTTGACCCCTCTGCTAAGGGAAATAGGTCCTTTCTATCCACTTTATCTAGACCCCTCAGAATTTTCTACACCTCAATAAGGTCTCCCCTCAGCCTCCTCTGTTCCAAGGAAAACAGACCCAGCCTATCCAGTCTTTCCTCATAGCTAAGATTCTCTACTCCCGGCAACATCCTCGTAAATCTCCTCTGTACCCTCTCTAGTGCAATCACATCTTTCCTGTAATGTGGTGACCAGAACTGCATGCAGTACTCTAGCTGAGGCCTAACTAGTGTTTTATACAGTTGAAGCATAACCTCCCTGCTCTTGTATTCTATGCCACGGCTAATAAAGGCAAGCATTCCGTATGCCTTCTTAACCACCTTATCTACCTGGCCTGCTACCTTCAAGGATCTGTGGACATGCACTCCAAGGTCCCTTTGTTCCTCTACACTACTCCGTGTCCTACCATTTAATGTGTATTCCCTTTCCTTGTTAGCCCTCCCCAAATGCATTACCTCACACTTCTCCGGATTGAATTCCATTTGCCACTGATCTGCCCACCTGACCAATTTATTGATATCTTCCTGCAGTCTACAGCTTCCGTCTTCAGTATCAACCACACAGCCGATTTTAGTATCATCTGCAAACTTCTTAATCACTCCCCCTATATTCAAGTCTAGATCATTGATATATACCACAAAAAGCAAGGGACCCAGTACTGAGCCCTGCGGAACCCCACTGGAAACAGCCTTCCAGTCACAAAAACACCCATCAACCATTACTCCGATACGATAGCAAAATACTGCGGATGCTGGAAATCCGAAATAACAACAGAAAACGCTGGAAAAACTCAGCAGGCCAGGCAACATCCGTGGAGAGAGAAATAGAGTCAACATTTTAGGTCGAAACCCTTCTTCAGAACTGAGAAAAGGCAGGAAATGAAACAGATTAAAAGGCCAGTTTGGGGGCTGGGAAATGGGGGAGGGGATGAAAGAAGAGACATTAAGAGATATTCAAGGCGAGACGAGATGGTAATAGGACAGGTAAAGAAACAAACAATGGCTCGAGATGAAGTGTGAAATGCGCTGGCAGAGTGAGAGACAGCTGCCGTGTGGGAGAGAAAGAACAAAAGGAAAAGGCACAAACCAAAAGTGTGGATAAAAAATATAAAAATATAATAGGGGCCGAGGTTATGATCTGAAATTGTTGAACTCGATATTGAGTCCAGAAGGCTGTAAAGTGCCTAATCGGAAGATGAGGTGATGTTCCTCGAGCCATTACCCTCTGCTTCCTGCCTCCGAGCCAGTTTTGAATCCAACTTGACACTTTGCCCTGGATCCCATGGGCTTTCAACTTTGTGACCAGTCTGCCATGTGGAACCTTATCAAAAGCCTTGCTAAAGTCCATATGCACTACATCAAATGCACTACCCTCATCCACCCTCCTTGTTACCTCCTCAAAAAATTCAATCAAGTTTGTCAGACACGACCTTCCCTTAACAAATCCGTGCTGACTATCCTTGATTAATCCGTGTCTTTCTAAATGAAGATTTATCCTGTCCTTCAGAATTCTTTCCAATAATTTTCCCACCACCGAGGTTAGGCTGACTGGCCTGTAATTACTCGGTCTATCCTTTTCTCCCTTTTTAAACAAGGGTACCACATTAGCAGTCCTCCAGTCCTCCGGCACCACACCTGAAGCCAGAGAGGATTGGAAAATGATGGTCAGGGCCTCTGCTATTTCCTCTTTTGCTTTGCTTAACAGCCTGGGATACATTTCATCCGGGCCTGGGGATTTATCCATTTTTAAAGCTGCTAAACCCCTTAATACTTCCTCTCTCACTATGTTTATTTCATCTAATATTTCACACTCCTCCCCTCGATAGCAATGTCTGCTTCGCCCCTCTCTTTTGTGAAAACAGACGCAAAGTATTCATTAAGAACCCTACCGATGTCTCCCACCTCCACACACAGATTGCCTTCATGATCTCTAATAGGCCCGACCCTTTCTTTAGTTATCCTCTTGCTCTTAATATATTTATAAAACATCTTTGGTTTTTCCTTGATTTTACTTGCCAAGAATTTTTCATGTTCTCTCTTTGCTTTCCTAATATCCTTTTTAATTGCACCCCTGCACTTTCTAAAGATTCTGGAGTATTTAGCCCTCGGTATCTGTCATACGCCTCCCTTTTTTTCTTTATCCTACCCTGTATGTCCCTAGACATCCAGGGGGCTCTAGATTTGTTAGTCCCACCTTTTTTCTTTAAGGGCACATATTTGGTCTGAACCCTCCGGATCTCCTCCTTGAATGCCTCCCACTGCTCTGACACTGATTTACCTTCAAGTAGCTGTTTCCAGTCCACTATGGCTAAATCCCCTCTGAGCTTAACAAAATTTGCTTTTCCCCAATTTAGAATTTTTATTCCTGGTCTTTCCTTGTCCTTTCCCATAACTACCTTAAATCTAACTGAATTATGGTCACTAACACCAAAATACTCCCCCGCTGATACGCCTGCTACCTGCCCAGCTTCAATCCCTAAAACTAAGTCCAGAACCGCCCCCTCCCTTGTTGGGCTTACTACACACTGGCTAAAAAATTATGCATTTTAGGAATTCCGCACCCTCTATACCCTTCACACTAATTTAATCCCAGTTAATATTGGGGTAGTTGAAATCCCCTACTATTACTGCCCTATACTTTTTGCACTTCTCAGAAATTTGTCCACATATTTGCTCTTCTATCTCCCTCTCACTGTTTGGGGGTCTGTAGCAGACTCCCAGCAGTGTGATCGCCCTTTTTTGGCCTGGTCAGGTGGTAGTGAGGGAGGGGATGCTGTCCATATACGAGTTGTACTGTATCAAGTTGAAATCCTTCTCATCCTTGTTTTCAAATCCCTCCATGGCGTCGCCCTCTTCCTATCTCTAATCTCCTCCAGCCCCACAATCCCACCGAGCTATCTGCGCTCCTCTAATTCTGGTCTTTTGAGCATCCTCGATTTTAATCGCTCAACCGTGGGCGGCCGTGCCTTCTGTTGCCGAGGCCCTAAGCTCTGGAATTCCCTCTCTAAACCTCTCTGCCTCTCGTTCCTCCTTTAAGACGTTCCTTAAAACCTCTTTGACCAAACTTTTGGTCATGTACCCTAATTTCTCCTTACGTGGTTCGGTGTCAAATGTTTTGTCTTATAAAATACTCCTGTGCAGCACCTTGGGACGTTTTACTGCATTAAAGGCGCTATACAAATACAAGTTGTTGTTGTTGTTGCTGAAATGTGAGACTGGACGATCATTTTGGAATTCACCTTTAGATTCAGAGAGTATTTATTACAGAACTTTTCCTCCCAGGAGATTAAATGGATAGGGTGGAGACCATTATAGAGCAAGTAGTACATGACCCGTGGAGCGAGCGGGCTTCGAATCATTGCAGTTTCCATTCAGCCCCATCATGTTGCTGCCGGCTCCTTGCTACGGCAGTCCAAGAAGGGGATCGGAGATTTGATGAGCACAAAGAGAAACAAATCCACCAGCTGGCTGGCTACAGGCATTTACTCTTGAATTCATTCTCGGGATGTGGGTATCACTGGCAAGGCCAGCATTTTTTATTGCCCATCCCTGGTTGGATAGAACTGAGGCCTAGAAATTCGCTATCGCCGCGCCAGGTCTTTAGCGCCCGAAATTTAGCGCTCGCCCGGATTCCCGTAGTGCCCGCCTGAAATTCAGTTGCAGCGACCCAAGACGGAGGCGGGCGCTATTGCAGGGTTTGGCCGCCTCGCTTGGGGCGCTGAAAGTCAGTTTCAGGCGTCCAGCTGCCGCTGCGCCACCCGATGCGGTGCGGCAGGCTGGGGTACTGCAGGCCTCCTCCTTCTCTTAAGGAGGAGCTGCCTGCAGCCGTGAGATCGCCGCTGGATTCCCCCGGCAAATGAGCCCGGCACCACGGAGAAGTGCCGGGCTCGCGGGGGTCAGACACCAATGCCGCGGGGGGGTGGTGTGGGAGTCCGGGGAGGAAGGAGCGGCCAATCAGCCGCCGGGAAAGCGGCCGGCCGCCCCTCCACCTTTATGCGCCGGCCTCTCGGAGCTGCAAGGCCCCGTTTTTCAAACGTTGTTTGCGGCCGCTACGGGCGAGGCGGCCGCAACTGAATTTGGCAGTCGGCACGGAATTGCATTGGAACCGGGGCGCTGCGCACACCGATGACGTCATCGGTGCCGGCGCAGCGGTACCGGCTAACGCCGATGTTAGGAACCAACTGAATTTCGGGCACTAAAAAACTTCCAGCGCAAACCACTCTTTAGCCAATAAGTGGGCGCAAACGCGACTGAATTTCTAGGCCACAGTGTCTTGCTATAACCTTTCATGGGTTTGAAATCATTTTTTAATTCATTCCAGCAATGTCCCCTCTAATTTTTTTTTTGTGCGTGGCCCTTTCAGATTTTCACGCATTTGCGTTTTCTTCCCTGTAAAAGCTGGTGAGTGGCCCGAGCGGTGTCACAGCTTAACGTAAACGTGCATTCTAGAGATGTGGGCGTTGCTGGCAAGGCCAGCATTTATTGCCTGACATAAGAAAACTACTAAGCACTTGGTTTGAGTATAAAACAAGGCTTTAATCAACTGTTTCACAACCATGAGTTCTAGTTACATCACTAGTTCCTGGTTACAAAAACGTCCTGACCAAGCTGGGCCCACGCCCGAGTATTTATACTTTCCTTGGACGGCGCCACCAGCTGGCCGCCCAGTGTTATCTCATGAGTCACTTACATAAGAACATAAGAACATAAGAAATAGGAGCAGGAGTAGGCCAATTGGCCCCTCGAGCCTGCTCCGCCATTCAATAAGATCATGGCTGATCTGATCCTAACCGCCAATCCACTATCACAGAACCATCTCCTGAATCTAACAGAATTAGACACACGAAACAGGAGCAGGATCAGGCTACACGGCCCCTGGGCCCGCTCCGCTACCCACAGGGCCATGACCGATCCGAACCTAGACTCATGTCCAAATTCCTGCCCGCTCCCCGTAACCCTTAATTCCCTTTTCTTCTAGGAAACTGTCTATTTCTGTTTTAAATTTATGTAATGATGTAGCTTCGACAGCTTTTTGGGGCAGCATATTCCATGGACCTACCACCCTCTGAGTGAAGTAGTTCCTCCTCATCTCAGTTTTGAAAGAGCAGCCCCTTATTCTAAGACTATGCCCCCTAGTTCTAGTTTCACCCATCATCGGGAACATCCTCCCCGCATCCACCCGATCCAACCCCTTCACAATCTTATATGTTTCAATAAGATCACCTCTCATTCTTCTGAACTCCAATGAGTAGAGTCCCAATCTACTCAACCTCTCCTCATATGTCCATCCCCTCATCCCCGGGATTAACCGAGTGAACCTTCTTTGTACTGACTCGAGAGCAAGTATGTCTTTTCTTAAGTATGGACACCAAAACTGTATGCAGTATTCCAGGTGCGGTCTCACCAATACCTTGTACAACTGAAGCAATACCTCCCTATTTTTATATTCTATCCCCCTAGCAATGAAAGCCAACATTCCATTGGCCTTCTTAATCACTTGCTGCACCTGCATACTAACCTTTTGAGTTTCGTGCACCAGGACCCCCAGATCCCTTTGTACTTCAGTACTTTCCAGTTTCTTGCCATTAAGATAATAACTTGCTCTACGATTTTTCCTGCCAATGTGCATAACCTCACACTTTCCAGTATTGTATTCCATCTGCCAAATCTCTGCCCACTTACTTAGCCTGTCTATGTCCCCTTGCAGGTTTTTTATGTCCTCCTCACTCACTACTTTCCCTCCCATCTTAGTATCATCTGCAAACTTTGATATGTTACACTCGGTCCCCTCCTCCAAATCGTTAATATAGATTGTAAAGAGTTGGGGACCCAGCACTGACCCCTGCGGAACACCACTAGTTACTGATTGCCAGTCTGAGAATGAACCATTTATCCCAACTCTCTGCCTTCTGTTAGATAGCCAATCCTCTATCCATGCCAGAATATTACCCCCAACCCCGTGATTTTTTATCTTAAGCAATAATCTTTTGTGTGGCACTTCTACATGAATGGTAAGATTCATGACATTGCCCATCACCAGTTGCCCTGGTGGCTCGAACTGAGTGGCTCGCAAGGCCACTTCAGAGGGCAGTTAGGAGTCAACCACGTTGGCGTGGGACTGGAGTCACATATAGGCCCAGACCAGGTAAGGACGGCAGGTTTCCTTCCCTAAAGGATATTCGTGAACCAGTTGTTTTTTTTTTACACCAATCCAACAGCTTCATGGTCATTTTTACTGATACCAGTTTTTTATTTCCAGATATTTTAAATCTGAATTCAAATTCTCAAACTGCCAGTGTGGCATTTGAACTCACGATCTCCGGATTATTAGTCCAGGCCTCTAGATCGCTAGTCCAGCAATATAACCATTACACTACCAAATTAGCCTGCGTACCCCTAAGCTCAAGAAGAGGAAAGAACAAAGACGTGCATTTATATAGCTCCTTATTATGTCTTGCAGCTACTTCCCTAAAACACTTCACAGCCAACGATTGCTTTGATACCAATTTGCACACAGCAAGATCCCACAAACAAAAACGTGATGACTCGATGTGTTTGTGGTAGTGTTGGCTGAGGGAGGAATATTTGCCAGTCCAGGCCTCTGGGTTACTAGTCCAGTAACACAATCATTACGCTATAAAATTCTTAAGAGGGATTGACAGGGTAGATACTGAGAGGCTGTTTCCCCTGGCTGGAGTGTCTAGAACTAGGGGTCATAGCCTCAGGATAAGGGGTCGGCCATTTCAGACTGAGATGAGGAGAAATTTATTCACTCGAGAGTTGTGAATCTTTGGAATTCTCTACCTCAGAGGGCTGTGGATGCTGAATCATTGAGTGTATTCAAGGCTAAGATCGAGAGATCTTTGGACACCAAGGGAATCGAGGGATATGGGGATAGGGCAGGAAAGTAGAGTTTTTTATTCGTTCCTGGGAGGTGGCGTCACTGGCAAGGCCAGCATTTATTGCCCATCCCTAATTGCCCTTGAGAAGGTGGTGGTGAGCCGCCTTCTTGAACCGCTGCAGTCCGTGTGGTGATGGTACTCCCACAGTGCTGTTAGTGAGGGGAGTTCCAGGATTTTGACTCAGCGACGATGAATGATCGGCTGATATATTTCCAGCTCAGGATGGTGTGTGACTTGGCGGGGAACTTGGAGGTGGTGGTGTTCCCCATGCGCCTGCTGCCCTTGTCCTTCCAGGTGGTAGCGGTCGCGGGTTTGGGCAGTGCTGCCGAAGAAGCCTTGGCGAGTTGAGGTCGAAGGTCAGCCATGATCTGACTGACTGGCAGAGCAGGCACAAGGGGGTGCACGGCCTACTCCTAATTCTCCTGTTCTAGTGTACCCCGGCATTCAAGGCTCCCCAGTCGCCACTAATTGGCCATTGCATATGGAGTTAGGTCACAGATCAGCCATGATCTCATTGAATGGCGGAACAGGCTCGAGAGGCTAAACGGCCTCCTCCTGTTCCTATCCCCAGTTGCCCTTGGGAATAGCAGTTTGATGCAACGCAGTGCCTCGATCGGCCGTTTCAGAGGGGCAGTCGAGAGTCAAACCAAATTGGCGAGGGACTGGAGTCACGTGCCGGCCCAGGCCTGGTGAGGGCGGCAGGTTTAGCGAACCGGTTGGGCGAGCGTGTGTAGTAACAGTTGCTTTGCTTGCTCTGCTGCTTCCTATCAGGGGAGAGCTTCGATCGCCAGGCCGGCACCAGGCGCTCTCTCGTCCGCTCAGACACCGCGCTGAGGCGGCCAACGAAAATCAAACGGAGAAAGACAATCACCGGGCTGCCCGAGACCATCCAGAAGGAACTAGGTATGGCTGATCAGAACTGTATTCACACCCCTCCCCTCCCCTCTTCTCATCTGTAACTGTGTGTGTGCGTGTTTGTGTTTGTGTGTATTTACTAACCAGTAGTTTTCATCTGTCTCCCACCAATACAGTCTGATAGCCAGCGGAAAAAAGTTCCAGGTAGAACGGTGTTGTCTGGACTGGGAATGTTTCAAGTTCTCCGTGCCTTACAGCAGGCTGTCCTTGGCTCTTGTGGGGCGTTTTCGCGAAACGTTTTATTTTGTCTGTCACGGGAGCCCTTCCCCTCCCCCCCCCCCCCCCCCCCCCCCGATGGCTCAGTCGGTTAAGCGCCGCCCAGAGAGTTGCTGAGTCGTGCGGCATAGTAAGATCCCAAGCCCACCGCCTGTTCCGTGCTGAGTTAGTTGATCTCGCCAGTTGGGGGAGAGGGGCGCTCCAATTGGCATCAGCATCCCAGGGCTCCTAATTGGTACCCGGTGACGAACCCCCGCCCCCCCACCCCCACCCCACTGGAAAGGATGAGCGTGAGGGCAGGATTGGGCTCGGGCGGGAGATGGTCGAACAGGCTCGCCAACACTCGCGATTCGGGCCGTACCCTGTTGTGAGTCTGCGTCTTCGAGAGAGGGAAGAGAGAGAGAGAAAGAGTGAGCCGGGGAGAGAGGGAGGTGACAGAGAAGAGGAAAGGAAATGTAAATCGATTGATTTCCCTCCATGTAGTTGAGGTATTTTAACCCAGAGTATTGTCGATGAAGAAATCTTTTTTTCCCTTGGGCCTCAATGCTACTGAAAGATGTTTTAATCCACTATGCGGGATTGTTCATCAGTTATAGCCAGAGTGAGGAGGAGCCTCGTCCTCCATGTACAGGAAACTCTTTTTTATCCGGGACCGGCGTGGTGCCGGTTGATCAAAAAGTCCGGATTACAGAGAGGTATACTTACCAAGGTACGAGAGCCCCGTACACGGCCACAGGCGCAGGAGTCCCGGTTACACGGCCACAGGTGCAGGAGTCCCGGTTACACGGCCACAGGTGCAGGAGCCCCGGTTACACGGCACTTGTGCAGGAGTCCCGGTTACACGGCCACAGGTGCAGGAACCCCGGTTACATGGCCACAGGTGCAGGAACCCCGGTTACACGGCCACAGGTGCAGGAACCCCGGTTACACGGCCACAGATCCAGGAACCCCGGTTACACGGCCACAGGTGCAGGAACCCTGGTTACACGGCCACAGATCCAGGAACCCCGGTTACACGGCCACTAATATGAAGTAAACCTTACCTGAACCTACTCCTGAATTTTGCCGGTTAAGAGAGATTTCCGGTTATTTAGGTGCCGGTAAAAAGAGAGTTTCCTGTATAAGGCAACCTTATACAGTTGCTCTACAAAAAGTGCTTTTCATGTCTGCCGCTTGTTTAGCTCACACAGCCTGGTTTGTGCCTCAGCTCCCCGCGTTCACATCATTAAAACCACTCCCTTATCCCGCAGACAGGTCACAAAGCGCCATGACCTGAGCCTTCAATTCCAGCGCAGGGGTACGGGAGGCAGTTTTAAAAGCCGCAGCACAAGCGGAGGCAGACGGGTGGGTCTCTGGCAACGGTCCCTCTCATTTTTATTTTACTTTTAAATTTGCTACGCAATCGCCGTGTCTTTTCCAGCGTCGCAGCGGGTGAGCGGCCTGCGCAGGACCTCCCGATCAGTGCACGGCCTAGGGGGGAAACAGCTTGTTGGTCCCCCATAATCCAAATGAAACGAGCACGATATGCGACGGCCCTTGAACTTTGCGGTAACCAGCGGTTTGGGGAGGTGGGGCAGGTCAAAGGACGGGTTGCCGTGCGTCACGCCCAAGTGTTTCCCCCGGACGTGACCTCGAGCAGCGGGAGAATGTCCAGTCGAGCTGACTCACGGGGCAGTGTCTCGTGTTGTGCCTTTCCCCCCTCCCTCCGTGTTATCTGTGTGCCTCACTGTGGTTAACTAATATCTCGTCGCTAAGTTTTAGTTCAGCTTGCATACCCCGACACACTCTAGGGAAAAGATTGCACTTACGCCCAATCGGCAGCTGAATTGTCCCCAGCTACAACCTGTCTCCAGAGGCAGGGCAAGAACTGGGACACCGCAACAGGCCTCATAGAAACATAGAAGATAGGAGCAGGAGTAGGCCATTCGGCCCCTCGAGCCTGCTCCGCCATTTAATGAGATCATGGCTGAGCATCCAAACTCAGTACCCTGTCCCTGCTTTCTCCCCTTATCCCTTGATCCCTTTAGCCTTAAGAAATATATCTAACTCCTCCTTGAATATATTTAATGAATTGGCCTCCACCGCCTTCTGTGGTAGAGAATTCCACAGGTTCACCACTCTCTGGGTGAAGAAATTCCTCCTCATCTCTGTCCTAAATGGCTTACCCCTTATCCTTAGCCTCAGCCCCGCTCCGATACTACAGATCGAAGTGGTCTCTCCCGATGCAGGCCTGGTTTGGTAGGGACGCAGTCTACCACTGCACTGCTGGGTGTTTGTCACAGTTCAAGCAGACACTGCTTAGAAATTTCCCAGCTGTCCCCCGTCACTGAAACTGAGCGACGGCACTGATTAGGTTCACCGTGTTACAACTTTAGATATTAAAAAAAGGACCCCGCCCCTTTATAGGAACAGGAGGAGGCCATTCAGCCCCTCAAGCCTGCTCCGACACTCAGTTAGATCATGGCTGATCTGTGTCTGAACTCCAGTTACCCGCCTTGTTTCCATATCTCTTGATACCCTTACCTGACAAAGTCTATCGATCTCACTCTTGCAAGCTGCAATTGACCCAGCATCCACAGCCTTTTGAGGGAGAGGATTCTAGATTTCCACTACCCTTTGTGTGGGAAGAAAGTGCTTCCTGATTTCCTTCCTGAACGGCCTGGCTCTAATAAGATTATGTCCTCTTGTTCTTGATTCCCCCCACCCCCCATCTGAGGAAATAGTTTCTCTCTCTATCTACCCTGTCGAAACCTTTAAACATTTTAAACACTTCAATCCGATCACCCCTCGACCTTCCATATTGAAGGGAATGCAAGCCAAGTTTATGGAACCTGCCCTCATATTTCAACCCTCGAAGCCCCACCTCAACGTGGGGGCAGCTTTTAAAGGAGCTTTGACAGTCACCTGTGCATTTCTCTCTTTATAAACGTCGCAGGGGTGACATACTTCGCATGAGTAGAGTATCCCGTTGCTTCTGGGTGGTGTCACTATGACGCATGGTTTGGTGAAAACACTGGCTTAATAAAGATGGCTTTAACATCCAATGGAACTGAAAGAAAGAATTGAAAGAACTTGCATTTATATAGCACCTTTCACAATCTCGGAACGTGCCAAAGCGCTTTTCACTTTGACTGAGGGGCACACCTAGAGCCTGATGGGGAAAAAACACAGATATTGGAGTTAATCACAATTCCTTATTAAAAAGAGATCTTCCAGGTGAACCTCACTCTTCAATTAATTATTTGAAGAGTGTGGAAGTCTGTAGTGAGCATGTGTGTGTATCTAAATGAGAAGGGTGTGTGGGTGTAAGTGTGTGTTGGTGGGTGTGTCTGTGTATGAGGGAAGTATGTGTGTGTGTTGGTGGCTGTGTCTGTATGAGGGAAGTATGTGTGTGTGTTGGTGGCTGTGTGTATGAGGGAAGTATGTGTGTGTGTTGGTGGGTGTGTCTGTATGAGGGAAGTATGTGTGTGTGTTGGTGGCTGTGTCTGTATGAGGGAAGTATGTGTGTGTGTTGGTGGCTGTGTCTGTGTATGAGGGAAGTATGTGTGTGTGTTGGTGGCTGTGTCTGTATGAGGGAAGTATGTGTGTGTGTTGGTGGCTGTGTCTGTCTGTTTTCGCTGCTTGTGTGTGGAGGGAATTTCTTACTGTTTAAATAAAATTCTGGCAGGACTGGACAGACTAGATGCAGGGAGGATGTTCCCGATGGTCGGGGAATCCAGAACCAGGGGTCACAGTCTAAGGATAAGGGTAGGCCTTTTAGGACAGAAATGAGGAGGAATTTCTTCACCCAGAGAGTGGTGAACCTGTGGAATTCTCTACCACAGAAGGCAGTAGAGGCCAATTCATTAAATATATTCAAGAAGGATATATTTCTTAAGGCTAAAGGGATCAAGGGGTATGGGGAGAAAGCAGGGACAGGGTACTGAACTTGGATGATCAGCCATGATCTCATTGAATGGCGGAGCAGGCTCGAGGGGCCGAATGGCCTACTCCTGCTCCTATCTTCTATGTTTCTATAAATCTGACTCCTAAGTATTTGAACCTCACGGCGAAAAAGAGTTTGAGGTCAAAGGGCAGTGTTGGGAGGGGTGGAGTAAATGAACAGTGATTGGTCTGTTCGGAAATTGTTTAAAGAGCACATGCATGAACTACCCCAATGGCTCATTCAGTACACACACACAGATAGGAAAGACCCGGGTTCAATTACTGGTCCAAGTTGCATTAACTAAACTCAGCTGCACTGCAGTGGTCTCGGTGTCCCCTAGAGGCAGGGAGGACCAGCAAGGGCTCCCCCACCACCCCCAAACCTACTGAAAGCTATCCAGAGTGCTGGAATACACCTGTGTATGGATTTCAGGAACGAAAAGGACCGGGATTTGGCTCTGATGCCTCCGTGGCCAAATAGCCTGCTGGCATTCATTGTCATTCATGCACACGTGAGTGAGTCATAAAGAGCAAGATCCTAGGTCACTGCTAGGTTAACATAGAAGATAGGAGCAGGAGTAGGCCATTCGGCCCCTCGAGCCTGCTCCGCCATTCAATGAGATCATGGCTGATCATCCAAACTCAGTACCCTGTCCCTGCTTTCTCCCCATATCCCTTGATCCCTTTAGCCTTAAGAAATATATCCAACTCCTTCTTGAATATATTTAATGAATTGGCCTCAACTGCCTTCTGTGGTAGAGAATTCCACAGGTTCACCACTCTCTGGGTGAAGAAATTCCTCCTCAACTCAGTCCTAAATGGCTTACCCCTTATCCTTATTAACTGGTTAACTGCTCTCAGCCAACACGTTGGTGAGGGTGCTATAATTGTCCTCTGCACTCCTGAGCTGGGGTGAGGGGGGCAGTGGGGAATCAGGCTGGGCTCCTGATCATGATCACTTAGGCAGTGAGCTGCTACTGGAAAGTGTGTGTGTGTGTGGACACCGGGCAAGGCCAGGATCTTTGGTGTGATGCCCCCCACAGTCGAGCAGCCCTAGCGATACACATTAAATAGGATCAGACATGAAGAACAGACACTTGGTATGCCAGTGGACTGCCAGAACCCGTGGAACAACCCCAAAAAAAGAAGTGTCCAGGAGAGGAGGGGCATATAGGAATACTAATCTCACATTGTCGGGCTGACTGACTCCACGTTAGTTGTGTGACAGTGATTTGAAAAGGGAGCTGTATTGGTGCCAGTGTAAGGCCACTGTGCAGAGACAGCGTAAGGCAAACTTGCCAGATTCACTAAAACCAATAGCCAGAAAGACCTGGTTTTTCTTCCTCTCTCTTTGTTCTCGTGATGTGGGCGTCTCCGACAAGGGCCTCGTTTATTGTCCATCCATCGATGGTGGTGGTGGCTTTACAACTGTGTGGCTCGCTAGGCCACTGAGAGTCAACCACGTAGGGTGGGACTGGAGGCACGTGCAAAGCCAGACAGCCAGGTGTAGGTGAACCAGTTGGGTTTTTACAACAATCTGGCAGTTTTCATGGTTATTTTTCTGGTACCAGCCCACACCAGATTGTATTCCATTTTTTTTTACGCAACATGCCATGGTGGGATTTGAACACACAACCTCTGGGTTACTAATCCAGCACCATAACCACTGCATCTTTCAACCTCCGGCCTTTGGAAATGTGGTGAGTTTTGGTGAGACCACATCTTGAGTATTGTGTGCAGTTTTGGTCGCCTTATCTGAGGAAGGATGTTCTTGCCATGGAGGGAGTTCAGCGAAGATTCACCAGGCTGATACCTGGGATGGCAGGAATGACGTATGAGGAGAGATTGGGTCGATTGGGCTGGAGTTTAGAAGAATGAGAGGGGATCTCATTGAAACTTATAAAATACTGGCAGGACTGGACAGACTAGATGCAGGAAGGATGTTCCCGATGGTCGGGGAGTCCAGAACCAGGGGTCACAGTCTAAGGATAAGGGGTAGGCCATTTAGGACAGAAATGAGGAGGAATTTCTTCACCCAGAGAGCGGTGAACCTGTGGAATTCTCTACCGCAGAAGGCAGTGGAGGCCAATTCATTAAATATATTCAAGAAGGAGTTAGATATATTTCTTAAGGCTAAAGGGATCAAGGGGTATGGGGAGAAAGCAGGGACCGGGTACTGAATTTGGATGATCAGCCATGATCGCATTGAATGGTGGAGCAGGCTCGAGGGGCCGAATGGCCTACTCCTGCTCCTATCTTCTATGTTTCTATGTTTGTCTATTGTCTTCCGAACCCATATCCTCTCCGTCACCAAGACCGCCTACTTCCACCTCTGTAACATCGCCCGTCTCCGCCCCGGCCTCAGCTCATCTGCTGCTGTGACCCACATCCGTGCCTTTGTTGCCTCTAGACTCGACTATTCCAACACACTCCTGGTCGGTCTCCCACCTTCCACCCTCAACTTGAGCTCATCCAAACTTGGGCCCGCATCCTAACTCGCACCAGGTCCTGTTCACCCCTCACCCCTGTGCTCGCTGACCTACATTGACTCCCTCAAAAGGCAACACCTCGATTTTAAAACGCTCATCCTTGTTTACAGATCCCTCCATGGCCTCGCCCCCTCCCTAACTCTGTAATCTCCTCCAGCCCCACAACCCTCCGCGATCTCTGCGCTCCTCCAATTCTGGCCTCTTGAGCATCCCCGATTTTCATCGCTCCACCATTGCCGGCCGTGCCTTCAGCTGTCTGGGCCCTAAGCTCTGGAATTCCCTCCCTAAACCTCTCCGTCTCTCCACCTTTAAGACGCTCCTTTAAAACCTACCTCTGTCCTAATATCTCCGTATAGAAGATAGGAGCAGGAGTAGGCCATTCGGCCCCTCGAGCCTGCTCCGCCATTCAATGCGATCATGGCTGATCATCCAAGTTCAGTAGCCTGTCCCTGCTTTCTCCCCATATCCCTTGATCCCCTTAAGAAATATATCTAATTCCTTGAATATATTTAATGAATTGGCCTGTGGTAGAGAATTCCACAGTTTCACCACTCTCTGGGTGAAGAAATTCCTCCTCATCTCTGTCCTAAATGGCTTACCCCTTATCCTTAGACTGTGACCCCTGGTTCTGGACTCCCCGGCCATCGGGAACATCCTTCCTGCATCTAGTCTGTCTAGTCCTGTTGGAATGTATGTGGCTCGGTGTCAGATATTGTTTGATTACACTCCAGTTAAGTGCCTTGGGACATTTCGCTCCATTAAAGGCGCTATATAAATGCAAGTTGGTGTGCAGCACAAGTACTAGGAAAGTTACTTTAGATATTTGCTCCATAAAAGGCCTCTTGGCAGCTCATTTGTTCACTGAGCTTTTCTCAGCTGTGGTTATATAAGTATGTATTTGTTTTGATGGCAGGCACTGGGCAGACCCCGGTCAGAGGTCACTCTGTCGTCCTACCGGGCCAGTATTCCACCATGAGCCGTCTGGAGAGCAGCAATTCTTCCAGGGTGCGGTCAGCAACCAGGGACTCTTCCTGCCAGACTGACGAGGTCAAGGTGGTGCCACCGTCCGTCCGAAGGATCCGAGCGCAGAAGGGGCACGGCATCGCGACCCAGCTGTCCAGCTCGTCGGGCAACATGTCGACCGCCAGCAACGGGACCGGCACTCTGCACCCCAACGGAGACCTGCGTTTCCACAGCCTGCCGCGCCCGGGAGCCAGGGTCTCGCTGCACGCCCTGGACAACGTCCGCTGCACCGTCGGCAAGCCGGAGGAGCTGTTCGGCACGCTGCCCGGGCGGGTAGGCAAGCTGCGAGTGGATGGCTCAGTGACCCAGCCCAGGACGGGCACTCTGCCCAGGCCGAAGTCCCAGGAGATACGAAGCCGCCAGGCCGTCGCCGAGGAGATCGCCGGGCCGGCCCGTGCGGTCTCGCCCCGCGCCGCGCGCTCTACCCGGATCATCGCCCACGCCACACTGTCCTCGACGGCCGAGGTGGTGGCCATACGCACCGCGCGGAGTCGGGCCGGCTCCTCTCCACCACGCTGCGCCGTCCCCACCCCCCTCACTGCCGCGGCCCTGGGCAGCGCCGGGGGCCCGCGGGAGGAACACCACTCCTCCAGCGGCAACTGGAGCGGCAGCAGCGGCGGCGGGGGTGGCAGCGGCTCACCCCGGCACTCCCCGACCTCCGACACCGTCCCGCCCCCTTCCCGCAGCGACTCGGCTGTCTCCCTCACGCCAGGCCCGGGGGTCGAGCTGCTGGATCCCCACCGCGCCCGCGAGGGTGGCGTGAAGGCCAGCTCTGCCCGGGCGGGGCGGCCGGAGAACAGCTGTACGACAGAGCACTGGGCGTGCGGGACACCGGCCAGCGCCAACCACTCCTCCCCAGAGCCACGGGTCATGACCTCAGGCTGCCGGACCCCTGTCTGTCACGCTTACAACGGTTCAGACCTCCCTCTCCCCCCTCCTCCGACTAAGGAGGACTGGAGCTCCCGGTACTCGGAGACGCACTTCTCACCCGCGGAGGTTACGGTCAGGACGCGCAGCGAGGGCAAAGGTCGGCGGGGCCTCGACAGCCGGTCCGACTACAGCGACCGCTCCCTCGGGCGCAGCATATCGCTGAAGAAGACCAAGAAGCCGCCCCTGCCCCCCGCCCGCACTGACTCGCTGCGCAAGAAGGCCAAGGGCAGTCGCCCCGTGCTCAGCGAGTCGCTCATAGCCACCCTGCAGCGCTCGCTGGAGGTCAACCTCAAGTGCCGGGACGGGCCCTCTGCCTCCCCCAGCCCCTCCCCCGGCGACGGCCGTGACCCCTGGGTCATGCGGCCCCGCAGCCAGAGCAGCGCTAGCGCCGGGGGCAGCAACAGCAGCGGCCGCTCCACCACTGCCAGCAACGCCTACTCTACCGGCGCAGCCACGCCCTCCCAGAGCGAGACCAGCAGCCTGCGCTCAGAGTACGGCGACCCCTGGGCCTATTACACCGATGGGGGCGGCGGGAGGACCGAAGATGAGGGTCCCCGGGCCGGCGCCTGGGACGACACGCACGATGACCTGCCGCGGGCCTGCGGGCCGCCCACGGCCAACAATCTGGCCAAGCCTAAGAGCTCGTCCCCCGACAAGTCCCACGGCGTGACTTCGCCATCGAGCGGTTACTCCAGCCAGTGCAACACTCCCACCATGCTGAACCCAGCCCCCATGTTCTCACGGCGGGTGTCGTCGGGGCCTGCTAAGCCAAAGCCCAAAGTGCCCGAGCGCAAGTCCTCGCTGCTGTCCTCTGTGTCGGTCTCATCATCTTCTGCATCCCTGTCCTCAATTGCCTCCGATTCCCGGCATCAGGCGGCAGACAGGACAGCTGCTCCCTCGAACGCTCCTCCAGCATCATTGAGTGCTCCTGACCTTCATCCTCCTCCCCCTCCTGCTCCCCCTCTGCCCATGTTACCCCCTCCTGCTCCCCCTCTGCCCACGTTACCCCCTCCTGCTCCCCCTCTGCCCACGTTACCCCCTCCTGCTCCCCCTCTGCCCACGTTACCCCCTCCTGCATCCCCTCTGCCCACCTTACCCCCTCCTGCTCCCCCTCTGCCCACCTTACCCCCTCCTGCTCCCCCTCTGCCCACGCTACCCCCTCCTGCTCCCCCTCTGGATCTGAAGGGGCTCAAGCGCACGAAGCCACCCCCACACTCGCCCGCCCACCCCTACAGGGGGGAGCCCAAGGCCCCGGCCGACCAGGTTGAGGGCTGCAAGCCAGCGATGGTGCTGCCCCTCATTACACCCCAAGCTCTGCAGATGATCCAGCTGAGGTCCGTGAGGAGGAAGGAACAGGCAGAGCCCCCGAGGCAGGCGGAGGAGCCGAACCCCAGGCCGAAGCCGCAGGACAAACCAGAGCTGCCGCTGTCTCCGCCGCAACAGAAACCAGCTGTGCTGCAGCGTCCTTCCTCCCTTCGCAGGTTTGCCAAACGCCAACGTGAGGCCAACGCAGTGGCCGCCAATGCACCGGCGGCGTCTGGCGGCAACCTGGCACTCAGCTCTGAAAGCGAGGTTGGCGGCGTGGATGGACCTGAAGCATTAGCACTCTTGGACACACCTGAGGCAGTGGCTGAAAGCAAGCTAGAGCCCACAGTGGAGCCATTGCCCTATAGCTCTACTCCCATTGCCCAGAGCAAAGGCACCGATGCCAGGATTGATATAGGGCAAGATCCAGAGAGGGCACTGACACCCGAAAAGCCTAACGCCAAATCGCCCAGCAAAATGCCGCCACCGATCGCCAGGAAACCCAAGTTGAGTCTACTTGTCCCGCCGTCACCATGGAATTTGGTAGCTCAAGAGAAATGGGCACCGCCCATCTCGGAGTCGGCAGCAGAGGCCGCGGCTGCCACGACAATATCTGCTGGGACCAACGAAGACCAACCATCACCCCAGAACGCGGAGGCGGACTCTGGCAGCTCCCATTCTGCCGGGAGATCTGAGGACACAGTGCGGCATGAGGCACGGGAAGCCGATCAGAGGGATGTGGAGAAGGTGCTGGAGGAAAGCCGGGAAAATCCTAGTGTGCAAGAAGAACAGGCAACAGACACCTCAAGCACTTGTGAGAATATGGAAGAGAGCAGCACAATAACTTGCCAAGATGATGAAATGGGTAAGATTTCTAACTCAAATTTATTTTCCTGTTCATTCCCCCTCCCCTTCTGTCCCTCCTTCTCTCCACTTTCTCCCTTCTCCTGCCCTCCCATCCTTTCTCATCCCTGCCCCTTCCATTCCATTCTCATCCCTGCATCTTCCATTCCCCTCATTCCTTCCTCGTCCATTCCCCTCCCATCCATCCATCTTCCATTCCCCTTCCATCCCTTCCCTGTCCATTCCCCTCCGATCCATTCCTCTTCCATTTTACAAAAGGTAAATCATGCTCGACTAATCTACTGGAATTTTTTGAGGATGTAACTGGTAGAATAGATAAGGGAGAACCAGTGGATGTGGTGTATTTGGACTTACAGAAGGCTTTCGATAAGGTCCCGCATAAGAGATTAGCATGCAAAGTTAAAGCACATGGGATTGGGGGTAAGGTACTGACTTGGATAGAGAACGGGTTGGCAGACAGGAAGCAAAGAATTGGAATAAATGGGTCTTTTTCCGAGTGGCAGGCAGTGACTAGTTGGGTACTGCAGGGATCGGTGCTAGGACCCCAGCTATTCACAATATATATTAAATGATCTAGACGAGGGAACTAGATGTAACATCTCCAGGTTTGCAGATGACACAAAGCTGGGTGGGCGTGTGTGCTGTGAGGAGGATGCAGAGAAACTCCAGTATGATTTGGACAGGTTGGGTGATTGGGCAGATGCATGGCAGATGCAGTATAATGTGGATAAATGCGAGGTTATCCACTTTGGTGGCAAAAATAGGAAGACAGATTATTATCTGAACGTCAATAGATTGGGAAAAGGAGAAATGCAACGAGACCTGGGTGTCCTTGTGCACCAGTCGCTGAAGGTAAGCATACAGGTGCAGCAGGCAGTTAAGAAGGCAAATGGTATGTTGGCCTTCATAGCAAGAGGATTTGAGTACAGGAACAAGGATGTCTTGCTGCAGTTGTACAGGGCCTTGGTGAGACCACACCTTGAGTATTGTGTGCAGTTTTGGGCAACTTATCTGAGGAAGGATGTTCTTGCCATGGAGGGAGTGCAGCAAATATTCACCAGGCTGATACCTGGGATGGCATGAATGACGTATGAGGAGAGATTGGGCCGATTGGGCTTATACTCGCTGGAGTTTAGAAGAATGAGAGGGGATCTCATTGAAATTATAAAACTCTAACAGGACTAGACAGACTAGATGCAGGAAGGATGTTCCCGATGGCGGGGGGGGTCCAGAACCAGGGGTCACAGTCTAAAGATAAGGAGTAAGCCATTTAGGACAGAGATGAGGAGGAATTACTTCACCCAGAGAGTGGTGAACCTGTGGAATTCTCTACCACAGAAGACAGTTGAGGCCAATTCATTCAGTATATTCAAGAAGGAGTTCGATATATTTCTTAAGGCTAAGGGGATCAAGGGATATGGGGAGAAAGCAGGGACAGGATACTGAATTTGGATGATCAGCCATGATTTCATTAAATGGTGGAACAAGCTCGAGGGGCCGAATGGCCTACTCCTGCTCCTATCTTCTACGTTTCCATTCCCCTCCCATCCCTTCCTCGTCCATTCCTCTCCCATCCCCTCCCGTCCAATCCCCTCCTATCCATTCCTCTCCCATCCCCTCCCGTCTATTCCTCTCCCATTCCCTCCCCGTCCATTCCACTCCCGTCCCTTCCCCTCCCATCCATTCCTCTCCCATCCCCTCCCGTCTATTCCTCTCCCATTCCCTCCCCGTCCATTCCACTCCCGTCCCTTCCCCTCCCATCCATTCCTCTCCCAGCCCTTCCTCGTTCATTCCTCTCCCATCCCTTCCTCTCCCATCCCCTCCCGTCCATTCCTCTCCCATCTCCTCCCATCCCTTCCTCTCCCATCCCCTCCCGTCCATTCCTCTCCCATCTCCTCCCATCCCTTCCCCTCCCATCCCCTCCCGTCCATTCCTCTCCCATCTCTTCCTCTTCCATCCCCTCCCATCCCTTCCTCTCCCATCCCCTCCCATCCCTTCCTCGTCCATTCCTCTCCCATCCCCTCCCGTCCCTTCCTCGGCCATTACCCCACTATTCAAAAAAGGTGGTAGAGAAAAAGCGGGGAATTATAGACCGGTAAGCCTGACATCGGTAGTGGGGAAAATGCTAGAGTCCATTATAAAAGATGTAATAGCAGAGCACTTGGAAAGCAGTGACAGGATTGGACAAAGCCAACATGGATTTACAAAAGGTAAATCATGCTTGACTAATCTACTGGAATTTTTTGAGGATGTAACTGGTAAAATAGATAAGGGAGAACCAGTGGATGTGGTGTATTTGGACTTTCAGAAGGCTTTCGATAAGGTCCCACATAAGAGATTAGCGTGCAAAATTAAGGCACATGGGATTGGGGGGCAAGGTATTGACTTGGATAGAGAACTGGTTGGCGGACAGAAGGCAGAGAGTTGGAATAAACGGGTCGTTTTCCGAGTGGCAGGCAGTGACTAGTGGGGTATCGCAAGGATCGGTCCTAGGACCCCAGCTGTTCACAATATATATTAATGATCTGGACGAGAGAATTGGATGTAATATCTCCAAATTTGCAGACGACACAAAGCTGGGTGGGAGGGTAAGCTGTGAGGAGGATGTCGTGAAACTCCAGTACGATTTGGACAGGTTGGGTGATTGGGCAGAAACATGGCAAATGCACTATAATGTGGATAAATGTGAGGTTATCCACTTTGGTGGCAAAAACAGGAAGGCAGATTATTATTTGAATGGCAATAGATTGGGAGAAGGGGAAGTGCAAAGAGACCTGGGCGTCCTTGTGCACCAGTCGCTGAAGGTAAGCATGCAGGTGCAGCAGGCAGTTAAGAAGGCAAATGGTATGTTGGCCTTCGTAGCGAGAGGGTTCGAGTACAGGAACAAGGATGTCTTGCTACAGTTGTACAGGGCCTTGGTGAGGCCGCACCTTGAGTATTGTGTGCAGTTTTGGTCACCTTACCTGAGGAAGGACGTTCTTGCCATGGAGGGAGTGCAGCAAAGATTCACCAGGCTGATACCTGGGATGGCAGGAATGACGTATGAGGAGAGATTGTGTCGATTGGGCTTATACTCACTGGAGTTTAGAAGATTGAGAGGGGATCTCATCGAAACCTATAAAATTGTGTCAGGTCTGGACAGACTAGATACAGGAAGGATGTTTCTGATGGCCGGGGAGTCCAGAACCAGGGGTCACAGTCTAAGGATAAGGGGTAAGCCATTTAGGACTGAAATGAGGAGGAATTTCTTCACCCAGAGAGTGGTGAACCTGTGGAATTCTCTACCACAGAGGGCGGTGGAGGCCAGTTCATTAAATATATTCAAGAAAGAGTTGGATATATTTCTTGAGGCTAAAGGGATCAAGGGATATGGGGAGAAGGCGGGGACAGGGTACTGAATTTGGATGATCAGCCATGATCTCATTGAATGGCGGAGCAGGTTCGAAGGGCCGAATGGCCTACTCCTGCTCCTACCTTCTATGTTTCTATCCCATCCTCTCCCATCCCCTCCCGTCCATTCCTCTCCCATCCCCTCCCATCCCTTCCTCGTCCATTCCTCTCCCATCCCCTCCCGTCCATTCCTCTCCCATCCCTTCCGGCTCCCCACCCCCCCTTAGGGTGGGCAAATATGAGGGGGTGTAAGTGTTATAGGGTTGATGGAGGATATCGGGAGCAACAGACTGTTATAATGATGAGACAGTACAAGTGGGAATGTTAAATAACAACAGAAAATGCTGGAAAAACTCAGCAGGTCAGGCAACATCCGTGGAGAGAAATTTGAGTTGACGTTTCGGGTTGGACCCTTCTTCAAAACTGGAAAGAAAAGAAACTAGATCGGAGGCAGGGCTGCGATCGGACAAAAGAATAAAAGAAACAAAAGAAGTAAAAGAGATTAGAAGCTAGACGAGATGGTAATAGGCTGGGATTAGGTGTAAAGTGTACTGGCAGGGCAAAAGATAGCCCTGCCTCCGATCTAGTTTCTTTCCAGTTTTGAAGAAGGGTCCAACCCGAAACGTCAACTCAAATTTCTCTCCACGGATGTTGCCTGACCTGCTGAGTTTTTCCAGCATTTTCTGTTGTTATTTCGGATTTCCAACATCTGCAGTATTTTGCTATCGTACAAGTGGGAATGTTAGTGTTTAGAGGGTATGATGGGATGTAAGAGTTTATAGAGTTTGGGGGTACAATGGGTGCAAGAGTGTTACAGGGTTTACAGGAGGTGAGGGTTTGTAAGAGTGTTATAGATGACAGGTGTCTGGTATTTCACTGTGCTGCCTGCACCATCCAGTGGCTGGAGTTTAAATTCTGGTCTTTGACAGGTGATGTGTTTGAAGCCAGTTCCTCCAGCCTTACAAACAGCTGTGGAGCGAGTGGTGAAGATCCGAGCACTCCCAGCCGGTCCAGGACAACTGAGGACTTGTTTGCAGTGATTCACAGGTACGGACTGGAGTGAGAAGTCTTTGCACTGATGATTGAGCGAATCTCAGCCTGAAGGCGATGGCCAAGATTTTTTTTTTTGTTTATCGCCTGAAGTTTGATTTGATGTCTTTCCTGCTCTTTTGCTCCGCGGGCCCTTGGGATATGTGGTGGGCGGGGGTGTTAGTTCAGTATGACACGTGATTCGCCTGGAACTTGCTTGATTGCCCTAAGGGGCAGCACGTGGGCTAACTGCGGCCTGTAAATGCCTCTCTGTGGAAGCTCCTTCTGGGTCCTGCCTCTTTGATCAGCTTTGGAACGTTAGTGGCGGGAATTTGGATAAAGCCATGTAAATGTGGTTTACTCCGAAGGCCGATCAGGAGAAACCCCCCCCCCCTCCATCCAAAATCTCCCAATCAGGAAGCAGCCATTTCTCACCATCCGGGCTCGAAGGTGAAACTTCCAAGTCTCCAGACTTGGGGAGGGGATGGAGGCAGAAGGATCTGAGAGGAGGGGCCCTGGTTTTTTTTGTGTACCTTGGAGCCTTCATTTTGCGAGGTTTCACTTGTGGGTCTGCGAATCCCTTTTATGTTTCTGGGGGTCTGGAATTGTTCTGGGTATGAGGTGACTCACTCTTTGTAGGTACGGGGGGAGGTCGCATTATTGCGGCCTACACACTCAGAGAGTGGGTACAGTGTGGAACTCGCCACCACAGGGAGTGGTTGAGGCGAATAGCAGAAATGCCTTTAAGTGGAAGCCCGATAAACACACGAGGTGGAAAGGAATCGAAGGATATGCTGAAACAGTGAGCTGAAGTAGGGTGGGAGGAGGCTCGGGTGGAGCACAGACCAGCTGGACCAAATGGCCTGTTTTGGTGTTGTAATAAGAACATAAGAAATAGGAGCAGGAGTAGGCCATACGGCCCCTCGGGCCTGCTCCGCCATTCAATAGGATCATGGCTGATCTGAATCTAGACTCACGTCCACTTCCCTGCCCTCTCCCCGTGACCCCTAATTCCCTTATCTGCTAGGAAACTGTCTATCTCCATTTTATTTAATGTTGCAGCTTCCACAGCTCTCTGGGGTAGCAAATTCCATAGATTTACTACCCTCTGAGTGAAGAAGTTTCTCCTCATCTCAGTTTTGAAAGGGCAGCCCCTTATTCTAAGATTATACCCCCTAGTTCTAGTCTCACCCATCAGTGGAAACATCCTCCCCGCATCCACCCGATCAAGCCCCCTCACAATCTTATATGTTTCGATAAGATCGCCTCTCATTCTTCTGAATTCTATGTAAGGGCATTCCTTTGCTCAGCTAGATGATACAGTGCAGAAGGAGGCCACTCGGCCCATCGTGCCTGTGCCGGCTCTTTGAAAGAGCTCTCCAATCAATCCCACTCCCCTGCTCTTTCCCCATAGCCCTGCAAAATGTTCCCCTTCTTATATGTAATTGATATTAATGCTGATATCATGGAGTGGCGATCATCTGTCTATCTCTGGATATATATCTATCACTCTCTCTATATCTCTATCACTCTACCTACTCTCTATCTCTCCCTCTTTATTCTATCTATCGCTATCTATCTACCCCTCTTTCTCCATCAATGCTAATATGTTTTTACTGTGTAACAATAAAGGAGAAAGTTTTAAGATCGCTATGTTGGCCTTCGTAGCGAGAGGGTTCGAGTACAGGAGCAAGGCTGTCTTGCTGCAGTTGTACAGGGCCTTGGTGAGACCACACCTTGAGTATTCTGTGCAGTTTTGGTCGCCTTATCTGAGGAAGGATGTTCTTGCCATGGAGGGAGTGCAGCGAAGATTCACCAGGCTGATACCTGGGATGGCAGGAATGACGTATGAGGAGAGATTGGGTCGATTGGGCTTATACTTGCTGGAGTTTAGAAGAATGAGAGGGGATCTCATTGAAACTTATAAAATTCTAACAGGACTAGACAGACTAGATGCAGGAAGGATGTTCCCGATGGTCGGGGAGTCCAGAACCAGGGGTCACAGTCTAAAGATAAGCCATTTAGGACAGAGATGAGGAGGAATTTCTTCACCCAGAGAGTGGTGAACCTGTGGAATTCTCTACCACAGAAGGCAGTTGAGGCCAACTTATTAAATATATTCAAGAAGGAGTTAGATATATTTCTTAAGACGAAAGGGATCAAGGGGTATGGGGAGAAAGCAGGGACCGGGTACTGAATTTGGATGATCAGCCATGATCTCATTAAATGGCGGAACAGGCTCGAGGGGCCGAATGGCCTACTCCTGCTCCTATCTTCTATGTTTCTATCTATCTCTCTAGCGCTCTCTATCTCTACTAATATGTTTTTATTGTGTAACAATAAAGGAGAAAGTTTTAAGATTGTGTTTCGCACCTTTAGGTCCAAAAGGCGGGTCCTGGGCCGGAAAGATACCGAGGATGAGCTCACGAAGACGCTGTCCCCTTCACCCCCCGTGACTCCCACGGGCAACATCGCCAGCCCGGGGACCTTGAGGCAGGCGGGGTCCATCCAGAGGAGCCTGCGCAAATCCAGCACCAGCAGCGACAGCTTCAAGGCCCTGCTGCTGAAGAAGGGCACCCGGCCGGAGGCGGGCTGCCGCATGTCGGCGGCTGAGATGCTGAGGAGCAGCGACCCCAGGCACCGGCTGGGAGAGCTCTCGCCCGAGGTGGCCCGGCCCGAGGGCTGGAGCCCGGCCGACTGCCGGTCGCCGGGGCAACGGGGCCGCAGCCCACGCGAGGAGTGGGCCTGGCACGAGGGCCCGGTGCCCCGGGGCGCGGGGCCGGCGGTGCTCCGGCACGGCCGCTCGCGGACCCCGCCCTCGGCCGCCAGCAGCCGGTACGGCGGGCGGCTCCACCTCCACCGGCTCCACAGCAGCCCCATGACCGTCATCTGTGAGGGCGAGGCCGAGACATCGGAGGCCGCCGAGGGTCAGCGCCCGGACGGCGACGGGCGGCGCCACAGCGAGGGCGACATCGTCACCGGTGTCAATGGCAGCAGCGGCGCTACCAGCAGCCTGGCGGAGGCGCGACCGACGCGGGAGCCAATGGGAGCGCCGGAGCTGAGCGGCCTTGGCGGTCACGTGGGCTGGTCGCGCCGGGCAACGGACCTTTCCCCGGCCCAGAACGGCGCCGGCATTTTAACACCAGAACGTGCGAACCAGGACTGGGACTCGTGAAAGAGACACACACAAAAAAAAAAGAAACACAAAGAAAGACTGATTTTATTCCCCAACTTTTATTTTTTAATTTTCATTTTAAAGTCCAGGACACAGTGCGAAGGCTGACTGAGGGCAAACACCAGCGGAGGAGAGAAGCCTAAAGAGCAAGGCCCCGCTGAGCTGTGCAAATGGCGGAAGGGGAAGGGAACGTGCGAAAGGAAGACTCGCATTTCTATAGCGCCTTTCACGACCACCGGACGTCTCAAAGCGTTTTGCAGTCAATGAACTACTTTTGAAGTGGAGTCACTGTTGTAATGTGGGAAATGAGGGGCGGTGTCAGCCATGTGCTGGAACGAAGGACATTGCATTTATATCGCCGCCAAGAGAGAGTCTAACCACCTCCCCTTGACATTCAACGGCTTTACCGTCGTTGAATCCCCCCACCATCAACATCCTGGGGGGGGGTCACCATTGACCAGAAACTTTTAACTGGACCAGCCACATAAACACTGTGGCAACAAGAGCAGGTCAGAGGCTGGGTATTCTGCGGCGAGTGTCTGACCTCCTGACTCCCCAAAGCCTTTCCACCATCTGCGAGGCTCAAGTCAGGAGGGTGATGGAATACCGTCCACTTGCCTGGGTGTCCCGAAGCGCTTTTACAGCCAATGAAGTACTTTTTCTTTTTGAAGTGTTGCAATAACAGGGGAAAAGAACGTCCTCCTTCGTTCGGTGGGAAACGGTCGCGGAGGACGTGAGCGAAAGCCATTGTTGCGCCATCGACTGTGTGGCGGACGCCTTTCGTTGTGTCTTCATCTTTTTTTGTGATTAAGCTGGGCTTAAGGCTGCTGGGTGTAATTAGAGGTGGTAGGGAGAAGCTGTTAGATGGCACGGGGAAGGTGGCTTTGGAATCTGGAATTGATGGAGAGATGAAGAGGAAGAGGGAGAAAGAAAAGAGCAAAACAAGAAAACACTACAGGGCGAGGGCGAGGAGGCCGAGAGGTTTTTTTGATGTCTTCAGAGAGGTGTTTTTTTTTTGTGGAAAATATTTATTTCCTTTTCTCAGTGGAGCTGAGGTGTAGAGTGACTTGCACTGTTGGTGAGTAGACAGGTTCTGGGAGAGGGTGTCGACTGAGCTGGTCGAGGTCAGCTAGAGGCCTAAGCTCTGAAATTGGGCAGTGTAATGGAGGCATGGCCTCCAGCTGGTCCTTGCTCCTCCACAGTCTCCATCCCTTAGTAATGGAAGGGAGGAAATAGTAAGTACTGTAACTGGAGAGTCCGTGCTTGAGGGTCAGTGTAGTATTTAGATTGGAGCCTTACCAATTTCTGTAGCAATAAAAGTGGAGGTAGTAACTGTGGGTTAAAAGTAAGTCGAGCTCTTGCGCCCTTAATGCTTAAATGTGGCACCCAGCATTGCATCGGGTTATTCCGACCAGGAGGGTCCCTAGTTCGATGCCTGGTCCGTGCTCAGTTAGCTCAGCCAGGACGGGTACAGTTGGCTTAAGTATCCCCGAGGGGGCGGGGGAGGGGTGCGGGGTGTGGTGATAAAATACTAATCAGTTGGAGTTGCCACTTCCGATTGAGACTCTGGCTGGAAAGGGCAGCGGGGTCAGGCTGGGCCTCGCCAACGTTCACAATGAAGGGCCACTCGCAGTGGCCAACTGGCTGAGGTACCCACCACCTGTGAGACTGTACAGCAGACTGAGTCACTCACTGCCTTCAAGAGAGGAGAGGAGAGGAACTCGGAAAGGGGGAAGAAAATGAAGGACCCATTAACAGGGCCCTGCTGGGATTCAGATGTTCCTGTATCCACTCAATTTAATACAAATTATTTTTGACCCACCGCCCCCCCAATTTGTCTTATTTTTCTCTATTGTCACTGAATTAGTAAAACTAACCAGCTAGATTAGCGATGGGGCTGCACAGACCCTGCACTGAAGAAAGCCCGTTTCATGCCATACCAGCCCAATTCTAACCATGAGCCCACTGTCCTAGCCTCTGCCCACCTCCCTGACGACCAATCAGGGCGCCTGCGGTGATCCCAACCTGAATCAATGGCGCAAGGTGTCCCTAGTACAGGTGTGTCATTAACACTACCCCTGACCAGACCCATGGGACCCAGTCTGACCCCCAGTTGGTTGGACCTTTACCTGTGGGTTGGTACCAATGTTGGGGTCTAGCCATGTGTGCAGTCACATGGCTGGTTGACACTCCAGGAATGGATAGAAGCTGTGGAAACTGAGCCGCCTGTTTATTGTAACTAGGTTTGGTGCAGTACTCTTGTTTGGCCACGAAATCTCAATCGATCTGCCATAATAAGTAAGGCTGGACATCAACTCCACACAACCCTTACTCACTAATTGTGCTCCCTCCTCCCGCAGCTATCGGCCTTGTGGTTGCCCCTTGATTATACAAAGTTCCACCGTCCCAGCTTTCGCCTTCGCTTGAGGTACTTTCCCAGCTAGCACTCATTCAACTTCCTAGCCTTCCCATTTGTAGCCATAGGGATCGTACATCCTTCCCCCCCTGACAGTCCACTCACTGTAAGACACTCAGTCACTGCACGGAAGCCATTCCTTGTCATTATTACTCGCAGCCTGACCCCCCTGACCACCTCCCCTTGCACAGCACATTCCAAGTAGCGCCCGGTCTCCGTGTCTGTGCCTTCCTCAGGGTCCAGCCCCGAGCTCCATACAGAAGTGCCGACCGGGCAGTTGCCTCACAACACTTGTCACGTTAAGTGCCTCCTCCACACAGCCTGCTGAAAACACGTCTAGCACTCTCACCCGCCCCGCCCCGCCTCCACCTTTCCCTGGGTCCGCAGATTCCCAGGTGCTACTAGCCGCGTCGGAGCATATCGACTGAGGCTGCCACCGAACACCAGTACTGCACATAACCCTCCTTTCGCTAACACAATTTCACGAAACTCACGGCGAGGTTGAGGGCAAGCTGCCGTTTTCACGAGGCTAGCGACGCAAATCGTCCAGCAACTTGTGGCGATTCACACTTCACTGGGTATCGCTTCCTCGCCACACGCTGCTGGCCGATTTACACACTAGTAACGGCCAGCGCCGTTAAACTCGCCGTTGATTCCAAAATTTAGATTTGATAGTCCTAACTCTGCCAGCAGTGGATATCAAATGGAAACTGATCTCCTTGATGGTTTAGTGGGAAAATGGCGTGGTATCCAGGGTCAATCTGATGGGGCTGCGCTATAGTTGGCCTGAGCGGTGCCCCCAGCAGCAGCGAAGGGAGCAAACGAGGCAGGATTCGTGCTCCTAATTGCTAGCTTAGCGTACACGTGTCTGGACATTGGGGCGTGGGGAGGGTGGTTGCCGGATTGAACTGTGATGCCTCTCCCAGTCGAACGACCCGCTGATACGCAATGCTATACTTTAGCGTATGACTACTTGGGTACTGTAGAGCAGAGTGAGCGTCAACGAGGAGGAAAAAAATCAGAGAGGGGAGGGAGCTGGGGAAGAGAATGAGGGGCCGGGGTGGGGGGGGGGGGGGGGCGGGAGGGGAGGCTGGTTAATTGTTGCTCGAGACAATATTGCAGATAAAAATTTGACTTGAATATTCTAAGTCCTGTGATACTTGCTGACATTCAGTTACCAAAGATACAGAGTCTTTTCTAAAAAGAAAAATTGCCTGCAGTATTTTTCGAGAAACCTTCGGAGAGTTTTTAAAAAAAAATAAAGATAATCTTTCGATTTTGTGCAATGCTGCACAAGCAAAGCCTTACATATTGAATTAAAGCGAGGCTGACACACTCGTATTTGATACAGGCACCAAAGTCAGGATCCAGTTGGACTTGTCAAACGGAAGAGATGTTTCTCTCCTTGCAGTTCGCCCTTTATATACTGTTTGTACGTGTACAGAGATTGTAAAATGGCCTCTTTTTTGGGATCCCTTTGTAAACATACGTTTTGGAAATTTGTACATTTTAGTATTTTGTGTTTTTTTTTTAATTGAAAGTTTGTAGGTTATTTATTTTAGTACAGAGAAAGAGAGAGAAGGGGGGCTTGCTCCTTTCCTTCCTGTCTCTACTGTGTCTTGTGTCTGCTTTTATTGGGGGAAGGAGGGTGGGAGGGAGGGATGGATGGATGGAAGGGTCCTTTTTTGACCCAGTGGGATGTACTGGAAACACTGAGGCCTTTCAGAATGCCTTTTCTTTTTGTAGATGGAAGGATGATAACGGATGCCGTGTTTTCACACTTCAAATAAAGCAAGATTTTCAGCTCATCTGCATAACTCTCAAAACATTCTTTCACACAAACAAATAATAGATTACCAATGCGTTCTCCCTAGTTAAGTTTTTTAGTATCATTTTAATATATCCCAGAATTCGACAGTACTCTTTTTTTTTCCACTATTAGATAGCATGGTAAATATTGCTCAATGTGCTAAAAGAAGGAACTTAGAGTCATACGGCACAGAAGGAGGCCATTCGGCCCATCGAGTCCGCGCCCGCTCTCTGCAGAGCAATCCAGTCAGTCCCATTCCCCCGCTCTATCCCCGTAGCCCTGCAAGTTTATTTCCTTCAAGTGCCTATCCAGTCTCCCCTTGAAAACATTGAGTGTCTCCGCTTCCACCACTTCCGTCGGCAGCGAGTTCCAGGTCCTCACCACTCGCTGCGTTAAAAAGGTTTTCGTCACGTCCCCCCTGTATCTCTTGCCCAAAACCTTAAATCTGTGTCCCCTAGTCCTTGTACCATTAACTCGTGGGAACAGCCTTTCCCCGTCTAGCCTATCCAAACCCGTCATAATCTTGTACATCTCTTGCATTTGTACAGCGCCATTCACGACCTCAGGACGTCCCAAAGCGCTTCACAGCCAATGAAGTCACTGTTGTAGGAAACGCGGCAGCCAATCTGCGCACAGGAAGCTCCCACAAACAGCAATGTGACAATGACCAGATAATCCGGTTCCTTTAATGATGTTGGTTGAGGGATAAATATTGGTCAGGGCACCTGGGAGAACTCCCCTGCTCTTCTTAGAAATAGTGATACGGGATCTTTTACGTCCACCTGAGCGAGCAGATGGGGCCTCGGTTTAACGTCTCATCTGAAAGACGCAACTCTGACAGTACCCACAGTTGACTTACCTGCCAATGCTCGATATCTGGCCTCAAGTGAACAGTGGCCGTATGAGTGAGGTACTCCGGTATCTGTCTCGACCATCACCATGTCGCCTACCTCCACCTCAGTAGCATCACCCACTTCCACCCCTACCTCAGCCCATCTGCTGCTGAAACCCTCATCCATACCTTTGTCACCTGCAGACTCGACTATTCCAACGCTCTCCTGGCCGGTCTCCCATCCCCCACCCGCCCTGACCACCCTGACCTGCACTGGCTCCTGGTCTCCCAATGTCTAACATTTAAAGTTCTCATCCTTGTGGTTAAAGCCCATCATTGTTTCTCCACAACGTATCTCCGTAACCACTTCCACACCTACTATCCCTCCCTCAAACTCTGCGTTCCTCTGACTCCGGACCCCCCTCCCTTTGCCCCACTATTGGTGGCCATGCCTTCAGCCGTCTAGGCCCCACACTCTGGAATTCCCTCCCTAAACACCTTCCACCGCTCCACCTCCCTCTCCTCTAAGAGCCTTAAAATCTCCTCCTTTGGCTAGGCGTCCATTTATTTTATTATTATGCCTCTGTGAAGCACTTTGGGCATTTTTCTAAATTAGAGGTGAGATATAATTGCTTGATATGATGAGGAGATGTTAATTATTAAAAATTTCAATGAATTTTCAGCAGCAGAAATGCAAACATCCTAACTAAGGCCATGACCCCTACCCTGGCCAGCCAATATCCACCTTTCCCTTCATAGAGTCATAGAGTTTTACAGCACAGAAAGAGGCCCTTCGGCCCATCGTGTCTGCGCCGCCCATCCATCCCTGTCCAGTCTAATCCCATTTTCCAGCATTTGGTCCATAGCCTTGTATGCAATGGCATTTCAAGTGCTCATCCAAATGCTTCTTGAATGTTGTGAGGGTTCCTGCCTCTACCACCCTTTTAGGCATTGAGTTCCACATTCCAACCACCCTCTGGGTGAAAAAGTTCCTCCTCAAATCCCCTCTAAATCTCCTGCCCCTTACCCTGAATCTATGCCCCCTTGTTATTGACCCCCCTACTAAGGGGAAAAGTTCCTCTTTGTCTACCCTATCTATGCCCCTCATCATTTTGTACACCTCAATCAGGTCCCCCCTCAGCCTTCTTTGCTCCAAGGAAAACAACCCCAGCCTGTTTAGTCTTTCTTCATAGCTGAGGCGCTCCATCCCAGGTAACATCCTGGTGAATCTTCTCTGCACCCTCTCCAAAGCAATCACATCCTTCCTATAGTGAGGCGACCAGAACTGCACACAGTACTCCAGCTGTGGCCTCACCAGCGTTTTGTACAGCTCCATCATAACCTCCCTGCTCTTATATTCTATGCCTCGGCTAATGAAGGCAAGTATCCCATATGCCTTTTTAACCACCTTATCTACTTGTTCCGCTGCCTTCAGAGATCTATGTACATGTACACCGAGGTCCCTCTGACCCTCTGTACTTCCTAGGGTCCTACCACTCATTGTGTATTCCCTTGCCTTATTTGTCCGTCCAAAATGCATCACCTCGCACTTTCCAGGGTTAAATTCCATTTGCCACTTTTCCGCCCATCTGACCAACCCGTCTATATCGTCCTGTAGCCTGAGGCTTTCCCCCTTGCAATTTACCACCCCACCAATTTTCGTGTCATCTGCAAACTTACTGATCATCCCTTTTACATTCTCATCCAAATCATTTATGTAGATCACAAACAACAAGGGACCCAGCACCGATCCCTGAGGTACCCCACTGGACACAGGCTTCCAGTCACAAAAGCAACCTTCGACCATCACCCTCTGCCTCCTGCCACTCAGCCAGTTTAGGATCCAACGCGCCAAGGCACCCTGGATCCCATGGGCTCTTACCTTCTTGACCAGTCTCCTATGCGGGACTTTGTCAAAAGCTTTACTGAAGTCCATGTAAACCACATCCACAGCATTTCCCTCATCCACCTCCCTAGTCACCCCCTCGAAAAATTCAATCAGATTTGTCAGACATGTTTGGGAATTTACAAGAGGAGACGACCCCATATAACAAGGTTCTTGGGTAATGTCCGCAAATGTGTACAATAAACGTGAGAGGACAAGGACAGCCCTTAAATATCGATTACATTTTATGATTTACTGTTGCCACAAATGCAGACTTTTAAATGATTAACGGAATTGATTTCACCATTCAGAATATAATCGATTGGCACAGTACAAATTAATCACTTCATTTTTTTTGTCCTGCAATATGGACTGTAGTACACAAGGGACACAAGTTACGTTCTGGTGAGGTCCACCGGGCTCGGAGATGGTCCAAGAAGAGTTTGTCTGCCATTTAATGGCTTCGAATGTGCACGAGGATGTGGTCCTGGTAGTTATGATGGGTTTCTGCTTGCTGATGTCCTCCAGTGCTGGCCCAACATGAGCCAGGGGCTGATTATCCTCTGAGGTCCAGGACACGCCCTTGGCCTGAACCCCTTGGTGCTCTTCAAGCAGCCAGTACGCCTCAACTCAATGGGTGTGCCGGCCTCCGCACTTATGCCAGGTTCCACTGAGGACAGGAATCGCTGCCCCACTCTCACGGGGGGCCATGTTTGCGGGGAGAGAGAGCGAGCTTCTGCCCCAGACACGCCCCCTTCCCCACTCCAAGGCCGGGACTTAGCGAATTGGGGTCCTTAACTATTTCCCAGGCCTATTTCTGAACTCCTACTGGAGTTACATAGAAACATAGTAGATAGGAGCAGGAGTAGGCCATTCGGCCCCTCGAGCCTGCTCCGCCATTCAATGAGATCATGGCTGATCATCCAAATTCAGTACCCTGTCCCTGCCTTCTCCCTTATATATCCCTTGATCCCTTTAGCCTTAAGAAATATATCTAACTCCTTCTTGAATATATTTAATGAATTGGCCTCCACTGCCTTCTGTGGTAGAGAATTCCACAGGTTCACCACTCTCTGGGTGAAGAAATTCCTCCTCATCTCTGTCCTAAATGGTTTACCCCTTATCCTTAGACTGTGACCCCTGGTTCTGGACTCCCTGACCATCGGGAACATCCTTCCTGCATCTAGTCTGTGTGGGTGTGAGTTGTGTGAGGAGACCCAATGCATTTTCAGGAGCAAAACCTTTATGGGTCCTGTTAATCCTCCAAATGTGATACGAAGTCCAGCGATGGAAATTTGTTTTTTTTTAGTAACAATCCATGATGTTTCCCTGCAGTGAAGTCTGTCCTTCGGATCAGATGTTAAACCATGGTCCCATCTGCCTACTCAAGTGACTCAGGTGTTAAAGATCCCTTGGCACTACTCGAGCAGGGAGTTCTCCTGATGCCTAGCCGTAGCCAATCCTCTGCCCACACAACATCCACGGAGACACTGGCGAGCAGGGCCAATCCTGACGTCCCAACCACTTCCCCTGCTGAGATCATCTAACCGAGCACAGACCTGGGATGATCTTAGTCTGTATAGCTCGGGTACTCCGTGGATAAACACTCTGTACAATCAGGAGAGCTCCCTTGCTCCAGTTTGAGTGACTTTTGGTCATCTGGTGGTGACATTCTGTGGCCCTGTGCTCTCCTGGTAAGTTGGCACAGGTTCTCCAACATCAGAACCGCCCGAGATGCTGCCCAACTTCATCGTTGCCTCGTCGTAGGAGGGAGGCAGGAACGGAAAGGGCGGGGGCAAGAACAATGGTGTCGGAATAGAGCAGAGAGGAGAGTGTTCCACATCCCTACACTCAGCAATTCGTCAATGTCTGCGGGAAGGTCCTCTTGAATTCCACGGTGATGGTTTCTATTTCTCGGCTCTCGTTCTTACACTTGTGGAAAATGAAGGTGGTGAGAATTCCCAGCAAGATGGCAGCAACAGTGGGAGCAATAACAGAGAATAACTTCGACACCTGCTTCATCCACTTCAATTAATTCAGACCAGCGTCTGCTCTGTGGAGAAAAAGAGGCAAACAAACAATCAGACCGATGATGGGATGTTGGTAACATTGTTGAAAGAAAGACTCACATTAGTCGTACCTTATCACATCTCGGAGTCACCATTATCAGAAGGGGGGAGGGGAGAAAACTGTCAAGCGAGGGGTGGGGATAGATTTTGATTCACTGTGCAAAGTTCTTGGGTGGCTAGAACTTAAGTTGGTCTTTTGTGGGATTTATTTTGGACACATTTCTCTTAAAGTGGGACATAACGTAAACAGGCCATTCGGCCCAACTGGTCTATGCCGGTGTTTATGCTCTACAGAAGCTTCCTCCCACCCCTCTTCATCTCACCCTATCAACATATAAGAAATAGGAGCAGGAGTCGGCCATTCGGCCCCTTGAGCCGGCTCCGCCATTCAATAAGATCATGGCTGATCATCTACCTCAACTCCATCTTCCCACCCGATCCCCATATCCCTTGATTCCCTTAATATCCAAAAATCTATCGATCTCTGTCTTGAATATACTCAACGACTGCACATCCACAGCCCTCTGGGGTAGAGAATTTCAAAGATTCACAACCCTTGTTAGTGAAGAAATTTCTCCTCATCTCAGTCCTAAATGGCTGACCCCTCATTCTGAGACTGTGACTCCTGGTTCTAGATTCCCCAGCCAGGGGAAACACCCTCCCTGCATCTACCCTGCCAAGGCCCTTAACAATTTTATACATTTCAATGAGATCACCTCTCATTCTTCTAAACACTAGAGAATATCGGCCTAGTCTGCTCAATCTTTTCCAATACCCCCATCCCAGGAATCAGTCTAGTGAACCTTCGTTGAACTCCCTCTAAGGCAAGTATATCCTTCCTTAGGTAAGGAGAGCAAAGCTATACACAGTGCTCCAGGTGTGGTCTCACCAGGGCCCTATAGAATTACAGTAGGACTTCTTTACTCTTACACTCCAATCCTTTTGTAATAAAGGCCAACATACCATTGCTTTCCTAATTACTTGCTGTACCTGTATGTTAACTTTCTGTGATTTGTGTACAAGGACACCGAGATCGCTCTGAATACCAACACTTCCCAATCTCTCACCATTTAAAAAATACTCTACTTTTCTATTTTTCCTACCAAAGTGGATAACTTCACATATTTTCACATTATATTCCATCTGCCACGTTCTTGCCCACTCACTTAACCTGTCTATCTCCTTCGCAGCCTCTTTGCATCCTCCTCACAACTTACTTTCCCACCTAGTTTTGTATCGTCAGCAAACTTGGATACATTACACTCGGTCCCCTCATTTAAGTCATTGATGTAGATTGTGAATAGCTGAGGCCCAAGCACTGATTCATGTGGTACCCCACTAGTTACAGCCTGCCACCTCGAAAATGACCCGTTTATTCCTACTCTCTGTTTTCTGTCCGTTAACCAATCATCAATCCATGCTAGTGTATTACCCCCAATCCCATGAGTCCTAATTTTGTGTAATAACCTCTCGTGTGGCAGCTTATCGAATGCTTTTTGAAAATCCAAATACACCACATCCACTGGTTCCCCCTTTTCTACCTACTAGTTACAACCTCAAAAAGCTCTAACAGACTTGTCAAACACGATTTCTCTTTCATAATTCCATGTTGACTCTGCCCAATCATATTATGAATTTCTAAGTGCCCTGTTACCACTTCCTTAATAATGGATTCCAGCATTTTCCCAAAGTTCCCTGTTTTCTCTCTCCCTCCTTTCTTGAATAGCGGAGTTATGTTTGCTACCTTCCAATCCATGGGGACCGTTCTAAAATCTAGGGAATTTTGGAATATCCCTCTCTTTCTCCCTCATCTAGTTTCCCCTTAAATGCATCTATTCTATTCGCCTCAACTACACCCTGTGGTAGCGAGTAACATATTCTCACCACCCCCTGGGTAAAGAAGTTTCTCCTGAATTCCCTATTGGATTTATTATTAGTGACTATCTTATATTTGTGGTCCTGAGTTTTGAACTCCCCCACAAGTGGAAACATCTTCTCTGCGTCTACCCTATCAAAAAACCCTTTCATAATCTTACAGACCTCCATCAGGTCATCCCTCAGGCTCTCTTTTCTAGAGTAAAGAGCCCCAGCCTCACTGCGCTGCAGGTCAATAAAAAGCTTTCCCACAGTTCTGCAGTGGCAAAGATGTCCTTTTAGCTCTGCAGATTGAGTCTTGGAACAGGCAGACAGAGCCTGTTGTGAGAATTCATTAGATGTCATCAACAATCAGTGAAAACACACTAGTTAAAAATCTCAATTACGTTGTTGTTCAGATTTTCTCCCCTCCTCTTTTAAGATGTATAGATATAAAATACTAAACAATGTTGTTATTTTTGGATTTTTGCCACTCATATTATGGGCTCTACTACCTTCGATAAAGAATAATTTACAGCTCCCTGATGCCTCAGTGACTTTACCTGGTGGGAAGCTGTGCCATCGAGACCAGGGACCGCAGGTCTGCGCTAATCTCAGACTGGTGCCCCTGGGCTAGAGAGAGGGGAAAATCAGCCACGGTTCCTGCTCCTGATCACTACCCGGTGATTCCTGCACACGCACACATGGACATCAGGGATGGGGAAGATCAGGCTTGGTTGGTGTTGCATTCCACAGTCAAATAACTAAGCTCACACATGGAGAACGGGCACGGGTGTGGCACTGGAAGGTGCCTGTGGAACTGTACAAGGAGCAAAAGGGGGGAGAAAAACTGATGGAGAAATAGAGCGTCATGAATCTTATCATGACTCATGAAGTAACACTGGGCGGCCAGCTGGTGGCGCTGTCCAAGGAGTATAAATACTCGGGCGTGGGCCCAGCTTGCTCAGGGCGTTTTTGTAACCAGGAACTAGTGATGTAACTAGAATCTCATGGTTGTGAAACAGTTGATTAAAGCCTTGTTTTATACTTAAACCAAGTGCTCAGTAGTCTTTTTACAAGAGCAAAAATAAAATTGACCCTAATATTCCACACTCGTTCCTTTATTCCAAATGTGACATAACTATTTCAGTGCCTGCTCTGTGTAATTGAATGCATTTGAATAATTAATGTATCTTGTGGGGGTTTCCCCAGACACAGTCCTTTGTGTGAGGGGAAATTTCTTCAGTCAGGGGGTTGTGACTCTTTGGAATTCTCTACCCCAGAGGGCCATGGATGCTGAATCGTTGAGTATATTCAAGACTGAGAGCGATAGATTTTTGGACTATAGGGGAATCAAGGGATTTGGGGATCGGGCAGGAAAGTGGAGTTTAGGTCAATGTTCAGCCATGATTTTACGGAATGGCGGAGTAGACTCGAGGGGCCGAGTGGCCTACTCCTGTTCTTGTTTCTTATATCCTTATGTTCTTAAGTAAAGTAAGGCCAGGGTCAGGATGGTGTGACTAGAAGTGAGGCAGGTACGGGGATCCAGGAGGTAGTGTTGGAGGAGCCGCAGCCCTTGCACTTGTCCAACAGGTTCGAGGCTCTTACTCCCTGTGGGGATGGGAACAGGGACTGCGGGGAGGATGAGCAACCTGGCCACAGCACCGTGGAGTGGGGGGCCATTCAAGTGGGGGGAGTTAAAAGAAATGTTGTAGTGGTAGGGGATAGTATCGTTAGGGGGATAGATAGAGTTCTCTGCAGCCGAGAGCGAGAGTCCCAAAGGCTGTGTTGCCTGGGTTAAGGACATCTCCTCTGGACTGGAGAGAAACTTGGAGTGGGAGGGGGAGGATCCAGTTGTCGTGGTCCATGTTGGTACCAACGACATAGATAGGACAAGGAAGGAGGTTCTGCTGAGGGAGTTTGAGCAGCTAGGGGCCAAATTAAAAAGCAGAACCACAAGGGTAATAATCTCTGGATTATTACCTGAGCCACGAGCAAATTTGGCTAGGACAAATAAAATTAGAGAGTTAAATGCATGGCTCAAAGACTGGTGTGGGAGAAATGGGTTTTGCTTCCTGGGACACTGGCACCAGTACTGGGGCAGGAGGGAGCTGTTCCGTTGGGACGGGCTTCACTTGGCCAATGCTGGGACTAGAGTCCTGGCGGATCATATAACTAGGGCTGTAGAGAGGGCTTTAAACTAACTAGTGGGGGGGAGGTTCCTAGAGAGCAAATAATAAAAATGACAACAGAGAAGGTCACAGACTTAGGTAGCAGTGGGGAAATTAAAAACCAGAGCGTGTCAGGAAGGGGAAGAAGGTATGGAGTAAAAGGTAAAGGAATAAAAAGGGCAAAAGCAGGAACTAAGTGTCACAAAACATATTTGAAAGTTCTCTATCTGAATGCACGTAGCATTCGTAACAAAATAGACGAGTTAATGGCACAAATAACTACATATGGGTATGATCTTGTGGCCATTACAGAAACATGGCTGCAGGGTGACAATGTCTGGGAATTAAACATACCAGGTTATTTAACGATCAGGAAGGACAGGCAGGAAGGAAGGGGAGGTGGGGTGGCTATGTTAATAAAGGAAGGAATCACTGTAATACAGAGAAATGATATTGGGTCAAAAGATCAGGATAATGAAACAGTTTGGGTGGAGATAAGGAATAATAAGGGGAAAAAAGCACTAGTGGGCGTAGTCTATAGGCCTCCGAACAGTTGCAACTCTGTTGGACGGAGTCTCAATCAGGAAATAGTTGAAGCTTGTAATAAGGGAACATCTATAATTATGGGGGATTTTAACTATCATATTAATTGGACAAATCAAATTAGGCAGGGCTGCCTTGAGGATGAGTTCATTGAATGTATTAGGGATGGGTTTCTTGAGCAGTATGTAACTGAACCGACCAGGGGGCAAGCAACCTTGGATCTGGTCCTGTGTAACGAGACAGGATTAATTAAAAATGTCCTAGTAAAGGATCCCCTTGGAATGAGTGACCATAACATGGTTGAATTCCATATTCAATTGGAGGGTGAGAAGGTTGGATCTCAAACAAGCGTGCTAAGCTTGAATAAAGGAGACTATGAAGGTATGAGAGCGGAATTGAGTAGAGTGGATTGGGGAAATAGATTAAAGGGTAAGACGATACATGATCAGTGGTGTACATTTAAGGAGTTATGTTACAACTTCCAAAAAAAAAATATTCCACTGAGAAGAAAAGGGTGTAAAAGAAAAGACAGCCATCCGTGGCTAAGTAAAGAAATTAAGGATAGTATTCGACTAAAAACAAGGGCATATAAGGTAGCCAAATCTAGTGGGAGGATAGAGGATTGGGAAAACTTTAAAAGACAGCAAAAAATAACAAAAAGATTGATTAAGGGAAGATAGATTATGAAAGTAAATTAGCAAAAAATATAAAAACAGATAGTAAGAGTTTTTATAGTTATATAAAAAGAAAAGGGTGGCTAAAGTAAATGTTGGTCCCTTAGAGGATGAGACCGGGAAATTAATGGTGGGAAATATGGAGATGGCAAAAACACTGAATGAATATTTTATATCAGTCTTTACAGTAGAAGACACTAAGAATATCCCAACACTGGACAAACAGGGGGCTATAGAGGGGGGAGGAGCTAAACACGATCAAAATCACTAAGGAAGTGGTACTCGGTAAAATAATGGGACTCAAGGCGGATAAATCACCTGGACCTGATGGCTTGCATCCTAGGGTCTTGAGGGAAGTGACGGTAGGGATTGTGGATGCATTGGTAATAATTTTCCAAAACTCCCTGGACCCAGCAAAGGTCCCGGCAGACTGGAAAACTGCTAATGTAACACCCTTATTTAAAAAGGGCAGTAGACAGAAGGCTGGAAACTATAGACTGGTTAGCCTAACATCTGTGGTAGGTAAAATTTTGGAGTCCATTATTAAGGAGACAGTAACAGGACATTTGGATAATCATAATTTAATAGGACAAAGTTAGCATGGTTTTATGAAGGGGAAGTCATGTTTGACAAATTTGCTGGAGTTCTTTGAGGAAGTAACATATAGGGTGGATAAAGGGGAAGCAGTGGACGTAGTGTATTTAGACCTCCAAAAGACATTTGACAAGGTGCCACACAAAAGATTATTGCTTAAGATAAAAAATCACAGGAATGGGGGTAATATTCTGGCATGGATAGTGGATTGGCTATCTAACAGAAGGCAGAGAGTTGGGATAAATGGTTCATTCTCAGACTGGCAATCAGTAACTAGTGGTGTTCCGCAGGGGTCAGTGCTGGGTCCCCAACTCTTTACAATCTATATTAACGATTTGGAGGAGGGGACCGAGTGTAACATATCAAAGTTTGCAGATGATACTAAGATGGGAGGGAAAGTAGTGAGTGAGGAGGACATAAAAAAACCTGCAAGGGGACATAGACAGGCTAAGTAAGTGGGCAGAGATTTGGCAGATGGAATACAATACTGGAAAGTGTGAGGTTATGCACTTTGGCAGGAAAAATCGTAGAGCAAGTTATTATCTTAATGGCAAGAAACTGGAAAGTACTGAAGTACAAAGGGATCTGGGGGTCCTGGTGCACGAAACTCAAAAGATTAGTATGCAGGTGCAGCAAGTGATTAAGAAGGCCAATGGAATGTTGGCTTTCATTGCTAGGGGGATAGAATATAAAAATAGGGAGGTATTGCTTCAGTTGTACAAGGTATTGGTGTGACCGCACCTGGAATACTGCGTACAGTTTTGGTGTCCATACTTAAGAAAGGACATACTTGCTCTCGAGTCAGTACAAAGAAGGTTCACTCGGTTAATCCCGGGGATGAGGGGATGGACATATGAGGAGAGGTTGAGTAGATTGGGACTCTACTCATTGGAGTTCAGAAGAATGAGAGGCGATCTTATTGAAACATATAAGGTTGTGAAGGGGTTGGATCGGGTGGATGCGGGAGGATGTTCCCGATGATGGGTGAAACTAGAACTAGGGGGCATAGTCTTAGAATAAGGGGCTGCTCTTTCAAAACTGAGATGAGGAGGAACTACTTCACTCAGAGGGTGGTAGGTCCATGGAATATGCTGCCCCAAAAAGCTGTAGCAGCTACAACATTACATAAATTTAAAACAGAAATAGACAGTTTCCTAGAAGTAAAGGGAATTAAGGGTTACGGGGAGCGGGCAGGAATTTGGACATGAGTCTAGGTTCGGATCAGTCATGGCCCTGTGGGTAGCGGAGCGGGCCCAGGGGCCGTGTAGCCTGATCCTGCTCCTATTTTGTGTGTCTAATTCTGTTAGATTCAGGAGATGGTTCTGTGATAGTAGATTGGCGGTTAGGATCAGATCAGCCATGATCTTATTGAATGGCGGAGCAGGCTCGAGGGGCCAATTGGCCTACTCCTGCTCCTATTTCTTATGTTCTTATAGCACAAGTGGATCTTGCTTCTTTCAGTACAGTAGTGGAGGGCCCACGGTTTTAGTGTTAAAATTGCACCCGCTGATATTTAAAACGCTCCTCTAACATGGTGAAAAGAAAAGGGTTAAAATGTTGGACAGAGGAATTTCACACGTGCCCAATATTAATATCACCTAGCGTAACTCATTCATGCCTAGAACTCCCGCGTGGTGACAAATAAAAAGAACTCACATTTCTTTTATGACATCAGGACGCCCCAAAGTGTTTTACAGCCAATGAAATACCTTTTGAAGTGTGATGTGGAGGTGCCGGTGTTGGACTGGGGTGGACAAATGTGAGAAGTCACACAACACCAAGTTATAATCCAACAGCTTTATTTGAAATCACAAGCTTTCGGAGCGCTGCTCCTTCGTCAGGTGAAGTGAAGAGATGCATATAGACACAGCATATATAGTCAGGGAATACTGCGAGATGATTACAGGTAATCTTTCTAACTGCCCTTCATCACACCTCGGCAGAGAGATAATCACAGCAATCAAAGGTGTGAATGGTGTCCAAACAGGTCAGTCAGGAAAACATTACATCAAAGAACAATGAGGTGGGGTCACAAGGGGTCAAATGTTGCAGATGCTGGGGTCTGTATGAAAAACAAAGAACAAGCAAAATACAATATAAAAATTTTTTTTTTTGCTGGAAATCACAGCAGGTCCGGCTGCATCTGTGTAGAGAGAACAAGCCAACGATGACTCGAGTTTGGATGACTCTACGTCAGGTGGGGTTACATGTAGCGTGATATGAACCCAAGATCCCGGTTGAGGCCATCCTCATGAGTGCGGAACTTGGCTATCAGTTTCTGCTCGACGATTTTGCGTTGTGTGTCTCGAAGGCCGCCTTGGAGAATGCTTACCCGAAGATGGGAGGCTGAATGTCCTTGACTGCTGAAGTGTTCCCCGACTGGGAGGGAACACCCCTGCCTGGCGATTGTTGTGCGGTGTCCGTTCATCCGTTGTTGCAGTGTCTGCATGGTCTCGTCGATGTACCATGCTCCGGGGCATCCTTTCCTGCAGCGTATGAGGTAGACAACGTTGGCCGAGTCACATGAGTATGTACCATGTACCTGGTGGGTGGTGTCCTCACGTGTGATGATGGTATCTGTGTTGATGATCTGGCATGTCTTGCAGAGGTTGCCGTGGCAGGGTTGTGTGGTGTCGTGGTCGCTGTTCTCCTGAAAGCTGGGTAATTTGCTACGAACAATGGTCTGTTTGAGGTTAGGTGGCTGTTTGAAGGTGAGTAGTGGAGGCGTGGGGGTGGCCTTAGCAAGGTGTTCGTCGTCATCGATGACATGTTGAAGGCTGCGAAGAACATGGCATAGTTTCTCCGCTCCGGGGAAGTACTGGACGACGAAGGGTACTCTGTTGGTTGTGTCCTGTGTTTGTCTTCTGAGGAGGTCTATGCGATCGATCGACAGTTCCGACGGGCCACAGCGAAAAATCGCATAGACCTCCTCAGAAGACAAACACGGGACACAACCAACAGAGTACCCTTCGTTGTCCAGTACTTCCCCGGAGCGGAGAAACTATGCCATGTTCTTCGCAGCCTTCAACATGTCATCGATGATGACGAACACCTCGCTAAGGCTTTCCCCACACCTCCACTACTCGCCTTCAAACAGCCGCCTAATCTCAAACAGAACATCGTTCACAGCAAATTACCCAGCTTTTAGGAGAACAGCAACCACGACACCACACAACCCTGCCACAGCAACCTCTGCAAGACATGCCAGATCATCAACACAGATACCATCATCACATGTGAGGACACCACCCACCAGGTACATGGTACATACTCATGTGACTCGGCCAACGTTGTCTACCTCACACATTGCAGGAAATGATGCCCCGGAGCATGGTACATCGGCGACCCCATGCAGACACTGCGACAACGGATGAACGGACACCGCACAACAATCGCCAGGCAGGAGTGTTCCCTCCCAGTCGGGGAACACTTCAGCAGTCAAGGACATTCAGCCTCCGATCTTCAGGTAAGCATTCTCCAAGGCGGCCTTCGAGACACACGACAACGCAAAATCGTCGAGCAGAAACTGATAGCCAAGTTCCGCACTCATGAGGATGGCCTCAACCGAGATCTTGGGTTCATGTCACGCTACATGTAACCCCACCTGATGTAGAGTCATCCAGACTCGAGTCGTCGTTGGCTTGTTCTCTCTGCACAGATGCGGCCGGACCTGCTGTGACTTCCAGCAAAAAAAAAAAAATTTTTAATATTGTATTTTGCTTGTTCTTTGTTTTTCATACAGACCCCAGCATCTGCAACATTTGACCCCTTGTGACCCCACCTCATTGTTCTTTGATGTAATGTTTTCCTGACTGACCTGTTTGGACACCATTCACACCTTTGATTGCTGTGATTATCTCTCTGCCGAGGTGTGATAAAGGGCAGTTAGAAAGATTACCTGTAATCATCTGGCAGTGTTCTGTGACTATATATGCTGTGTCTATATGCATCTCTTCACTTCACCTGATGAAGGAGCAGCGCTCCGAAAGCTTGTGATTTCAAATAAAGCTGTTGGACTATAACCTGGTCTTGTGTGACTTCTCACTTTTGAAGTGTAGTCACTGCTGTAGGGAAACGCGGCAGCCAATTTACGCACAGCAAGTTCCCACAAACAGCTGTGTGATAATGAGCAGATAATCAGTTTTTTTGGTGTTGGTTGAGCATAGGAATAGGGCAAGGTGCATGGCCCGCTGTACCGCCTAGTGAGGTACTGAGCCACACAGACCAGGTAGGTCCCCGGTTTGATCTCCATTGTTGCCAAGGCGGTTGATCCTAGCCTGGGTAACGTACGGGCACTAAAACACGGTCTGATTATTTTTCTCTCCCCAGCCCAACAAAACTGTGGCCAACAGTAGTTCCCCCTGACTGCTGCTCAGGCTGAAGTCAACTTTCATTTATGCAGTGATGTGATAGCTGTGGCTCAGTGGGCAGCACTCTCACCTCTGAGTCAGAAGGGTGTGGGTTCACGTCCCACTCCAGAGACTTGAGCTTCAACAATCTAGCTGACACTCCAGTGCAGTGCTGAGGGAGTGCTGCACTGTCGGAGGTGCCGTCTTTTGGATGAGACGTTAAACTGAGGCTCCGTCTGCTCTCAGGTGGACGCAAAGACCCCATGACATTATTTGGAAGAAGAGCAGGGGAGTTATCCCAGTGTCCTGGCCAATGTTTATCCCTCAATCAACATCACTGAAACAGATGATCTGGTCATTATCACATTGCTGTGCATAAATTGGCCACCATATTTCCTAAATTACAACAGTGACAGTACTTCATTGGCTGTAAAGCACTTTGGGATGTCCTGTGGCCATGAAAGGCACTACATAAATGCAAGTCTTTCTTTCTATTTTGAGTGTGGGGATCTCCCAGAGTCTCTCACCCGTAGCTCACACCTGGGCACTGCTCAGGCCTGGCAAGGACCTCACGATGCCTGGAGATGAGGAGCCTCCTCAGAGGGGAGGAAGCTACAGCTGTTTTGGGAAGAGTAAGAGGCGATTAACGCAGTTGATGAGGATTCAGAGCCAGGGAGAAGGGATCTGAGAGGTGAGAGACTGAACACTATCAAACAATGACTGGATAAATTCAGCAAAGAATATCATCATTAATTAATTACAGGCAACACTTCCTCCATTTGTAGCGTTTATTTATTGACTAGCTGTCGGGGCCAATGTTATAATTGACTAGAATGGAAACGGAGAATGGTTGGCGCTGTTTGGACGATTCAAACAATTGCTTGACTTAAACATGGGAGTCTTTAAGTGATTGGGTCTGTATCGTGTTAGTTCTGAATCTTGATTTAAATTAGAATTAAGGGATCATAACTGCAACTATATATATATATATATATAAAAAATTAAGCTATTTTTATTATGTATTTCACGTTTCATTCTTGCAGCTGAACTGCTGAGTATCAATTCTCAAAGAGTTAAGGACCCCGAAACAAAAAAAGCGAAATATTGCAAAGGTCGAATATCTGAAATAAAAGCAGGAAATTCTAATGAAAGCTCACCCACCTGAAACAATATGCTACTTCTCTCTGCGCAGATGCTTCTTCTTCTTCTTAGGCAGTCCCTCGGAACCGAGGATGACTTGCTTCCACATTAAAAATGAGTTCGCAGGTGACTGATGAGTCCAATGCGGGACCTACAGTCTCTGTCACAGGTGGGGCAGACGGTGGTTGAAGGGGCGGGTGGGTGGGGTGCTTGGGTTGATGTGCGCTCCTTGCGCTGCCTACACTTGGCTTCCGCTTGCTCCCGGCGAAGAGACTCGAGGTGTTCGGCGCCTTCCCGGATGCTTCTCCTCCACTTTGTGCGGTCTTGGGGCCAGGGATTCCCAGGTGTCGGTGAGGATGTTACACTTTTTCAAGGAGGCTTTGAGGGTGTCCTTGAAGCGTTTCCTCTGCCCACCTGGGGCTCTCTTGCCGTGCCAGAGCTCCGAGTAGAGCGCTTGTTTTGGGAAAGTTTGTCACCATCCTCCGTCTGCTTCACGACGACATGCAAGCCATGATCCTGACCAACGGTTCCACCACAGACCCAATTCACATACGAACCGGGGTCAAGCAAGGCTGTGTCATCACACCAACGCTCTTATCGATCTTCCTTGCTGCAATGCTCCATCTCACCCTCAGTAAGCTCCCCACTGGAGTGAAGCTAATTTACAGAACAAACGGGAAACTGTTCAACCTCCGTCGCCTCCAGTCCAGATCCAAGGTCATCCCATCCTCTGTCGTCAAATTACAGTATGCAGACGACGCTTGCGCAGATGCTGCCCGAGTATTTGCAGCATTTTCTGTTCTTTTTGCTTTCAGTCTCCCCCTCCCCCGCCCCCCGCCGGTTTCACCATTAGTTCTGCGCTGTGCGTCTGAGGATAGAGATCAGCCAGCGGTTCCGCGGTGACCCAGTTACAGCCTCCTCGCCCGGCGTGTCTCCCGGGGGAATCCCTGACATTGGTGTGATTGCTTTTACGGAGAGTGTGCGAGCAGGGTGAGAGCTTGAGCTGGGGTAGATCGTGTGAACGGAGTGGATCGCAAGCAGAGTAGAGGAATTCGGTGAGCACAGGAATCGGTGGAGAGGAGGAAGGCGGTTGAGATGTCTGACGGAAAAGGAGGAGTGGAGCCACAGAACCCAAGGTCTCTAAGGTAATAGATACCATAGCGGACCTGCGGGAGAGCGAGAAGAGCGGCTGCAGGTAAAGGTAGGCGCAAGAGCCCAGAGCCCGGAGGGAGCGCGAGCATCAGGAAGTGAGGTTAATGACTGCCAGTACAAGGGAAGGAGCTGATTGGTGAGTAGCTGGTGATTGTTTTTTTTTTAAGTCTTGAGTTTATTTCTGTTAAGTTATTAAGTAGAGGCATGGCAGGGCACCTCGGTCCCATGGAATGCACATCCTGTGCCATGTGGAAACTCCAGGACGGACAACCACATGTGCAGGAAGTGTCGTCAGCTGGAGGAGCTCGAGCTCTGGGTTTTGGAGCTTGAGCAGCAGCTGGCGTCACTGTGATGCATCTGTGAGGCTAAGAGCTACGTGGGGAGCACGTTTCAGGAGGTGGTCACCCCACAGTGTAAGAGCGTGCAGGCACAGAGGGAATGCGTGACCGTCTGACAGACAAGGAGGACCAGGCAGGTAGTGCAGGGGTCCCCTGAGTGCATCTCACTCTCTAACCAGTATTCGGTTCTGGGTACTCGTGAGGGCAATGGTTCCTCTGGGGAGTATAGCCAGAGCCAAGTCTGTGGCACCATGTACAGGGTTGGCGGGGGGGGGGGGGGGTGGGGAGGGGGAGCGGAAGATTGGGAAAGCAATAGTGATAGGACATTCAATAGTTAGGGGAACAGACAGGCGTTTCTGCAGTTGCAGATGTGATTCCAGGATGGTATGTTGCTTCCCTGGTGCCAGGGTCAAGGATGTCACTGAGCGGCGGCAGAACATTCTGAGGAGGGAGGGTGAACAGCCAGAGATCATGGTCCATATCAGTATCAACGACATAGGTAGAAAGAGGGATGAGGTCCTGCAGGCAGATTTCACGGAGCTAGGAAAAAGATTAAAAAGCAGGACCTCAAAGGTAGTGATCTCCGAATTACTCCTGGTGCCACGAGCTAGTGAGTATAGAAATAGGAGGATAGAGCAGATGAATGCGTGGCTGGAGAGATGGTGCAGGAGGGAAGGATTCAGATTCCTGGGACATAGGGACCGGTTCTGGGGGAGGTGGGACCTGTACAGGCCGGATGGGTTGCACCACAACAGGGCCGGAACCAATATCCTCACAGGAGTTTTGCTAGTGCTATTGGGAAGGGTTTAAACTAATTTGGCAGGGGGATGGGCACCAGGATGTAGCATTAGAAAGGAGAAACATGGCGCACAAAGGATTGGGAGAGACGGATAGCATGAGAGTAAGAAATAGTGCGGTATTAGGTGGGGTCAGACTAAGAGAGAATACAAGAAGGTCTAAGGTAGGTTTACAGTGCATGTGTGTAAACGCACGAAGCGTGGTAAATAAGGTTGGTGAGCTGCAGGTGCAAATAGCCACAGGAGAATATGATGTCGTGGTGACCTGGCTCAAAAAAGGGCAGGATTGGCTACTAAATATTCCTGGATATAAGGTGTTCAGGAAAGATAGGGAAGAAAAGAAAGGAGGTGGGGTGGCAGTATTGATTAAGGAGAATATTACAGTGCGGGAGAGGGAGGATGTCCTGGAGGGGTCAAGGACAGAATCTACTTGGTTAGAGTTGAGAAACAATAGAGGTGCCGTTACACTACTAGGTGTATTTTATAGACCATCAACTAGTGGGAAGGAGATAGAGGAATAAATTTGCAGAGAAATTACTGAGAGGTGCAAGAACTATAGAGCAGTGATAATGGGGGACTTCAACTATCCTAATATAGACTGGGATAGTAATAGTGTAAAGGGCAGGGAGGGGGAAGAATTTCTGAAGTTGCAGATGACACAAAACTTGGAAGTAAAGTGAACAGTGAGGAGGATAGTGATGGACTTCAAGAGGACATAGACAGGCTGGTGGAATGGGCGGACACGTGGCAGATGAAATTTAACGCAGGAAGAACGAGGAGAGGCAATATAAACTAAAGGGTACAATTCTAAAATGTGTGCATGAAGAGAAGAGACCTGGGGGTATATGTGCACAAATCGTTGAAGGTGGCAGGGCAGGTTGAGAAAGCGGTTAAAAAAGTTACGGGATCCTGGACTTCATAAATAGAGGTATAGAGCACAAAAGCGAGGAAGTTATGATGAACTTTTCTAAAACACTGGTTCGGCCTCAACTGGAGTATTGTGTCCAAATCTAGGCACCGCACTTTAGGAAGGATGTGAAGGCCATAGAGAGGGTGCAGAAAAGATTTACAAGACTGGTTCCAGGGATGAGGGACTTCAGTTACGTGGATAGACTGGAGAAGCTGGGGATATTCTCCTTGGAGCAGAGAAGGTTGAGAGGAGATTTGATAGAGGTGATCAAAATCATGAGGGGTCTAGACAGAGTAGATAGAGAGAAACTGTTCCCATTGGTGGAAGGGTCAAGAACCAGAGGGCACAGATTTAAGGTGATTGGCAGAAGAACCAAAGGCGACATGAGGAAAAACTTTTTTACGCAGTGAGTGGTTAGGATCTGGAATGCACGGCCTGAAAGGGTGGTGGAGGCAGATTCAATCACGGCTTTCAAAAGGGAATTGGATAAGCACCTGAAGGAAAAAAATTTGCACGGCTACAGGGAAAGGGCGGGGGAGTGGGACTAGCTGTAGTGCTCTTGCAAAGAACCAGTACGGGCCCGATGGGCCGAATGGCCTCCTTCCGTGCTGTAACCATTCTATGATTCTATATAGGCAGTAGGAATGGACACTGGAGAAAAGAGCAAGGTTTTCCATTGATGTGTGTGTATATACTGAGCCCTGCAGAGCAGGAGTTACATCAGGGGCGATTTTAACCCTACTCGCTGAGCAGAAACCTGGCGGGTGGGCAGTTAGAATCGCCCCTGGCTCTTAACTGTCCGAAAGCCGCCATGATCGCAACATTGGCAATTTTAACCTGCTCTCCTGAGCAGGCGGCAAGGACACTATCCCGGAGCCAACAGGGTCCTTCTTTACTTATGCATTTTGCGGCCCAATGACATCATTGAGACCCGACTGTAATTTTAACTCAGGCCTGAGCGGGGAATCCACCTGGAGTTAAAATTGGGGCCGATATCGAGTCTACAGCACAGAAACAGACCATTCGGCCCAACTGGTCTATGCTCCACATGAGCCTCCCCCCTTGAGACCCAGGAGGGTCCCAGGTTATAACTGTGGTCTGCACTAAGTTTACTGATCTTTCCCCGACTGGCAGTAAAGATGCTGTAGTTGGCATCATCATTCGGGGGGTCAAGGAAGAAAGAAAAAAACAGAAAGAACTTGCATTTACATCACACTATTCACGACCTCAGGACGTCCCAAAGCGCGTTACAGCCAATGAAGTACTTTTGCCGTGTAGTCACTGTTGTAATGTAGGAAACACGGCAGCCAATTGGTGCACAGCAAGCTCCCACAAACAGCAATGTGATAATGACCAGATAATATGTTTTAGTGATGATGTTGATTGAGGGATAAATATTGGCCAGGACACCAGGGATAACTCCCCTGCTCTTCTTCGAAATAGTGCCATGGGATCTTTTACATCCACCTGAGCGAGCAGACGGGGCCTCGGTTTAAGGTCTCGTCCAAAAGACAGCGCCTCCGACAGTGCAGCACTCCCTCAGTACTGCATTAGGAGGATCAACCTGGAATTTCATTCATTTGGACGGGACCTTAAGCCCTCTCAGGTGCATATAAAAGATTGCGTGGACAAGAGGAGGGGAGTTTTCCTCATGTCCTGAGCCCTATTGACCAGTATTGCTCGTACCATACACGGTAGAATGCTGCCTGGTCAAGGGTAGCTACTCCCCCTCTCCTCTGTAATTCAGCTTGTGCCCGTGTCTGGGTCAAGGCTGTGATGAGGTCTGGAGACGAGTGGTTCTGGCGTAACTCAACAACAACAACTTGCATTTATATAGCACATTTAATGTAATAAAACTTTCCAAGGCTATTCACAGGGATGTAATCAGGCATAAATTTGACACCGAGCCAAATAAGGAGATCTTAGGACAGGTGACCAAAAGCTTGGTCAAAGAGGTAGGTTTTAAGGAGCGTCTTAAAGGAGGAGAGCGAGGTAGAGGCGGCGAGGTTTAAGGAGGGAATTCCAGAGCTAAAGGGCCAGGCAGCTGAGGACACGGCCGCCAACTCAAACTAAACATCAGTGAGCAGGTTATTGCTGAGTAAATGTTACTTGATCCCATTATTGATGACTCATCACTTTACTGATGATTGGGAGGAGGCTGATTGAACAGTAATTAGCCAGGTTAGATTTTGTGCTGTTTTTTGGGGATAGGACATAACCGTGTAATCCTCCACATTGATGGTAGATACCAGTGTTATAGATGGACTAAGAGAGCAGCTAGTTCTGGTGCACAGTTCTTCAGGACTACAGCCAGGATTTTGTCAGTACCTTTACCGTGTCCAGTGCACGGGTCACATGGAGTGAACCGGAATGGCTGGGCACTGGCATCTATGATGGTGGGGACCTCGGGAGGAGGTCGAGTAGGATCATCTACACTGTCCCTTTAGCTGAGGGTGGTTTCAAACATTTCAGCCTTGATTCAGCCAGGCTGGGATCCACCATGGTTTTGGGGTGGATGGAAATGTTCATTGAGCCTCCTTCTCCTATCAGGTGCCACTTTGTCCACCACCATTCTCAAGCAAATGTGGTAGGAGTACAGAGTTTTGCTCTGGTCAGTTGGTTTTGGTACCCCTTAACTCTGGCTGTAGACAGTTGATTTTGGCGTTTAGCATGCAGGTAGCTTCACTAGGTTAGCAGCTCGTTCTTACAGAATGTCTGATGCTGCTCCTGGTACCCGCTTCTACACTCCACATTGAACCAGAATTGGTCTCCTGGCTTGATGGTGATCAAGGAATGAGGGATGTACCAGAACAGGAGGTTACAGATTGTGGTGATATACAAGTGCCTCATAGATGCTCAATTTTGGGCTGCTAGACTACCACTTAGTAAAGTGATAGTGGCACACGACACAATGGAGGTGAGACTCCCACTGTGTTCCACACCTCTGATAGGTGTAGCCTGCCAGTGGGAGAGAGCATACCCAACGACAGAATCATAGAAAGTGTCCATTCAGCCCATCGTGCCTGTGCTAGAGCTATCCAATTACATAAGAACATAAGAAATAGGAGCAGGAGTAGGCCATTTGGCCCTTCGAGCCTGCTCCGCCATTCAATGAGATCATGGCTGATCTTCTGCCTCAACTCCATTCAGCGGCCCTATCGCCATATCCCTTGATGCCCTTACTAGTCAGAAATCTATCGACTTCTGTTTTGATTTCTGACTGAGCCTCCACAGCCCTCTGGGGTAGAGAATTCCAAAGATTCACCACCCTGTGTATGAAGAAATTTCCTCTCATCTCAGCCCTGAATGGCCTACCCTTTATCCTGAGGCTGTGGCCCCTGGTTCTAGACTCCCCAGCCAAGGGAAACATTCTCCCAGCATCCACCCTATCAAGCCCTGTAATAATTGTGTATGCTTCAATTAGATCCCCTCTCATTCTTCTCATACGACAGTCCCGCCATCCCAGGAATCAATCTCGTGAACCTTCGTTGCACTCCCTCTATGGTAAGTATATCCTTCCTTAGGTAAGGAGACCAAAATTGTACACAGTACTCCAGGTGTGGTCTCACCATAGCCCTATATAATTGGAGTAAGACTTCTTTACTCCTGTACTCAAATCCTCTTGTAATGAAGGCCAGCATACCATTTGCCTTCCTAATGGCTTGCTGCACCTGCACTTTCACTTTCAGTGACTCATGTACAAGGCCACCCAGGTCCCTTTGAGCATCTACATTTCCCAATCTTTCACCATTTAGGAAATACTCTGCCTTTCTGTTTTTTCTACCAAAGTGGATAACTTCACATTTATCCGCATTATAATCCATCTGCCATGTTCTCGCCCACTCACTGAGCTTGTCGAGATCCCCTTGAAGCCTCTTCACATCCTCTTCGCAACTGACATTGCCACCTAACTTTTTATCATCAGCAAATTTGGAAATGTTACATTTAGTCCCCTCATCCAAATCATTGATATAGATTGTGAATAGCTGGGGCCCAAGCACTGATCCTTGCGATACCCCACTAGTCACAGCCTGCCATCCTGAAAAAGACCCGTTTATCCCTACTCTTTGTTTTCTGTCTGTTAACCAATTCTCAATCCATGCTAGTATATTACCCCCAATTCCATGTGCCCTAATTTTGTTCACCAACCTCTTGTGTGGGACCTTATCGAAGGCCTTCTGAAAATCCAGATACACCACATCTACCAGTTCCCTTTTGTCTATTCCACTAGTTACATCCTCAAAGAACTCCAATAGGTTTGTCAAACAGGATTTCCCTTTCATAAATCCATGTTGACTCTGCCCAATCTTACTATTAGTTTCTAAGTGCCCAGTTATTGCATCCTTTATAATAGATTCCAGCATTTTCCCAACTACTGATGTGAGGCTAACAGGTCTGTAGTTCCCCGTTTTCTCTCTCCCTCCTTTCTTAAATAGCGGGGTTACATTTGCTATCCCACAATCTGCAGGAACCATTCCTGAATCTATAGAATTTTGGAAGATGACAACCAATGCGTCCACTATCCCAATGGCCATCTCTTTCAAAACTCTAGGATGTAGGTCATCCGGTCCTTGGGATTTATCAACTTTTAGTCCCATTAATTTTGCTAGTACTGTTTTTTTACTAATAACTATTTCTTTAAGTTCCTCATTCTCACCACACCCTTGGTTTTCTCATATTTCTGGGAGGTTTTTTGTGTCTTCCTCCGTGAAGACAGAAACAAAGTATTTATTTAATTTCTCTGCCATTTCCTCATTCCCCATTATAAATTCTCCCGTCTCTGACTGTAAAGGACCTACATTTACCTTCGCCAGTCTTTTCCTTTTCACATACCTATAGAAGATATTACAATCCGTTTTTATATTTTTTGCTAGTTTGTGCTCATATTCCATTTTCCCTTTTTTTTAATCAATTTCTTGGTCCCCCTTTGCTGATTTCCTAAAAAGATCCCAATCCTCAGGCTGACCGCTTTTTCTGGCAACTTTATAAGCTTCCTCCTTTGACTTAATACTAGCTTTAATTTCTTTTGTTAGCCATGGTTGGATCACTTTTCCTTTTGGGTTTTTATGCCCTAGAGGAATATATGTTTGTTGCAAATTATGCATTATTTCCTTGAATGTTAGCCATTGTATGTCCACCTTCATACCTTTTAGTGTAGTCTCCCAATCTACCATGGCCAACTTGTCCCTCATACCCTTGTAGTTTCCTCTGTTTAGATTGAAGACCTTAGTTTCAGATTGGACTTCAGATTAGTCCCACTCCCCTGCTCTTTCCCCATAGCCCTGTAAATAAGTATTTAAGATTGCAATAGAGGCACTTGGGATGGTTGCTGATAGATATGACTATGGTTAAGCTGTTGCTTAACTCATTCAAGGGACAGCTCTCTCAATTTGGCCACTAGCTCCCAGGTGTTAACAAGGAGAACTTTGAAGTGGGGAGACTGCCTAAGTCTTGTCCTGGTACAATGCTAGTGGGTCAGTTATGCGCTTCAGAGATCAAGAGTGGGGATTGAACCTCACAACCATCCTGACCCACAGGCACGAGCGCCATCAACTGAGCCACAGCTGACCCACAGGTAAACTGACAGAAAAATAAAAGACAGAAAAGCCCAGTTTTTGTGGAGCACCTGCATGTTTATTCTACAATACAAGCAACATAAATACAGTTCATCCCACAATTGCTTTTTAAAATGCAATTTTGAATGTATGGTGGCCCATTCAGACCACTATCATCAGAGCAAAAATATATACACTGATGTGATTTTTCTCGACATAAATTAAGCGACGACAACATTCTGAACAGCCAAACGTGAACTGAAATAGCTGACTTTGGAAAAGCACAAATACAATATAAATAAAAGGTGAATAAAATGAGAATTCTTATGCAGCGACTGTAAAGAGCAGGACTGAATGAGCACATTCATTTAACAAACAATGTCGTCTACAGTTACATGTGGCAAGGTTCTGGATGTGACCTAGATTGAAATACTGTAGTTGTGAGCAGCCCTAATGCACAGTTCGTTGGGTCGTCACTGGGATTTCGGGTAAAGTGTAAAGCTGCATGACATTTTCACGCTACATTCACTGGAGCTCTGGGGGAAAAATACCCAGCGGGGATCAGAAGAGATCCTGCCCTTTCAACCTCGAGTGGCGTCCAGCGACAGCGTTTGAATTGCCCGTAATACTGCGCGAGACCCTTACTGACACCGCAGGAAGCCAGGACGGTGAAGAAGAAAGACTTGCATTTCTATAGCGCCTTTCACCATCTCAGGCCATCCCAAAGTGCTTCACAGCCAATGCAGAGCTTTTGGAGTGTAGTCACTGTTGTAATGTAGGAAACGTGGCAGCCAATTTGCGCACAGCAAGCTCCCACAAACAGCAATGTGATAATGACCAGATAATGTTTTTTTTTTTTAAGTGATTTTGATTGAGGGATAAATATTGGCCAGGACACCGGGGATAACTCCCCTGCTCTTCTTCCAAATAGTGCCATGAGATATTTTACGTCCACCTGAGAGCAGACGGGGCCTCGGTTTAACGTCTCATCCGAAAGACGGCACCTCCAGCAGTGCAGCGCTCCCTCAGTACTGCATTGGGAGTGTCAGGCCTAGATTATGCGCTCAAGTCTCTGGAGCGGGGACTTGAACCCACGATCTTCTAAAGGTGAATCTGCTGGATGTGCTACGGCCAGCCGGTAAGAAGATGGGTCTTCCGAGTCCACTGGTGTTACCGAATCCTGGCGGCTTTACCGTTTGGGTTGCGTGCCACTTGTGCCTTGGGAGTCGGCAGTGCCAGCATGGGTCTCACGGTGTGCGAGCATCTTATAATCCTTGGCGATTGAAATACTAGTGGCTATAGGCCTGTCGCTGGTGATGGGAGACACTTGAGTTGATGAACTAAGAGCATCACGCAATAGTAGGGGGACAATATTAAAACGTATTGGGTTCAAATGTAATTTTAGTTTTACTTGTACTCTTCACAGAATCACAGAAACCTCACAGTGCAGATAGAGGCCATTTCGGCCCATCGAGCCTGCACCGACACATATCCCACCCGATCCCCGTAACCCCTACCCCACCCTATTCCCGTAACCCCACATATTTAATCCCCCTAACACTAAGGGTCAATTTTATCATAGCCAATCAACCTAACCCGCACATCTTTGGACTGTGGGAGGAAACCGGAGCACCTGGAGGAAACCCACGCAAACATGGGGAGAATGTGCAAACTCCACACAGTCACCTGAGGCCGGATTTGAACCCGGGTCCCTGGCGTTGTGAGGCAATGTGATGCCAATGTGATAAAATAAGCCCAGTGTGACAAAACTAGCATATGACACAGAGCGTCGTCGCAGGTTGGTGACATCTGGATTGAGGTACTGAATCTTTGCAACAAGAGGTCTTCCCAATCTCACCTGGGGCCGAGTCAGTGGGGGGGAGTATGGAGTTTCTGCCCTCGGTGAAGATATAAAACCAAAGGATGAGTCTCATCTGGCGCAACCTCTGTTGGCCAGTCACAAGGCGGCACCGACTAAAGACCTGGCCATAGGTTGCCCGGCCGCCATCTTGGTTGGGGGAAAGGTGGAAGGCGGGTGGTCTCTGTCATGTTTGGGGGAGCAGCAAAGGAACAGGAGGAGGCCATTCAGCCCCTCGAGCCTGCTCCGCCATTCAATTCCATCGTGGCTGATCTGTATCTTAATTCCATTTACCCGCCTTAGCTCCATGTCCCTTGATAGCCTTACGCAACAAGAATAAGCAGAAATAATTGAAGAAGAAGAAATGGAAAGACCACAGAGGGATTGAGCTTCTTTGAGAGTTCTACACCATTGGCAAAAGTGCCTGGGAAACAAACGCTTTTCTGGGATTTACGCAGCACCTCTGTATAGTGGGCAAAACACTGCGGATGCTGGAAATCTTAAATATAACCACAATATCCTGGAAATACTCAGCAGGTTAGACAGCATCCTGAGCTGCTATTTCCTGCATTTTCTGTTTATAATTCTGTACAGTGTGTGGGGGTAAGATGAGCGAAGGCTCTGTCTCCCTGAGGGTAGAGCAAGGGTGGGGATGGCGGCATTGCATAGTAGATTAGAGCTGGGAGAGAAGAGGATGCAAGCAGGATCATAGGGCTGAAGGTGGTCGTGTAGATCGGCTGGATCAAGGGTTGGAGGAGGTCCAAGAGTTCTGGTGGAGCGAGTGTTGGTGGAGCGAGCGTTGGTGGAGGTCCCAGGAGTTCTGGTGGAGTGAGTGTTGGTGGAGGTCCCAGGAGTTCTGGTGGAGCGAGCGTTGGTGGAGGTCCAAGAGCTCTGGTGGAACGAGTGTTGGTGGAGGTCCCAGGAGATCTGGTGGAGCGAGTGTTGTTGGAGGTCCCAGGAGATCTGGTGGAGCGAGCGTTGGTGGAGGTCCCAGGAGATCTGGTGGAGCGAGCGTTGGTGGAGGTCCCAGGAGTTCCGGTGGAGCGAGCATTGGTGGAGGTCCCAGGAGTTCCGGTGGAGCGAGTGTTGGTGGAGGTCCCAGGAGTTCCGGTGGAGCGAGTGTTGGTGGAGGTCCCAGGAGTTCCGGTGGAGTGAGTGTTGGTGGAGGTCCCAGGAGTTCCGGTGGAGCGAGTGTTGCAGCAGGTCACGTGGATCAGGTGGATCGAAGGTTGGAGGAGACTGCGAGAGTTTGGGGCAGCAAGGACATTGAGGCGTTTATTGACAAGGGCAGGGATTTTGAAGTCCCATGAGGATTACCAAGGCCGGGGTGATGGATGAGTGGAACTCCATGTGGGAGGTGGAGCATCCATTGGGAAGGTTGGAAAAAAGACACTGGCCTAGAAATTCGCTATCGCCGCGCCAGGTCTTTAGCGCCCGAAAGTTAGCGCACGCCCGGATTCCCGTAGCGCCCGCCTGAAATTCAGTTGCAGCGCCCCAAGACGGAGGCGGGCGCTATTGCAGGGTTTGGCCGCCTCCGCTTGGGGCGCTGAAAGTCAATTTCAGGCGTCCAGCTGCCGCAGCGCCACCCGATGCGGTGCGGCAGGCTGGGGTACTGCAGGCCTCCTCCTTCTCTTGAGGAGCTGCCTGCAGCCGTGAGATCGCCACTGGATTCCCCCGGCAAATGAGCCCAGCACCACGGAGAAGTGCCGGGCTCGCGGGGGTCAGAGACCAATGCCGCGGGGGGGGGTGGTGTGGGAGTCCGGGAAGGTGCGGCCAAGCGGCCGCCGGGAAAGCGGCCGGCCGCACCTCCACCTTTACGCCCCAGCCTCTCGGAGCTGCAAGGCCCCGTTTTACAAACGCTCTTTGCGCCCGCTACGGGAGAGGCGGCGGCAACTGAATTTGGGCGTCGGGCTGGCATCGCGTTGGAACCGGGGCGCTGCGCACACCGATGACGTCATCAGTGCCGGCGCAGCGCTACCGGCTAACGCCACCATTTGCGCTACACTGAATTCCAGGCTACCAACAGCGCCGGCGCAAAAGACCTCTTTAGGCGCTAAGTGGGCGCTAACACCACTGAATTTCTAGGCCACTGTTTCTTTCTCCTTTACCATGTACCTAGTATTTCTGTTTCCCTCTTCTCCTTCCTCCCCCATCTCTCTCTTACTTATGTAATTTAATTTCACTTTGTTTCTGTGCAATATACCCTATTTCTATTCGGTATTTTTTTCTGTTTAAAAATTTTTTTTTTTACATACTTTCCTTTCTCTTTATCCGATGTCCCACCATGCAGTTTGGAGGTGGGAGCCACATCGGACCTTGACTGGCTGAAAACCTGCTCCAAAGCCGACGGTGGCAAAGAGCTCGCGAGACTGAACGCAGACGGGTCACAGACGCGACAAGGTCAATCTGGAATCTGATTCGGCCGCATCACCAACAGGAGCAGGAGCGCTGGATCAGCCAACTCAACAACAACTTGCATTTACATAGCGCCTTTAACGTCGAACGTCCCAAGGCGCTGGACAGGAAGGTTATCAAACAAAATTTAACCCACCGAGCCAAAGGAGGAGATAGTAGTCAGGTGACCATGACATCGTCCGTGGCACTGACAACCTGACTGCGCCCATCCCTGTGTGATAACCTTCACTGCTCCCGGCATTGAGTTAAAACTGGAGGGGGGTTCACCCAGGATCCATTCATTGCTGTTTATATCGAACTAGTCGGAACTAATGGGACTAATGAGATCGCTCTTTCAGCGAGCCGGCCCAGGCACGATGGGCCGAATGGCCTCATTCTGTGCTGTATGATTCTATGATTGAAGTTGGGGGGGGGCGGGGCGGAGGTGATGTAAGCAACGTTCCCGCTAAGCTGCGCGGCCGCACACCGGTCTGGAGGTCCCGCGCGGGCCACCGGCCGGCTTTACAACGGAAATAACCGCACGTGCGCGAAAAATTGAATGGGTCGCGGAGCCAGTTAACTGCGCACCAAAAAAAAGTTACAGGAAACGTTGGGCGTAAGTGGGAATTTTGGTCCAAAGACCCTAATCAAAGTTTCTGTGGGTGAAAGGCTTATTCTAGTCACAACATTCAACTGTTCAAAGTTCTGAAACAAGAAAAGAAACAAACCTCACGAAGCTCATGGTTTTGATGGGGAGGGAGCAAGAGACCAACAGTTAGTGTCGAATCCAACACAACAACTTGCATTTACATAGCGCCTTTAACACAGAGAAAATGTCCCAAGACGCTACATAAATGCAAATGGTGCATTAGCGTGACTGTAAAACTGCAGTGCTGGGTCCTTAATAACATCCATTTGAGGAATGCCACTTTCACTGCGGAAACATCTGCCTCAAGATCACACTGATCAATAAAAACACTTCAAAAGCAGCAGCACTGGTTAAGAGACTGGTGTCGAAAAGGCAACTCCAGAGCACGACTTCACAGTAGGTCAAGGCGGCAGAACGAGGGGGGAGTTACACGCTGAAACTGGGGGGGGGGGGGGGAAGGTCAAGTTGGGATGGATATCAGGAAGAGCAACCAACATTTGGCACCGCCTCCTCTCTAGTCTACTGGAGGCAAACACCTCGGACTCATTCAAGAAACATGGGGTTGAGCTTTGAACTTTGGCGAGACCACAAAACGGGCGGCAGCGCATTGACGTCGCTGGAAAGGGCAGGAGAACGGGCAGGAGAACGGGCAGGAGAACGAGCAGGAGAACGGGCAGGAGAACGGGCAGGAGAACGAGCAGGAGAACGGGCAGGAGAACGAGCCACCTCCGCCCGTTTCACCCCCCCTGCCGCTGTCGAGATGCTCCACCCCTGGGGCGACCGCAGGTTTGTTTTTGCTTAGGCGGTTGAGCTAAGGCGGATCATAAAATGGCCTCCCTCAACTGCATCTACCTTGCGGCCTTGTTGACCTGCCAGCTCCCCTTCTTCCCCCCCCCCCCCCCCACCCTGCTATCCATCCCGGTCAGGACCGAGCTGGTCACGCCGTGCCTTACAGATCTAACTGTGGGACGTGTAATATCTCCCCCGCCCCCACCCTCACTCTCAAATAAAGCTACAGGGACAGTCCCACTCATGGCACTGTAGAGTTCAACCCCCTCAATACAACCCCTTTTACGAGAGCGACTTCCAAGGGAGCAGGCCAATGGCCTCGGTGTATTGCAGCAACAATGAATGGTGTGGGGGCACTGGAGCAAAATGAGATCTGACAGGGAAAGTATCGCCGTCAGCAGATTGAAATTGAACCATTGTGCTTCATAAATATAGATTTTTTTTTCCCCTCTCTCTGTTTTCTTTTACATGATGATATCGTAGACTCTTCCCACTCTTCCCAGCCACTCCCTGACAGCTTGACGAACCCGGACATCGGTAACGTGGCAGGTGAGCTGGCTGATACTCGGGTACACCGAAGGCTGGAGTGCCGTGAACGTCTGATCCGGCAACAGCTGGATTTGGTTGAGGACGGTTAGTATCATGTTGGTCCAGGCCTACAATTGAAAAGCCATTTTAGTCAGACATCCACATGACCCAACAACAACAACTTGCATTTATACAGCGCCTTTAACACAGTAAAACGTCCCAAGGCGCTGCACAGGAGGGTTATCAAATAAAATTGTGATACCGAGACACACAAGGAAATATTAGGACAGGTGACCAAAAGCTCAGGCTAAGAGGTACATTGTAAGGAGCATCTTAAAGGAAGAACATAAGAAATAGGAGCAGGAGTCGGCCAATCGGCCCCTCGACCCTGCTCCGCCATTCAATCAGATCATGGCTGATCCAATCTTGGCCTCAACACCACTTTCCCGCTCTCTCCCCACACCCCTCGACTCCCCTGTAGTTCAAATGTCTGTCAATCTCCGCCTTGAATATATTCAATGACTCCGCCCCCACAGCTCTCTGGGGTAGAGAATTCCAAAGATTCCCGGCCCTCTGAGAGAAGAAATTCCTCTTCATCTCCGTCTTAAATGGGCGACCCCTTATTCTGAAACTATGCCCCCTAGTTCTAGATTCCCCAACGAGGGGAAACATCCTCTCAGCATCCACCTTGTCAATCCCCCTCAGAGTTTTATATGTTTCAGTAAGATCACCTCTCATTCTTCTAAACTCCAATGAGTATAGGCCCAACCTGCTCAACCTTTCGTCATACGTCAACCCCTTCAACTCAGGAATCAACCTCGTGAACCTTCTCTGCACTGCCTCCAATGCAAGTATATCCTTCCTTAAATATGGAGACAACTGTACGCAGTACTCCAGGTGCAGTCTCACCAGCGCCCTGTAAAGTTGTATCAGAACTTCCCTACTTTTATACTCCATACCCCTTGCAATACAGGCCAACATTCCATTAGCCTTCCTAATTACTTGCTGTACCTGCATGCTAACTTTTTGTGTTTCATGTACTAGGGCCCCCAGATCCCTTTGTACATAGCATTTTGTAATCTCTCTCCATTTAAATAATAATTTGCTTTTTCATTCTACGTTCCAAAGTGGATAACCTCACATTTTCCCACATTATACTCCATCTGCTAAATTTTTGCCCACTCACTTAACCTATCTATATCCCTTTCCAGACTCTGTGTCCTCCTCACAACTCGCTAACCCACCTATCTTTGTATCATCAGCAAATTTGGCTACAGTACACTCGGTCCCTTCATCCACGTCATTAATATAGATTGTAAATAGATGAGGCCCCAGCACTGATCCCTGTGGCAGCCCACTAGTTACTGATTGCCAACCGGAAAATGTCCCATTTATCCCGACTCTCTGTTTTCTGTCAGTTAGCCAATCCCCTATCCACTACAATATATTACCCCCAACCCCGTGAGCTCTTATCTTGTGCAGTAACCTTTTATGTGGCACCTTATCGAATGCCTTCTGGAAATCCAAATACACCACATCCACTGGTTCCCCTTTATCCACCCTGTTTGTTACATCCTCAAAGAACTCTAGAAAATTTGTTAAACACGATTTCCCTTTCATAAAACCATGTTGACTCAGGGAGAGAGAGAGAGACAGAGAGGTTTAGAGAGGAAATTCCAGAGCTTAGGGCCCAGGCAGCTGAAGGCACGTCCGCCAATGGCGGAGAGTTGAAAATCGGGGATGCGCAAGAGGCCAGAATTGCAGGAGTGCAGAAATCACGGAGGGTTGTAGGGCTGGAGGTGGTTACAGAGACAGGGAGGGGAGAGGCAATGGAGGGATTTGAAAACAAGGAAACCAGGAACAAAAACATCTTTCGCTCCCCTGAAGATGCCCGCCATTAACGTCTCTTGGGGTTCTCCAACCGTAACTACGGTGGAGGTTCGGCGGAATCCCTGGAGGAATTTGTTCTTGGGATGTGGGCAACACTGGATTCAATGTCCATCCCTAGATGTCCCAAGAAGGTGGTAGGCATTTCCACTTGAGTAATTGCTTTTACAAACAACTGGCTTGCTATGCCACTTCAGAGGGCACTAGAGTCAGCCACCTACTGTGGGACTGGAGAGTAGGTCAGACCAGGTGGGGAGGTGCCAGACTCCCCTCCCTGAAGGACAGTAGGGGACCAGTTGGGTTTTCAGCATTGTAAGTCCAGTACCATAGCCACTAATCTACAGGACGCATGTTCGATGAAGACCAGTCGCCCTTTGCTAATGCCTAGCTGATAACAGGATCTGTCTGGGCTGCACCAAATAGCTCGCTGATGCTTAAGCGGTGCTTTACTGCCCATTGGAGGAGTGCGGAGTGCGGGAGGAGTGCGGGAAAGACGGAGCGAGGCGAGAGCGGACCCTATTGTGATGGCGCCGATGAAGATGGCTGCCGTCCTTGCGGGCTCCGTGCGTACCAGGCAGCTAAGTGTCCTTTGCTGCTTGGTGCGCTCGGCTCGTTAAGAAAAAAGCATTTCACTGACTGGATTTCAGTTGTTGTATTTGGTTATGTGACAAATAAAATTGAAAAAATTGAAAATTGAATTGAAATGAATGAGGGGGAAATCTTAGCTTGACCAGCATCGAAACAGAAAGTCTGGTCCTTATTGTCCAGGCACGTACTCGAGCGAGGGCTGAGCTCCAGCAAGGACCGGCACCTTCAGGAAAGGAGAATGGTTGGGGGATTAAAGAAAAAGAGGGAGGGAGGGGAGGATCAATAAAAGCTCTAAACTAAAGGTGATTTAAGGCGATTGGCAAAAGAACCAGAGGCGACATGAGGAAAACCTTTTTTACGCAACGAGTGGTTAGGATTTGGAATGCTATGGACACAGATTCAATAGTAGCCTTCAAAAGGGAATTGGATAAATACTTGAAGGAGAAAAATTGCAGGAATATGGGGAAAGAGCGGGGGAGTGGGACCAATTGTCCCTCTGCGCTGCGCTTTGTTCTACGCGGCCTGTTTATTTCAATGCGCGGTCCCTTTAAATTTCTGCGCATGCGCAGTATTTACAATGGAAAAGCCAGTGAGTGGCCTGGGCGGAACCTTGCAGATTACTGCGTGGCCGCACACCCGCGCAGCTTAGAGGGATCATTGAGTGGGACTGACTGGACCGCTCTTTGAAAGAGCCGAATGGCCTCTCTCTGTCCTGCACCATTCTATGATTCTATGAAAATGTGGCTTTAGACGTTTTAAAGCCATACCCTACCTGCATCTGGGCCTCAGTGTCGCGCACAGAGACGCTGTGGGAGCTTACAGTGGACCCAGAGCGCGGCCGCTTCTCCTGTCTGAGCAGCTCAGGTCCTGCGCTGAAGGAATGTCTCATTTGGCCCTGGTCTAGCAGCTGGTGAGGCCGCTGAAGAGGCGAATCTGGACACCTCCCGGACACCGCCTCCCCCTTCTCCGACTTCGCTTCCTTGACAAAGGTGGTCAGGTTGTGCTGCTGCTTGCGCTTCTTGTACTCGAACATGAGCTTGTTGATGGTCTTGTCAGTGGCGATGGTGTAGATCTTGTTGCCGGCGGTCTCCCACCATTCCTTCTTCCTGCCTTGCTCTTTCTTCTCCACGTTGGGGCTCAAGGGGGCGCTGCCCGGCCCTTTCGTCTTCCCGTCGTCCGCCGCCTGCTCTTTCACGTAACACTTGGCGCTCTCTTCCGAAGGCGTATCTTTGCCCGACATGCCCCCAGTGGACGGGGTGGATCCTTCTGAATGGCAGGACGGCAGAAAGAAGAGGGGGTCGCCTTTGATAGCCAGGGGCTCTTCTGTAAAGCACTCCAGATCAAGGTGCAACTGGATGTAGTTATTACAGAGCTCCAGGCACAGCTTGTGTAGCCTCTTCACCAACCAGACCCAATCTGCATTGCTGACGGGCTGGATACTGAGGGAAGGTATTCTAGCCCTCCACTGTCTCTTCTCCTTCCCTCTCGGAGGGCTGACTTGAGCCGTTTCTTCGAAGATGTCCTCGTCTTCCGAAGAACATTGCTGGGAAGAATCCGAGCTCAGATCTTCCTCCTCATAAAGGATTTTCTTGACCTGTTCGGCGGTTATGTTCTCCTGGTTGGTCAGAATGGCACAAATCAAAGCCTGGAAGTAAATGTTGAAGCTCATTGCTGATTGACGGTAGAGATTGGCGGCTCCTCCGACTCCAGATACTTTCATCAGCAGGTACTTCAGCCCGGGTCGCGTGTCAAACTCCCTGGCCGTTCTGTAGGAGTCCAGCAGCAGATCGAAGATGACGGCCAGGTTCTGCATGGAGATGTACCTCAGGAAGCCGGCGGGCCTGGTTTCTCCAAAGGTCACGCTTCGATCCGAAGCCTCGCTTGGAGTGGGACCTTTGACAAACTCTTCGAGCAAAACGTCGTATAGATTTTGAAGTAACACCTGGTGGGATAATAAACTCACCACGATTGTCCGGAATGGGATTCTGTGGATCAAAAGACAGAGGTTTAGATAGATAGGCACTTAGAGCGAGGGAATACAGCAGCAAAGGTGCGTGTGAGTGTGTGTGTATATGAGTGTGTGTGTATGTGTGTGTGTGAGTATGTATGAGTGTGTATGAGTGTGTGTGAGTATGAGTGTGTGTATGTGTGTGTGTATATGAGTGTGTGTGTGTGAATGTGTGTATATGAGTGTGTGTGTGTGAATGTGTGTGTATGAGTATGTGTGTATGAGTGTGTGAGTGTGTGTGTATGAGTGTATGTATGAGTGTGTGTGAGTATGAGTGTGTGTATGTGTGTGTGTATATGAGTGTGTGTGTATGAGTGTGTGTGTGTGTGTGTGCGTATGAGTGTGTGTGAATGTGTGTGTATGAGTGTGTGTGTATGAGTGTGTGAGTGTGTGTGTATGAGTGTATGTATGAGTGTGTATGAGTGTGTGTATGTGCGTATGAGTGTGTGTGAATGTGTATATGAGTGTGTGTGTATGAGTGTGTGTGTGTGAATGTGTGTATATGAGTGTGTGTGTGTGAATGTGTGTGTATGAGTGTGTGTGTATGAGTGTGTGAGTGTGTGTGTATGAGTGTATGTATGAGTGTGTATGAGTGTATGTATGAGTGTGTGTATATGAGTGTGTGTATATGAGTGTGTGTGTGTGAATGTGTGTGTATGAGTGTGTGTGTATGAGTGTGTGAATGTGTGTGTATGAGTGTATGTATGAGTGTGTATGAGTGTGTGTGAGTATGAGTGTGTGTATGTGTGTGTGTATATGAGTGTGTGTGTATGAGTGTGTGTGTGTGTGTGCGTATGAGTGTGTGTGAATGTGTGTGTATGAGTGTGTGTGTATGAGTGTGTGAGTGTGTATGTATGAGTGTGTATGAGTGTGTGTATGTGCGTATGAGTGTGTGTGAATGTGTGTGTGAGTGTATGTATGAGTGTGTGTGAGTATGAGTGTGTGTATGTGTGTGTGTATATGAGTGTGTGTGTATGAGTGTGTGTGTGTGAATGTGTGTATATGAGTGTGTGTGTGTGTGAATGTGTGTGTATGAGTGTGTGTGTATGAGTGTGTGAGTGTGTGTGTATGAGTGTATGTATGAGTGTGTATGAGTGTATGTATGAGTGTGTGTATATGAGTGTGTGTATATGAGTGTGTGTGTGTGAATGTGTGTGTATGAGTGTGTGTGTATGAGTGTGTGAGTGTGTGTGTATGAGTGTATGTATGAGTGTGTATGAGTGTGTGTGAGTATGAGTGTGTGTATGTGTGTGTGTATAGGAGTGTGTGTGTATGAGTGTGTGTGTGTGTGCGTATGAGTGTGTGTGAATGTGTGTGTATGAGTGTGTGAGTGTGTGTGAATGTGTGTGTATGAGTGTATGAGTGTGTGTATGTATGAGTGTGTATGAGTGTGTGTGTATGAGTGTGTGTATGAGAGTGTGTGTGTGTGTCTGTGTGAGTGTGTGTGTGAGTGTGTGTGTGTGAGTGTGTGTGTGAGTGTGTGTGTCTGTGTGTGAGTGTGTGTGAGTGTCTGTGTGTGTGTGTGTGAGTGTCTGTGTGAGTGTGTGTGTGTGTGTGTGAGTGTGTGTGAGTGTCTGTGTGTGTGTGTGTGTCTGTGTGACTGTGTGTGAGTGTGTGTCTGTGAGTGTGTGTGAGTGTGAGTGTCTGTGTGAGTGTCTGTGTGTGAGTGTGTGTGAGTGTCTGTGAGTGTGTGTGAGTGTGTGTCTGTGTGAGTGTGTGTGAGTGTGAGTGTCTGTGTGAGTGTCTGTGTGTGAGTGTGTGTGAGTGTCTGTGTGAGTGTGTGTGAGTGTCTGTGTGTGTCTGTGTGTGTGTGTGTGAGTGTCTGTGTGAGTGTGTGTGAGTGTGTGTGTGTTCTTTGAGTGTGTGTGTTTGTAAGGAAAGAGGGGATGAGGGTGGATTTTTTTGATGATGCCAATTTTAAAAGGGAGGGGGACAGTACCTGAGGAGAGGGAACCAATTACAATGTCAGCTAGCATGGGGGCCAGGAAGGGAAGTTAGAAAGGAACTGCAGCAATGTGTTTCTATGTTTAGATAATAAAATGTAAACATAATTAAATGTGAGAGGACCATTTCAAGGAGAATCGGGGACCTTACAGTCCGAGCAGCGATAAAATGTTAACACCTCCCCAGTAACCGTGCGAGCCACAGGGCTGTGGTAAATCTGCCCTGTGCCAATGCCTCGGGCTCTTATTCCAGCTGTTCAAGTTTGTTCTGTTAAACAGACAGTCACATTCCCAGTGGCTACCCAGTGGTGAAAGGCCACTGTGATTGCACTGGGAGCAGAGCCAAGCTCCTGAAATAGACAATCCAAAGATAACTGCTGGAGGGAGTTTTCACCACAAGACAATCTACTGCAAACTTTATGTCGAAGTGTGGAATACCTGAAGTAGTGTATGGACCAGTTACTTAGAGGAGTTAAGCACTTTCTCCTTGATGAATGCCAAGCAATTAGATTTTTATATTTGGGGTACAGGGATCCTCCTATATTCTTGTAACCTCCTCCTGCCCTCCAACCCTCCGAGATCTCTGCACTCCTCCAATTCTGGCCTCGTACGCATCCCCGATTTTCATCGCTCCACCACTGGCGGCCGTGCCTTCAGTTGCCTAGGCACTAAGCTCTGGAATTCCCTCCCTAAATCTCTCCGTGCCTCTCTTCTCCTTTAAGATGCTCCTTAAATCCTACCTCTTTGAGCAAGCTTTTGGGCACCTATCCTAATATCTCTTCATGTGGCTCGGTGTCAAATTTTGTTTGATAACTTCAGAGGGACTTTGGTTATGTGGAGAGACTAGAGAACCAGGGGTTGTTCTCCTGAAAGCAGAGACGATTAAGAGGAGATTTGACAGAGGCGTTCAAAATCATGAAGGGTTTTGATAGAGTAAATAAGGAGAAACTGTTTCCAGTGGCAGAAGGGTCGGTAATCAGAGGACACAGATTTAAGGTGATTGGCAAAAGAACCAGTGGCGACATGAGGAAAAGATTTTCTACGCAGCGAGTGGTTGTGATCTGGAATGCGCTGCCTGAAAGGGCGGTGGAAGCAGATTCAATAGTAACTTTCAAAAGGGAATTGGATAAATATCTGAAGGGGGAAAAAAATTGCAGGGCTACGGGGAAAGATTGGATTAATTGGCGAGCTCTCCAGAAGAGCTGGCACAGGCACGATGGGCTGAATGGCCTCCTTCTGTGCTGTATCATTCTATGATTCTATAACACTCCTATGAAGCATTCAGACATTTTACTATGTTAAAGGCGCTATATAAATGCAAGTTGTTATACGGCATAAAACTGTGTTCTTGGGACAACTCCCTCAGAGATGCATTGCAGGCGTGAAGGCTCTCTTACCATTTTGACACACATGGAGCCGATCCTGAAATGAGACCCCTCTACTTAGAAGCCACGCCCAAGCTTAAGCGGTTCTCCGCTCCACCACCCCCCCCCGCCCCCCGGCCGGAAAATAATAATTATTGACTTACGTACAGGCCACACACCCCACCTCATACTGATTTTTTTTGCTTTAAAAAAATTGGCAACCTATAAAGAAGTTAATATGGTCAAACCGCTGAAATGGCCAATGAAATGACAACAGGTTAGAACTTAGGGTGAACAGGAATCAAAAATCAACAGAGGGAGCAAAAATTATTTTAGTGCGTGACTTTTACTTTTTCCAAAATGGCGTATGTTTGAAATTTGACCCCCTTTGCTCATCCTTCTCAGTTGACGTTTTTCTATTGAACACAAGAGACGGTCCGGGCAGGTGCGAAAAGCTGGAATGGATTACTGCAGCAAGATCAAGGCCCAGTACAATTAAAACTGACCGCTTACCCTATTTTCCTGTTCGATTGTCAAGCATGGGGAGAAAGAAGCAACAGGAGGAAGATTAGAACAGTGCAAACAGGAGGAATATTAAACACTGGACACCAACAGAAGGTTAAACACTGGCTGACATGGGGAAAAGGTTAAACACTCTGTACCAGGGGAAGGTTAAACACAGGACACCAGGAGGAGGATTTAAACACTGGATACCAGAGGGAAGATTAAACACTGGGCACCAGTGGAGGATTTAAACACTGGACACCAGAGGGAAGATTAAACACTGGGCACCAGTGGAGGATTTAAACACTGAACACCAGAGGGAAGATTAAACACTGGGCACCAGTGGAGGATTTAAACACTGGACACCAGAGGGAAGATTAAACACTGGGCACCAGTGGAGGATTTAAACACTGAACACCAGAGGGAAGATTAAACACTGGACACCAGAGGGAAGATTAAACACTGGACACCAGGAGCAGGATTTAAACACTGGACACCAGAGGGAAGATAAAACACTGGACACCAGAGGGAAGATTAAACACTGGACACCAGGAGGAGGATTTAAACACTGGACACCAGAGGGAAGATAAAACACTGGACACCAAGAGCAGGATTTAAACACTGGACACCAGAGGGAAGATAAAACACTGGACACCGGAGGGAAGATTAAACACTGGACACCAGAGGGAAGACTAAACACTGGACACCAGAGGGAAGATAAAACACTGGACACCAGGAGCAGGATTTAAACACTGGAAACCAGAGGGAAGATTAAGCACTGGACACCAGAGGGAAGATAAAACACTGGACACCAGAGGGAAGATAAAACACTGGACACCAGATGTAATGATCAATAACATGTCATTCTATAGTGGACACTAGGTGGAGCCGTAGAGCTGTATATAGCTGTATGTATAAGACTACACTACCCAGCTGTAGGTATATTAAGACTACATTACCCATGAGGCACTAGGCTACCCACAAGGCAGCAGTCAAGATGGAAGCCTCTACAGATACAGTACCTAGTCCACATGTGCTCAATAAAGTAACTAGCAAAAGCTAGCTGTGTTCATAATAAGAATGTCTATTTATTAATGAACATAAGATGGTACCGGGGTGGTGAAGATCTGCTGAAAATTGTGAAAAGCGACATGGAGAATTTGAAGCCACCAGAGCGTTTGAAACTCACAGGAAACATCGACTACAATTGGCAGACTCTTAAACAACAATTCGAACTCTACATTGCAGCCATCGGATTCGGTACGAAGCCAGACGCAAGGAAGATTGCGTTGCTGCTTACGGTTGCAGGCCCACAGGCGATAGAGGTATTTAATACATTTGTATTTAATCCAGAGGAGAACAGAGAAAAATTAGAAGATGTGCTAAAAAAATTTGATGCACATTGCTCTCCCAAAAAGAATGAGACCTATGAAAGATACATCTTCCGTTCTCAGACACAGCAGCAAAATGAGACTTTTGATAGCTTTATAACTGATCTGAAACTGAAAGCACAGACATGTAATTTCTCTGAGCTCAAAGCATCCATGATTCGTGACCAGATTGTGTTTGGTATTCATGATAAAAAAGTCAGGGAACGTCTGTTGAGAGAAACTGAACTAAATTTGGAAAATGCGGTGAAAATATGCCAAGCCAGTGAGCTAGCTCGAAAGCACGCGAAGACTTTCAGTGAAATCAATAATGATGCGATTGTAATGAGTGATAATGCTGCTGTCGGTGCTGTGTCCTACAAGGGGAAGAAACGTGGGCAGAACAGAAATGAAAAGCAATCGGAGGATGACATTTTTAATTGTAAACGCTGTGGTTACAAACACCAGTTAAGACAATGCCCAGCGTTTGGAAAAATGTGCACAAAGTGTAATGGAAAGAATCACTTTGCCAAACAATGCTTTTCAAAAGTAAAAACTAAGAAAGGGCAACGAGTTAATGTAATTGAGGACACTGATTTAAGTGAGACAATTTTTGTACGAATGGTGTCATGTGACGATATCAAAAAGGATACAGAAAATGTGCAGCCCTCAGAAATGGACAATGCTGAACATAAAGTTAATGCAGTAAAAGTGGACAAATGGATGATCCCACTGCAGGTAAATGGAGCATTAGTTACCTTGAAACTAGACACTGGGGCAAAAGCAAACTTAATCAGTATGAGTGACATTAACAATATGAAAGAAAAGCCCAAAATACAGAAAAAGTCAGTACTACTGAAGGACTATAATGGACAGAAAATAGATAGCTTAGGTGTATGCAGACTCAAAGTGACAGTCAAAGACAAAGTGCATCATCTCATGTTTTCTGTTGTGGCTGAAAGACTTGATTCGATACTAGGTGATAAAGCTTGTGAAGACTTAGAACTGGTCAAGAGAGTCTACCGTATAAACTGTGCCATAAGCAGACCAGATGACTCAGTGGATTCTGTAGTGAATGATTTCCAGGATGTGTTCAAAGGATTTGGAGTTCTACCATTCACTTACAAGATCCAGCTAAAGGAGGATGCTCAGCCAGTGGTACATGCTCCACGAAGAGTTCCAGCACCCCTGCGTGACCGGCTCAAGAATGAACTGGACAAAATGACCACACTAGGAGTCATCAGGAAAGTCGAAGAGCCAACAGACTGGGTTAACTCCATGGTATGTGTAAAGAAAAAGAACAATGATCTAAGAATATGCATGGATCCAAAGGACTTAAATGCAAACATAAAACGTGAACACTACCAGATTCCCAAGCGAGAAGAAATCACCAGTGAAATGTCAGGTGCCAGATACTTTACAAAGCTCGATGCCTCACAAGGATTTTGGCAACTAAAACTGGATGAAGAGAGCACCAAATACTGTACCTTCAACACACCATTTGGCAGGTATTGTTTCCTCAGAATGCCTTTCGGGATAATATCTGCATCTGAAATCTTTCATAGAGCGATGGAACACATAATTGAAGGTCTGGAAGGAGTTCGGGTCTATGTTGATGACATCATCATCTGGGGCTCCACACTGAAAGAACACAATGAGAGACTGACTAACGTGCTACAGAGCATACGCCAGAATGGACTGAAGCTCAACAAAGCCAAGTGTCAGTTTGGCGTCCAGGAAGTCACTTTCCTAGGAGATAATCTATCTGGTAAAGGAATAGAGCCAGATATGGAAAAAGTAAACGCCATATTCAAAATGCCCCAACCCACTGACAAAAAAGGAGTGCTATGCATCATGGGGATGATAAACTTCATTGGAAAGTTCATTCCTAACTTGTCAGCCAAGACAGCCTGTCTGCGAGACCTGCTACATAAAACAAATGAGTTCGCATGGACAGAAAGACATGAACAAGATCAAATCAAATCAAATCAACTTTTATTGTCATTGTTAGTGCACAAGTGCAGTACAACGAAATGTAGGCTGGCGGCTCCCGAGAGTGTACATTTAGATTAAGACATTTAAACATTCAACATACATTTGGCTTGTAATACATTAACATAACATAACCATAATAAAGTGCATTGGCAGATGTGCAGGCTTTATAGTTTATTTGTGGAGTTCAGTAGGATGACAGCCCTGGGAAAGAAGCTGTTCCTAAATCTGGTCGTACGGGTGCGAATGCATCTGTAGCGTCTCCCAGATGGCAGGAGGGCGAACAGACTGTGGCTGGGGTGGGTAGGGTCTTTGATGATGGACCGTGGCCTCCGTAGACAGCGTTTCTGGTATATGTGCTCTATGGTCGGTAGCCGGGTGCCGGTAATGCGTTGGGCAGTTTTGACTACCCGCTGCAGGGCTTTCCGGTCATAGTAGCTACAGCTGCCATACCATACTGTGATACAGTTCGTCAGGATGCTCTCTATTGTGCAGCGGTAAAAGTTAGAGAGGATCAGGGGTGACAGGTTACATCCCTTCAGCCTCCTTAGGAAATATAGGCGCTGCTGGGCCTTCTTCACCAGAGAGGAGGTATTGAGGGACCAGGAGAGGTCTTCCGTGATGTGGACTCCGAGGAACTTAAAGCTGTCCACCCTTTCCACCACAGCCCCATTGATGTGGATGGGGGTGTGACTTCCGCCTTTAGACTTCCTGAAGTCCACAATGATTTCTTTGGTTTTCTTGATGTTAAGGGCCAGGTTGTTATCGGCGCACCACTTCACGAGATGCTGGACCTCCTCCCTGTAGGCTGACTCATCGTTGTTGGTGATCTGGCCTACTACCGTGGTATCATCCGCAAACTTGATGATGGTGTTGGAACCATGAACAGCCACACAGTGGATAAACCTCAAAACAGTACTGACAACCACACCTGTACTCACCTTCTTTGACCCAACAAAAAGAATCAAAGTGTCAACGGATGCATCAAAAGATGGCCTAGGTGCGATCTTGCTACAAGCAGAGGGTGAAGATTGGAAGCCTGTTGCCTATGCCTCCCGGTCTATGACTGATACTGAGTGTCGATACGCCCAGATTGAAAAGGAATGTCTAGGCTTGGTAGTTGGACTAGAAAAGTTTCATGGCTACATATATGGACTTCCCACCTTCACAGTTGAGACAGACCACAGCCCACTGGTCGCCATCATAAAAAAGAACCTGAATGAGATGTCTCCAAGGATTCAACGACTCATGATGAAGCTGCAAAGATATGACTTTGAACTGATCTACACACCAGGCAAATACATAGTGTTAGCAGATGCACTATCCCGAGCACCCACAATGAGTCATGTGAGCTCTACTGAAGAAGACGTGGATGTTCATGTGAGTATGGTCACTGCTGCGCTGCCCGTGTCAGACACAAAATCAAAGCAAATAGCAGAAGAAACAGTAAAAGATACAGTATTACAAACAGTAATAGAGAACATTCATCATGGTTGGCCAAAAGGTTCCTGTCCAAAATATTTTCACATAAGGTCAGAATTGAGTGTCGCAAGTGGACTATTACTAAAACAGAACAGAATAGTCATTCCACAGGCTCTACGTCAAGTCATGCTCAAAAGGATTCATGAGGGACACCTCGGAATTGAAAAATGCAAAAGGAGGGCAAGAGGCACTGTTTATTGGCCTGGCATAAATAAGGACATTGAGAACATAATAGGCAAATGTGAGACATGTCAGAAACACCAAAACAAACAAGCAAAGGAACCAATGATAGTAGCTGACATACCAACAGCAGCATGGCAAAAGGTTGGTATGGACCTTTTTCATTTAAATGGTAAAGACTATCTAATAGTGATTGACTACTATTCTAACTATCCTGAGATGGCGCTGCTCTCAAGCACCACAGCAAGCAGTGTCATAATGCATATGAAATCCATCTTCGCCAGACATGGAATTCCCAGGATTGCCGTTAGCGACAATGGTCCGTGCTTCAACTGTAAGGAGTGGCAACAGTTTGCAGCACATTATTTCAGCACATCACATCCAGTCCTTTGTATGCTCAGTCAAATGGTAAGGCAGAGAAAGGTGTTCAAGTTCTCAAGCAGCTACTGAAGAAAGCGACAGAAAGCAAGTCTGATCCTTATCTCGCCCTGCTGAGCTACCGAGCCTCACCTTTAGACTGTGGTTCTTCACCTGCTGAACTACTAATGGGTCGCAAGTTGCGCACCACGCTACCCTGCTGTGCAAAAGAACAGCAAAGTGAGGAACTGAGACAGAGACTTCAACTGTTAAAGCTGAAACAGAAATCATACTATGACAAGTCATCCAAAACTCTAAAACCATTGACAACGGATGATGTTGTCAGGATTGAGGATCCAGATGCATGGAACAGGAAAGCTACAGTTCTTGAGGAAGTAGGACCAAGGTCATACACTGTTAGAACTGAGGAAGGACAGATTCTCAGGAGGTACCGCCGTTCCCTCCTAAAAACACAAGAGACTATTCAAGAGCAGATTGATGACAATGCCGCAACTGCATCTTGTCATTCACCGCCAGAACAATCTCATGAAGACACATCAGACTTACCCGTGTTGAGAAGATCCACACGTGAAGTAAAAAAGCCTGATAGACTTAATCTTTGAGTACAATGTAAAGCTTTGAAAATGTGTTGACTGTTTTGAAAATGTTTATGTTTATAGAGCACTAACAAAAGTGTTACTGATATTATCTTTATTGTTTTCTTGAAAGCTGATATTGATTCTGTTAAACCTCAAAGAAAGGGGGATGTAATGATCAATAACATGTCATTCTATAGTGGACATTAGGTGGAGCCGTAGAGTTGTATATAGCTGTATGTATAAGACTACACTACTCAGCTGTAGGTATATTAAGACTACATTACCCATGAGGCACTAGGCTACCCACAAGGCAGCAGTCAAGATGGAAGCCTCTACAGATACAGTACCTAGTCCATATGTGCTCAATAAAGTAACTAGCAAAAGCTAGCTGTGTTCATAATAAGAATGTCTATTTATTAATGAACATAAGACCAGAGGGAAGATTAAACACTGGACACCAGAGGGAAGATTAAACACTGGACACCAGAGGGAAGATTAAACACTGGACACCAGAGCGAAGATAAAACACTGGACACCAGGAGCAGGATTTAATCACTGGACACCAGTGGAGGATTTAAACACTGGATATCCAGGGAAGATTAAATTACTAAAAGTTGAAGAAAAAATACAGATTGTCCGAGGGGGAAAACTTAGCATTAGACACCAGAGGAAGATTAAACACTGGGCACCCAGGATAAAATTAAACACTATTTAATACTACTTGGTAACATTGTAAATTCAGAGTGAGTGTGAAAGTAAAGCAGTATTCATCCTTTCATTTTAACATTTCTATTTTCCTCCTGGGGTCCATTTTCTTGTTGAAATACAGAATGGCAATGACATAATTGAAGGAAACAGCTCAGAATAGAGCCGTGAGACAGTACAGGGGGGAACAATAATGAAAATTGCAGAATTCAGGAATTTCCGTCCCAATGAAAGTTGAGGAAAATGAGGAGAGTTTGAATTTTGCCAGGTTATTATGGGGATTGGCAAGGCTGGTCCAGACATCTGCTGTGGTGAAGATTGAAATACCAGGGGGTACAAGTTCAAAATGAGGAGTTAAGAAGGGAAGTGAGGCAGGACTTGTATACACGGCGGGTAATAGAATTGGGGAATAGGTTCCAGGGGGGCCATTACAGTGGGCATTTTAAAAGGCTCAGTGGACAACCAATGGATTTCTGGAGTGAGAGTGGATTGAGGGCCATGGTGAGCAGCAGGTATGTGGGCTTCATCTATAGAAGAGGCATAGGCTCCTCAGGCCCACTGGCCCTGTTTCTGTTCCTAAAGATATTGATGTTATAATTTTCTGGGAGAATGGAATCACGTGTAAACTGTGTAAATAATGTCATCCTGTTGTTTAAATTATGTAATTCGATTGTACAAATGATGTCATTCTGTTGTGTAAATGATATCATTCGATTTTACAAATTATGTCATTTGATTGTGCAAATGATGTCATTCTGTTGTGTAAACGGTGTCATTCGATTGTACAAATGATGTCATTCTGTTGTGTAAATGATGTCATTTGATTGTACAAATGATGTCATTCTGTTGTGTAAATGATGTCATTTGATTGTACAAATGATGTCATTCTGTTGTGTAAATGATGTCATTCGATTGTACAAATGATGTCATTGGATTGTGTAAATGATACATTCTGTTGTGTGAATGAGGTGATTTCTATTGTGAAAATTATATGATTTCTATGACTGAATTTACGTCATTTCTGTTGTGAAAATGATGTGATTCTATCGTGTGTAAACCAAAAAGAAGATTTTCAAATTATTACTTTTAATAAAGCTTGCTCCCCTTTTAAAGTTGATGAATTTCCGGATTTTGAAGATTCCGGGTTTAAATTGGAAGGTTTACCTCTTGCTGACATTATCAGAAGGGGAAAGGGAACGGATTCAATGTGAGGTATTCCGAAGCACTGACAGGAGTATGCGGAAGAAGATCCATTGAATGGAAATATCGGCCAGAACCCTGTCCACCCATCGCTTCCCCACCAGCAGGTGTGCCCGCTCGTTTCTTTACCTCTTCTGAGTGTGGCCATTGGGTTTCTCGTCTGGCGGGAGCTCGATGATCAGCACGCAGGACTGAGCATGCTCAAAACCTTCCCGGTTGTTGGGGGTTTTGGGAGAGCACTGGGTGTCCAGCAGGAAAACCTGGAGAAGAGGATTAAAACCAGATTATTCCTTCTCAAGCAGCGTCTTGGAAACATTCTTCCGAAAACCGCGAGGAGAAATCCGTCGATTAAGAATATTTTCTTTCCTAAACAATACTGGGCTTGTATTCCCTGGAATATAGAAGGTTAAGGGTTGATTTGATTGAGGTTTTTAGGATATTGAAAGGAATTGACAGGGTTGATAGAGAGAAACTGTTTCCGCTGGTGGGGGAGCCAGGCCATTCAGGAGAGAAGTTATTTTATGTCTATGGTGGGCGCTATGTGCTTGGGATGTTGGCAAGGGATAGCCAAACGTAGCCAAATGTATACATAAAAATCCTTTACTCACCACACCAGCATGGCCCTGTTGGGCCGAATGGCCTGTTTCTGTGTTGTGAACACTATGTAATTCAGGACAATGTGACCCGTCCATCGGAGCTGATTGAGCGTGGTCAAAGCTTCGATGTTGGGGATGTTGGCCTGCGCAAGAACACTGACGTTGGTGCGCCTATCCTGCCAATGGAGACTCCCAAAACAAGCGCTCTACTCGGAGCTCCGGCATGGCAAGAGAGCCCCAGGTGGGCAGAGGAAATGCTTCAAGGACACCTTCAAAGCCTCCTTGAAAAAGTGTAACATCCCCACCGACACCTGGGAATCCCTGGCCCAAGACCGCACAAAGTGGAGGAGAAGCATCCGGGAAGGTGCCGAACACCTCGAGTCTCTTCGCCGGGAGCAAGCGGAAGCCAAGCGCAAGGAGCGCACGTCAACCCAAGCACCCCACCCACCCGCCCCTTCAACCACCGTCTGCTCCACCTGTGACAGAGACTGTAGGTCGCGCATTGGACTCATCAGTCACCTGAGAACTCATTTTTAATGTGGAAGCAAGTCATCCTCGGTTCCGAGGGACTGCCTAAGAAGAAGAAGAATTCAGGAGAGAAGTTAAGAAACACTTCTTCACGCAAAGGGTGGTAGAAGTGTGAACTATTGCCCCCAAAAAGCAGTCGATGCCAGCTCAATAATGTTAAATCTGAGATCGATAGATTTTTGCTAGCCAAGAAGATTAATGGATATGGAGTAAAGGTGGGTGGATGGAGTTAGGATACAGATTTGCCATGATCTCATTGAATGGTGGAACAGGCTTGAGGGGCTGAATGGCCTACCCCTATCTTCCAATAAGGTGGAATATTAATTCCTTGGCCCACACAGGGAATGTTTAGTGCCTTTAACCCCACCCCCACTGACATGAATCAGTCATTCATGAAAGAAAGACTTATGAAATAATACTGAGTGGCCTACGGGTGGCGCTGTCCAGGGAGAGTATAAATACTCGGGCACGGGCTCAGCTTGCGCAGGACATTCTTAACAGGAACTAGTGAAGGACACAACTAGACCTCCATGTTGTAAAACAGTTGATTAAAGCTTTGTTTAACGCTTAGACCAAGTGCCTAGTAGTTTTCTTATGTCACCCACCACCCCCTCCATGATGGGTTTGATTACAAAGGTTTGCGTTGAAGTGATACCTGCTGTGCCATGGCACGGATTCTCCAGTACTCTGCCTCCGCACTAGCGGAATGCGATGGGGCCGCCACCTTCACTTCACACGCATCTCCGCTGAAGCTGTCCGAGCCGCTCTGGAAACAGGCCAGCAAGTTCTGGAACGGCAAGAATAAACCAGGTCAAGCGTAAAATACAATCCGAAACACCAGCTCAGAGTGTTAAAGAGGGGGGACACTTGTGTTTACACGCCAACTTTACCACATCACCGAAACATCGCGAAGCCCTTCAAGTAATGGTTACCGTGGTTATGGAGGTAAACCTGGCAAGCACTCCGTATCAACAACAGACGGCAGTGAGATGAAAGATCAATTTGCTTCTGGTTGTGTTGTTTGAGGAAGGAATGGGTCCTATCGAAAACGTTATATCATTTTAAACACTTCTAAGACTCCCGCTGTTAACATTTTCTAAGTCTTTCTCTGTTAATTCAGTTTGACTGAGAGATAAGGTGGGTACGTGGGGTTCAGTCTGATGTCCTCTAGAGAGAGAAGACATTGAGAGATAGAAGATAGGAGCAGGAGTAGGCCATTCGGCCCCTCGAGCCTACTCCGCCATTCAATGAGATCATGGCTGATCATCCAGATTTAGTACCCTGTCCCTGCTTTCTCCCCATATCCCTTGATCCCCTTAGCCTTAAGAAATATATCTAACTCCTTCTTGAATATATTTAATGAATTGGCCTCAACTGTCTTCTGTGGTAGAGAATTCCACAGGTTCACCACTCTCTGGGTGAAGAAATTCCTCCTCATCTCAGTCCTAATTAGCTTACCCCTTATCGTTAGACTGTGACCCCTGGTTCTGGACTCCCCGGCCATCGGGAATAGCCTTCCTGCATCTAGTCTGTCTAGTCCTGTTAGAATTTTATAAGTTTCAATGAGATCCCCTCTCATTCTTCTAAACTCTAGCGAATATAAGCCTAATCGACCCAATCTCTCTTCATACGTCATTCCTGCCATCCCAGGTATCAGTCTGGTGAATCTTCGCTGCACTCTCTCCATGGCAAGAACATCCTTCCTCAGATAAGGCGTCCAAAACTGCACACAATACTCAAGGTGTGGTCTCACCAAGGCCCTGTACAACTGCAGCAAGACATCCTTGCTCCTGTACTCGAATTGTCTCGCTATGAAGGCCAGCATACCATTTGCCTTCTTAACCGCCTGCTGCACCTGCATGCTTACCTTCAGCGACATTGAGAGATAGGACGAAGAAGGTGGGGTTCAATGTTCTTTTAGCCCAAGAAATCATTTCAACTTCCTGTCAGGTACCTCCAATCTTAGACTTATTTATTTATTTATAATCTTCAGCAGAATTTAGTTCTGTTTAGTCTTGTTGCCCATTGACTATGATCCCTTAAATCCTCAATTTTAGTCATATTTTGCTTTAGTCTTGGAAAACCTAAGAGTTCAAAATGTGCCTTGCTTTCCATGTTTCTGACTTCATATACCCACCTCTGCCACATAGCCCTTAATAGCTTTGGTTGACAGAAATCTATCAATCTCAGATTTAAAATTAACAGTTGATCTAGCATCAATTGACATTTGCGGAAAAGTGTTCCAAACTTCTACCACCCTTTGTGTGTAGAAGTGTTTCCTAATTTCACTCCTGAAAGGTCTGGCTCTAATTTTTAGACTATGCCCCCCAAGTCCTGGAATCCCCAACCAGCGGAAATAGTTTCTCTTTATTAGTTCCTCTTAATATCTTGAAAACTTCGATCAGATTAACCCTTCACTTTCTAAATCCCAGGAAATACAGCCCTAGTTTGTGTAATACAGTTGTCGCTGACTGTATTGTGTTTCTTTAGCCACTTTATACCTAAAAGTGCAAACACAGCTAGAAGCACCGGCACTACCTTTACTGGTTCCAGGGTAACCATGAATGCATCTTGAAGGGCACAGCAGGCCAGTCTCCACATTTCATCGGTAAACACAGGTCCGGCTGTAACGAGGACGTACCTGAAACAGAAACGCCAGCAAAGATAGATGGCACAGCAGCAATGGTTCGAAGACAAGGCACCCTAAAACCTCACACAAAATCTAACACACAACCTGGATCCCACACGCTCAGCCATGGCAAAATAACAGATCGCTGATTAATCACACGGATCATACAAGATAAATATGGATGAGGATCATTCAGTCCAACCGTAACTCAACCATCTTGAAAATCCAGTTACCCCCACTGCCCCAGTCTTTAATTTGAATGGATTTTGAATAGAATCTAGGGTCCCGTACTTACATCTAAAATAAGCATGCAGGGTCACATACATAGAAGATAGGAGCAGGAGTAGGCCATTCGGCCCCTCGAGCCTGCTCCGCCATTCAATGCGATCATGGCTGATCATCCAAATTCAGTACCCTATCCCTGCTTTCTCCCCATACCCCTTGATCCCTTTAGCCTCAAGAAATATATTTAACTCCTTCTTGAATATATTTAATGAATTGGCCTCTACTGCCTTTTGTGGTAGAGAATTCCACAGGTTCACCACTCTCTGGGTGAAGAAATTCCTCCTCATCTCTGTCCTAAAAGGCTTACCCCTTTGTGGTAAACCACTGTTTGTATTCCACTGTGTACATGCCTGGACATGCCTCGGCTGACTCCTCCCACAAGTCCTAGTATAAAGGTGACTGCTCCCCAGCCCTTTGTATTTCTGGACCGGTCGACCACTCGAGGCAGACCTTCATTCTTTTGTTAATAAAAGCCTTTAGTTACTCTCTTAACTCTCAGTCTTTTGTGAGTAATTGATAGCGCATCACCCTTATCCTTAGACTGTGACCCCTGGTTCTGGACTCCCCCGCCATCAGGAACATCCTTCCTGCATCTAGTCTGTCTAGTCCTGTTAGAATTTTATAAGTTTCAATGAGATCCCCTCTCATTCTTCTAAACTCCAGCGAGTACAAGCTAAATATGGATGTGGATCATTCAGTCCAACCGTAACTCAACCATCTTGAAAATCCACAGTTACCCCCCTCCCCCAGTCTTTAATTTGAATGGTTTTTGAATAGAATCTAGGGTCCTGTACTTACATCTAAAATAAGCACGCAGGGTCACAATGAAGTACTGAAGCGCTAGCCTAGATTATGTGCTTAATATAAGAACATGAGACTTAGGAGCAGGAGTCGGCCATACGGCCCCTCGAGCCTGCTCCACCATTCAATAAGATCATGGCTGATCATCGACCTCATCTCCACTTTCCCACCCGATCTCCATATTCCTTGATTCCCCTGGAGTCCAAAAATCTATCGATCTCAGCCTTGAATATACTCAACGACTCAGCATCCACAGCCCTCTGGGGCAGAGAATTCCAAAGATTCACCACCCTCTGAGTGAAGAAATTCCTCCACATCTCAGTCTTAAATGGCCGACCCCTTATCCTGAGACTATGCCCCTTAGTTCTAGACTCTCCAGCCAGGGGGAAACAACCTCTCGGCATCTATCCTGTCAATCCCCCTCAGAATCTTACAATGTTTCAATGAGATCACCTCCCATTGTATCGGCCCAATCTTTTCAATCTCTCCTCATAGGACAACCCTCTCATCCCAGGAATCAATCTAGTGAACCTTCGTTGCAGTTGTTTTGGGAGTGGGGCTTGAACCCACAACCTCACGATAGAGAAGGAAGAATGCGACTAGCTGATCCAGACTGATACTTGTTATCGATCTCAGTACATCTTATTAAAGGTTGGGATGGAACTAGGAGATTTCATGACTGCTGGTGGCTAGGGAGAATTGGGGGAGGTCATGATGCACAGGTGCAACTTGACTCTGCGGGACAGGCTGGATGGACCCGATGGTCTTTGACGTAAGAAAATTACTAGGCACTTGGTCTAAGCGTTAAGCAAAGCTTTAATCAACTGTTTTACAACATGGAGGTCTAGTTGTGTCCTTCACTAGTTCCTGTTAAGAATGTCCTGCGCAAGCTGGGCCCGTGCCCAAGTATTTATACTCTCCCTGGACAGCGCCACCTGTAGGCCGCTCAGTATTATTTCATAAGTCTTTCTTTCATGAATGACTGATTCATGTCAGTCTTTTCCTGTCCATCATTTTCATACGTCCATATGTTTGTTAGTGCTCCTAAAGCCAATGGGCCTCTCAGCTTCCGTCTCGTGTTCTTCCAAAGCTCCAGGAAAACCACCTTGCCTGCTCTCCCTCCTCATGGCGTTGCATAAAGGGTTTAAATAGAATGAGTGAGGAGAAAGGGGCAATTTAAACCTAACCCGTCATCGAGAAACTGACGGGATCGAGCGCAATGCTGGATTTATACCTGCCAATGTTTCCTCTAAGCTGCACGCGTGTCTTGAAGGTATCGCGCAGGCCGCTCACAAGCTCTCAAATACCGTGCATGCATGCGGCCGCGCAAGAGATTTAAAGGTACCCGCACACTGAAAAAACTGGCCGCGCACAACGACGAGATTTTGGAGGGGACATTGTACTCCGTCCGACTTTACTCTCCACTGAAGCCAACATCGGGCAGGGTGTAAAACCGCCGTTCTACCCGATCTCCTGGCTTTCCCGCCCTGGAGCTAGGGAAGAACGAGAGGGGAAAGAATGGTACCTTCAGTATCAATATCACAGAAATGGGACGAAGAGACAGAGGCTGGCGCTGTCGACTGCAAAGAAACTTTCATCTCGCCTCAATTGTGGGGCTGAGCTGTGGGAAGCCTCTCGCACACCTACCTGATACAGGAGCAGCCGACTCGGGAGATGGTTTCTGTGGGTTCTGCGACACAGGACACGAGGAGCTTCAGGAGGTCTTTTAACATGATGTTGATGCTGTTCTCGTAGCCAATATCTGCACAAGGGAAAAAAGGAAAAGGAATTCTGGAATGACAGTGAAACATGACACTTTCACCTTGGTCTGTGCCAGCATTAGCCAAGGTGAGGTGCTGGAGAGCAGGTTAGGGGGGCTGACGGTTGATAGCTGGGAAATTACTGAGTGGAGGCCCCAGGGACCAATCCTTCTCATTTAAAGAACTTGCGTTTATATGTTAACCTCAGGACGGCCCAAAGCTCTTTGCAGCCAATGAGGTACTTTTGAAGTGTAATCACCGTTGTAATGTAAGACAAGCGGCAGCCAATTTGTGCACAGCAAGCTCCCACAAAGAGCAATGAGATGATGACCAGATCATCTGTTTTTTAGTAAGGTTGGTTGAGGGATAAATATTCCCATGGATTGGAGGATAGCTAATGTAACCCCACGATTTAAAAAGGGTGGTAGAGAGAAAACGGGGAATTATAGACCGGTAAGCCTGACATCGGTAGTGGGGAAAATGCTAGAGTCCATCATAAAAGATATAATAGCAGAGCACTTGGAAAACAGTGACAGGATCGGACAAAGTCAACATGGATTTACAAAAGGGAAATCATGCTTGACTAATCTATAGAATTTTTTGAGGATGTAACTGGTAGAATAGATAAGGGAGAACCAGTGGATGTGGTGTATTTGGACTTTCAGAAGGCTTTCAATAAGGTCCTGCATATGAGATTAGCGTGTAAAGTTAAAGCACATGGGATTGGGGGTAAGGTACTGACTTGGATAGAGAACTGGTTGGCAGACAGGAAGCAAAGAGTTGGAATAAATGGGTCTTTTTCCGAGTGGCAGGCAGTGACTAGTGGGGTACCGCAGGGATCGGTGCTAGGACCCCAGCTATTCACAATATATATAAATGATCTAGACGAGGGAACTAGATGTAATATCTCCAATTTTGCAGACGACACAAAGCTGGGTGGGCGTGTGTGCTGTGAGGAGGATGCCGAGAAACTCTAGTATGATTTGGACAGGTTGGGTGATTGGGCAGATGTATGGCAAATGCAGTATAATGTAGATAAATGCGAGGTTATCCACTTTGGTGGCAATAGTAGGAAGACAGATTATTATCTGAACGGCAATAGATTGGGAAAAGGGGAAGTGCAACGAGACCTGGGTGTCCTTGTGCACCAGTCGCTGAAGGTAAGCATGCAGGTGCAGCAGGCGGTTAAGAAGGCAAATGGTATGTTGGCCTTCATAGCGAGAGGGTTTGAGTACAGGAACAAGGATGTCTTGCTGCAGTTGTACAGGGCCTTGGTGAGACTACACCTTGAGTATTGTGTGCAGTTTTGGTCACCTTATCTGAGGAAGGATGTTCTTGCCATGGAGAGAGTGCAGCGAAGATTCACCAGACTGATACCTGGGATGGCAGGAATGACGTATGAGGAGAGATTGGGTCGATTAGACTTATATTCACTAGAGTTTAGAAGAATGAGAGGGGATCTCATTGAAACTTATAAAATTCTAACAGGACTAGACAGACTAGATGCAGGAAGGATGTTCCCAATGGCGGGGGAGTCCAGAACCAGGGGTCACAGTCTAAGGATAAGGTGTAAGCCATTTAAGGACTAAGATGAGGAGGAATTTCTTCACCCAGAGAGTGGTGAACCTGTGGAATTCTCTGCCACACAGGGCAGTTAAGGCCAATTCATTAAATATATTCAAGAAGGAGTTAGATATATTTCTTGAGGCTAAAGGGATCAAGGGATATGGGGAGAAAGCAGGGACAGGGTACTGAATTTGGATGATCAGCCATGATCTCATTAAATGGCGGAGCAGGCTCGAGGGGCCGAATGGCCTACTCCTGCTCCTATCTTCTATGACCGGGAACTCAGGGGGAACTCCACTGCTCTTCTTTGAAATAGTGCCTCGGGAACTTTTACGTCCACCTGAGAGGGCAGACGTCTCATTCAAAAGACGGCACCTCCGACCGTGCAGCGCTCACTCAGCACTGCACTGGGAGTGTCAGCCTAGGTTTTTTGTGCTCAAGTCTCAGGAGTGGGACTGTGAACCCACGCCCTTCTGACCCAGAGACCAGAGTGCTGCCCACTGAGCCACGGCTGGCAAGGAGGCATCACAGCTGAGTCCAATCCTGTCCGCAGCCAATGCCCGCACACGTGGGGGGAGGCCATTTGATAGTGATCTGGCACGGGGACATGGAGTCCCTTTCCCCCTCTCAATCCAGGAGTGCTGAAACCAGTTGTAGCACCAGTGCTCTGAGGTCAGCTCAGGGAGTTGAATCTGCAACATTCCACAATAAGCAGTGACTGTACCCACAGGACCATTGGGGAAGCTCATTACTGTGAACATTAATGGCAGGATAACCATGACAATTTGCAAGCATTTTTGGATGGCCGGTATCTATTTTCTAACTTATCTTCTGGAAGAAGGCCTTTTCCATGTGTAAAGCAGCTCCTACCTGATTGGATGAAGCAGTGAATATGCTCCATCACCAGCTCCGAGGACAGGCCAATAGCATGCTTGAAATTGGCAGCAGCCATCTCCCAGTAGGACTGGTCTCCATGGTTACGCTGAAGCCACAGGGACATCACTGGAAGAAGGAGATGTGTAACGGCAAAAATCCCAAATCCAGGTCCTACAAAAGGTAAAGAAAGATCTTTTATTTTTTCCAATTTGATTTAAAATTAGGGCAAGATTAGTAAATATTCGTATGACACATCTAGGCCCAAAGCCTGAGTAAATTTGACTCATGCCACAAAAAGCAGAGTTCAGCAGTTGCCAAGGTCATGAATGAGCGCATCCCATATTAAGCGCGTTCAGGCATTAGGGGCAGGATTTTCATTGGGCCGTGGAGGTGGGATTGGAGGCATGGGGGCGTTAAAATCCCGAAATCGGGGGTCCCGACACCATCCCGTCCCCAACCCGCCTCCATGCCAGTTTCAAAGGAGGCGGGTACCCGCCCCGCACTGGGACCCGCCTCCCCGAGGCGGGAAGGGGATTAGTGCCAGTTAACTGCCTGTTAACAGGTAGTTAACAGGCAGTTTTTAGCCTAATCCCTATTTTTAATGCTGAAGTGTGGGATTCCCGGCGGCTCCAAACCATGCCATGTTTGCGAGGTGGGCCGTCGGGTTGAAGGACTTGTACGGGTCGAGATGTCGGTGTTCAGGTGAGTGATGTTTGCATGAGTGCAAAGGTAAGTGTGTTTGGTGTGTCTAAAGTGTTTAAAGAAGTTTAAATTACCTTTTCTTACCTTTACAGCCTTCCTTCCTTTAGGTCTCGGGAGTCCCTCATCTCACTGGCACAGAAAGCAGAATGGCTGCGAACTGTCAAAAGTGACAGCCTTCAGCTTTCTGTGCAGGAGATTTCTAACTGAGTCTGTGGAGAAGGACTCAGGTTAGAAGTAAGACTGTCAGTGTTCGACAGCTTCAAAGAGCTTTCAAACACTGATATTTCATCTGTCAAAACCTCTTGACAGATGAAATTTCAGTCTGTGACGTCACCTGTTGCCGGGTGGCCCTTAATTGGCCTGCTGAGCCTGCTGGGTGGGCTCAACAAGGTCAATCAAGGGAAAATTGATTGTGGATTGGCCACATCGCGATGGAGGCGGGACTACAACCCCAAAAGTTGTAGTCCCGCCTCCATCACGTCCCCTGAATGAAAATCCAGCCCTAGGTTTGAAATCTGCTTCCATGTTTCACTTGGTTATTTCTGCAGTGAATCTGCTGAATTGAATAAACCATTTGCACAATATTAAATTGTAGCATCAAAAATGCAGAGTTATAAAATGGGGCTGCACATTCAAGAAGAAGAAGGAGCAGATTTAGGGATTGGTGACGATGGAAAATGTGATTTTGGTGATTTTCCGTGAGATTATCTAAAGGGCCCAACACAGCAAGACCCCACCCAACGACAGAGACTGACCGCCTCTGAGTCACCACTTTGTTTCAAGAATATATTTGTTCTGGAATCGGCTTTCAACCATCCAATGAACTGTAATTTCAGCATCGTTGGAACTGCCGATCACTCTGGATTCATCTGCAGTGCTGTACCCCACCTGACTACATTTAACTGGAGTTCACTGAAGCATGTGCTCAATACCGTCCCTCAGGGTCCAGGAAAAACAAGCATTAAAGAACGCACATGGGGGCTTGAGAGAGAGAGACAGAGTAAGTGGCATATTATGCGACTGTAACCTTGAGTGCAGCTTGGGCACTGTGCAGTTAGCAAACAATTTATTTCAAAATTTGTTTGTGGTATGGTGCTGCACTTCTGCAGTTGAGTTCAGATAAGATTCATATAACATATAAGATTTTGAGGGGGATTGGCAGGGTAGATGCTGAGAGGCTGTTTCCCCTGGCTGGAGAGTCTAGAATTAGAGGCCACAGTCTCAGGATAAGGGGTCGGCCATTTAGGACTGAGATGAGGAGGAATTTCTTCACTCAGAGGGTTGTGAATCTTTGGAATTCTCTGCCCCAGAGGGCTGTGAATGCTCAGTTGTTGAGTATATTCAAGGCTGAGATAGACTTTTGGAATCAAGGGATATGGGGATCGGGCGGGAAAGTGGAGTTGAGGTCGAAGATCAGCCATGATCTTATTGAATGGTGGAGCAGGCTCGAGGGGCCGTATGGCCGACTCCTGCTCTTATTTCTTAAGTTCTTAAGTTAAGACAGGGACAGATGGAAAGAGCCAGGTGCAGGAGGAAGAGAGAGAGACAAGTGAAGGTGAAAGGGGTGATGGTGCAGGGAGGAAGCTGGCAGGTGGAAGGAACGAGGGACAGGTGAAGGGTGACACAGCAGCAGGTGCAGAGGAGAGGGACAGGTGAAGGCGGAAGAAAGGGTAGATCTTATTGAAACATATAAGATACTGAGCGGGCTCGACAAGGTAGCTGCAGAGAGGATGTTTCCCCTCGTGGGGAAATCTAGAACGCGGGGGCACAGTTTTAGAATAAAGGGTCGCCCTTTTAGAATTGAGATGAGGAGGAATTTCTTCTCTCAGAGGGTCGTAAATGTTAAATCCGTGAATCTTAAGGTATGGTGTTCTTCAATAAATAGACAGAGACTGCAGATCAACAATCAAGAGGTGTTTACTGGATGAGGGTAGTCTAAAAAACTAACAGTACAGATGCCTGCTCAGGGCTTATATACAGGTGTGGTCACTGCCGGTACTACAGTATACAGGAGCTGTAAAAGTAGTTCTCTCTTAAAGGTACATACACTACAATTCCTCCCCTTTTAGATTAACAGTACCATAACATTCAAATAACAGTTAACACTTTTAACATGCACATTAACTGAAATAGTCCATTTATAGATTCAGTCTTTGGGGCGGCTTCCTGATCCTTTCTGGATAGCGCCTTTCCTGAGTGTCTTGTTCTTGGTGCGGAGGCGATTCTGGCCCCCTGTCGTCGGTTAGTTCATCAGTTTCCGATGCTACTGTTTCTGGGGTAGATGCTACCGGTATGTCGGGTTCATCACCAGGTACGCTAGACATGGGGTTGACTCGTTCCTGTGACGCTAGGATCTGGTCGACATGGCATCTCACAATGTTCTCCCCGACATCCACTGTGTACATTAGTGGCCCCTGCCGCGTGCATATCGTTCCGGGTTGCCATTTCTCTGTTCAGTAGTCGCGGGCCAAGACAGGTTGTCCTACATTGAAGCTCCTTGTCGGCTTCTCATTGATGTGCTGGAATTGCTTATTCTCAACATTTCTTCGCACATTTGGTCTGAGCAAATCCAGACGAGATCTCAACCTTCGGTTAAAGAACATCATGGCCGGGGTCTGGTTGGTAACTGCATGTGTCGCATTTCTGTAGGCTAACAGGAAATTGTACACCTTATGCTGCAGTGGAATGTCGTCATCACACATGGCCCTTACTGCCTTTTTAAAGGTTTGTACGAACCTCTCAGCCAATCCATTTGTGGCTGGATGATACGGGGCGGATGTGTAATGCCTTACCCCATTCCTTCTCATAAATTTCTGAAACTCTTCGGACACAAACTGTGGTCCGTTATCAGAGCAAATCTGCTCTGGCAAGCCGTTCCTGGCAAACATGGTCCGTAGGACTGCAATCGTTTTCTCCGTAGTGGTGGAGGACATTTTGATCACCTCAGGCCATTTCGAGTGCGCATCCACTGCTATTAAGAACATTGAGTCCATGAATGGACCAGCAAAATCAATATGCACCCGTTGCCATGGAGAGGAGGGCCACTCCCATGGGTGTAGAGGGGCATGTGGTGGTGCATTTTGGACTTTCTGGCATCCTGAGCAGCTCTTTGTTAGGTCCTCGATTTGTTGATCGATTCCCGGCCACCACACATAAGCCCTAGCAAGGCTTTTCATTTTCACCCCTCCCAGATGGCCTTCGTGAAGCTCATTGAGCACTCACTCCCTTAACTTGGGTGGAATTACCACTCAGGATCCACACATCACTGTCCCCTAGCATACTGACAGCTGTTCTCTTCTGGATGAAAATGCTGGCAACAGTGAGTCGCCATGTGTTGGCCATCCCTTCACCGTCAATTCATATACCCGTGACAGCGTCGGATCATTGCGGGTCTCCTTCTCTATATCCGCGTTTGTTACTGGCAAGCGTTCAATTATCGACGAATAAAATATCTCGACAGGGTCCACTGCTGGTGCTTCCTCCGCAGTGGGCAGTGGCAGGCGTGATAGCCCATCAGCGTTTCCATGCTGTTTCGTGCCCTTATACTCTATTTCATATTGGTTTGCCCCTAGAAAAAGGGACCATCTTTGTAGCCGTTGCGCAGTCATCACCGGAATGCCCTTCTTTGGATTAAAGATGGAGACAAGTGGTTGGTGGTCAGTCAGCAAGGTGAACTTCTGCCCGTGCAGATAGTGGTTGAACTTTTTTACTCCCCATACTAGGCTGAGGGCCTCCCTGTCAATCTGGGCGTAGTTGCGCTCGGCTGAGGTTAGTGACCGAGACGCAAAGGCTGCTGGCCTCTCCAACCCGTCTGGGAATTTGTGCGACAGCACCACTCCAATACCATAGGGTGATGCATCACACGCCAACCGAATTGGTAGTGCTGGGTTGAAATGGGCCAACACCTCTTTTGATGTGATCAATTCTTTGCACTTCTGGAAAGCTCGTTTACATTCGTCATTCCACTTCCATGGTACCCCCGTCTGCAGTAGGGTGTTCAGTGGGTGTAATACTGTAGACAAATTTGGTAAGAACTTATGGTAGTAGTTCACCAGCCCGAGGAACGACCTCAGTTGTGACACATTTTCCGGTGCTGGAGCCTTGACTACTGCCTCAATCTTTTCAGGGGACTTATGTAACCCCTCTTCATCAATAACGTGGCCACAATACGAGATCTGCTTCTGGAAAAACTCGCATTTGTGGCGATTAGCTCGTAGCCCATATCCCTTCAATCTAGTGAGCACCTGCTCCAGGTTGGCGAGGTGATCACTGTTGTTTTCGCCCGTGACCAGGATGTCGTCCAAATAACACTGGGTCCCTGGAATCCCTTGCAGGACTTGATCCATTGCCCTTTGCCAAATAGCTGGAGCCGATGCTACCCCGAACACCAGCCGGTTGTATTGGTAGAGACCTTTGTGAGTGTTGATCGTGAGGTATTGTTTCGAGGCTTCTTCTACCTCCATTTGCAGGTACGCCTGGGCCAGATCAATCTTAGTGAAGCGTTTTCCTCCAGATAGCGAGGTGAAAATATCTTCAATCCGCGGAAGCGGATATTGTACTGTGTGAAGGACTGGGTTCACTGTCACCTTAAAGTCCCCACAGATGCGAACCTTCTTTGGTTCCCCAGGCGTATTACTCAACGACGTCTTCATTACAGGAACGATGGGTGTAGCCCACTCGCTCCAGTCCACTTTGGACAGTACTCCTGAACGTTCCAAACCTTCCAGCTCTGCTTCGATGGCTGGGTGGATCGCACAAGGCACCGGTCTGGCCTTAAAAAACTTTGGGCTTGCATTTTCCTCTATTTTAATCATCGCTGTTATGCCTTTTAGCGTTCCGAGTCCCTCCTGGAACACTTTTTGCGCGTCAGTTAGCATTTTTGACAGTCGTCCAGGTGTGACGTCGTCATCCTTTTTGGCCTCTACCGTCAGTGCCTGTATGGAATGCCAATCTAATTGTATCTTCCGGATCCATTCACGTCCTAGTAGTGGTGGTCCTCCATCTGGCAATACATATAGGTCCATTTTTGGTATTTCCTGGCCGTTGTATATCATGTTCACCCTTATTTTTCCTTTGGGGTAGACTTTTTGCCCCGTGTACGTCTTCAAGACAATCTCTGTAGCTCTCAAGGGTATATGTGAGAATAGCCGCTTGTAGTCCCTTCGGTTTATGATTGTTAGGGCTGATCCTGTGTCCAATTCCATTTTCACTTGGACTCCGTCTATCTTGAGCGTGACCCAGATAGTCTGGTGATCCTCCATTTTGATTACATTATGTAGTTTCAGACAACCCAGCTCCTTGCTTCCGGAGTCTGTATCACTTTTCTGTTCTTCTGAACTACTCTCCGTCACCTTATGTACCTTTTTGTACTTCTCCTGTGGAGATTTCTTGCTGCTGGTTTTCTTCCCCGACCTGCAGACTCTTGCTATGTGTCCTGCTTTTCCGCACTGTCAGCACACTTGGTCCTTGAACCAACAATCCTTCTGGTCGTGTGTTGTTCTGCCGCAGCGATAACACTTCCCTGCTCCATATGACATTTCATTGGTGCCATATTCTTGCGGTCTCCGATGTATCTCTGCAGCGCCCCGTGCGGCTGCTTCGTGTGATACTGCCATGCTGAAAACCTTGTCCAGTGTAAGATCCTTTTCTGATAGAAGCCGTTTCTGGGTTCCTTCACTTTGAAGCCCACACACAATCTTGTCCCTTAACGTATCTGCTAGTCCCATTCCAAACTGGCAGTGTTTCGATAGCTTGCGCAGTTCCGTTAAATACTCAGCATTACTTTTGTCTTTATGCTGGTTCCTTTTGTGAAACTTAAATCTTTCTGCTATCAGCAGCGGTGTGGGGTTTAAGTGGTCCTGTAGGATTTCCACTATGCTTTCGAAATCCTTATCCACTGGCTTCTCTGGGGTTATTAGGTTTCGCAGTAAGCCATACGTTTTTGCACCCATGGAATTCAACAAAACCAGTGCTTTCCTGGCATCTGGCACTTCATTCGCCTTGCAGTACACCTCAATGCGTTCCACATATGTCGCCCAATCTTCGACTTCATTGTCGAAAGCTGTGACACTGCCACTCTTCGGCATCCCTGGGTGTGGTTAGACTGGCTAAAATGGCGTCTCCCGCGCTCTCCCTTCTTCTCCGCTGGCTCAAAATGGCGTCTCTCGCGCTTCCCTTTCTTCCCGCGCTCGCCTTTCTTCGCCGCTGCGGCTTCAAAAATGGCGTCTCCCGCGCTCTCCCTTCTTCTCCGCGGCTCAAATGGCGTCTCCCGCGCTTCCTTTCTTCCCCCGCGGATGCTGCTCAGCCCTTGAGCTCTGGCTGCGCTCTGCGCGTTCTCCTGTGCGCCTCTCTCATTGCCGCCGCTCGGTCCTGAACCCCGGCTGTGCTTTACCCTCTCTCTCTTTTTGTTTTCCGTCAACGCCGCTCGGTCTTCAACCCCTGGCTGCGCCCTGTGCGCTTTACCCTCTCTCTTACCCCGTCAACGCTGCTCGGCCTTTTCTGTGCCGTCGGTCGGCTCCAGCCGCCGCTGTCCGGGAAGGGTCTGCGCTGTACCTGTTGCCAGCCTGTTGCTGGATCGTCGTGGCTGGAGAACCAAGCCCAGCTCTCAACAGCCTCCCCTGCGATGCTCACTCTCTGCCGGATGATTGGGCGGTTGCTCGTGGTCGACGCCCGTGCTTCTGGCCTCGACTTTCTTCCACTGTCCTCCAGGAGCGAATCCTTGGGAGGAAATGCAGAGTTGCAGGTAGGTTCGAATCGACCTCGTCGCCACTGTTAAATCCGTGAATCTTAAGGTATGGTGTTCTTCAATAAATAGACGGAGACTGCAGATCAACAATCAAGAGGTGTTTACTGGATGAGGGTAGTCTAAAAAACTAACAGTACAGATGCCTGCTCAGGGCTTATATACAGGTGTGGTCACTGCCGGTACTACAGTATACAGGAGCTGTAAAAGTAGTTCTCTCTTAAAGGTACATACACTACAGTAAATCTGTGGAATTCTCTGCCCCAGAGAGCCGTGGAGGCTGGGTCATTAAATACATTTAAGGTGGAGATAGACAGATTTTTCCAAGATAAGGGAGTGAAGGGTTATGGGGAGTGGGCTGGGAAGTGGATTTGAGTCCAAGATCAGCCATGATCTTATTGAATGGCGGAGCAGGCTCGAGGGGCCAAGTGGCCTATTCCTGCTCCTATTTCTTATGTTCTTATGTATCCGGGGGAGAGACGGTTAGATGAAGGGAGAGAGAGCAGGTAAAGGAAGAGAGGCGTAGGTGAAAGGAAAGAGTCATGGGTGAAGGTAAGAGAGGGCAGGTGGAGACAGGAGGGGCAAATGAAGAGAGAAAGGGGCAGGTGAAGGGAGCGGGTATAGGTAGTGGGGAAGTAGGTGCAGGGGAGAGAGGCAGGTAAAGGTGGAAGAAAGGTTTAGGGGAGAGACAGGCTGGTGAAGCAAGAGAGGCCGAAGTGAAGGCAAAAGTGAGGTGCAGCTGGAGAGGGGGAGGGGCAGGCAGTGGGAGAGAGGGGCAGGTGGAGGGAGAGAGGGGCAGGTGGAGGGAGAGAGGGGCAGGTGGAGGGAGAGAGGGGCAGGTGGAGGGAGAGAGGGGCAGGTGGAGGGAGAGAGGGGCAGGTGGAGGGAGAGAGGGGCAGGTGGAGGGAGAGAGGGAGAGCAGATGGAGGGAGAGAGGGGCAGGTGGAGGGAGAGAGGGGCAGGTGGAGGGAGAGAGGGGCAGGTGGAGGGAGAGAGGGAGAGCAGATGGAGGGAGAGAGGGGCAGGTGGAGGGAGAGAGGGGCAGGTGGAGGGAGAGAGGGAGAGCAGATGGAGGAAGGGAGGGGCAGGTGGAGGGAGGGGCAGGTGGAGGGAGGGGCAGGTGGAGGGAGGGAAGGTGTGTCGGTGGAGGGAGGGAAGGTGGAGGGAGGGGCAGGTGGAGGGAGGGGCAGGTGGAGGGAGGGGCAGGTGGAGGGAGCGGGAAGGTGTGTCGGTGGAGGGAGGGGCAGGTGGAGGGAGGGGCAGGTGGAGGGAGGGGCAGGTGGAGGGAGCGGGAAGGTGTGTTGGTGGAGGGAGGGGCAGGTGGAGGGAGGGGCAGGTGGAGGGAGGGGCAGGTGGATGGCGCGAGAAGGTGTGTCGGTAGACTGTGCCCAGCTCACCCTTATTACCTGGTACTTTAGTGACTTCTCGCAGCAGCTCGAACAAGAGCTCCAGTGTGGGGGGCTGGTGCTGACGTGGACAGTTGGAGATGGCCGTTGTGAGCTGCTCCAACAGCAGTATCCAGACTTGAATCAATCCTGCAAGAGAACCAACACCAGTTAATTCCTTTGGGAGGAGGCACCTCACACCGTTCAATCCACAGATCTCAGGAAACTTTGTAACACTGAAAATTGGAAAGCCTTTCAATCACTTTAGCTTTTGAATTGCTTGTTTTTGTTGACCATTTGTTGTCCAAATGATTAGCACTCTAAAAATGTTACATCATTCTACCATCTTGCCACGTTACACAATAGAACCAGACATCGCGCAATTGCTGGGGTCGATTCTGACTGCCTTCGCCTGGCGTTAATGTGGTGATAACGCCCTCAAAAGGAAGCGTGAAATAGTGCTTTACACGGGTGAATAAAAAGACTTACATTTCTATAGCGCCTTTCACAACCGCCAGACATCCCACAGCCAATGAAGTACTTTTTGAAGTGTTGTAATGTAGGAAATGCAGCAGCCAATTTGCGCACAGCAAGCTCCCACAAATTGCGATGTGATAATGACCAGATAATCTGTTTTTAATGATGTTGGTTGAGGGATAAACATTGACCAGGACACCGGGGAGAACTCCCCTGCTTATGTAGAGGCGACATGAGGAGAAATATTTTTATACAGCGAGTTGTTGTGATCTGGAATGCGCTGCCTGAAAGGGCAGTGGAAGCAGATTCAATAGTAACTTTCAAAATGGAATTGGATCAATACTTCACAGAATCACAGAATCACAGAAACCCCACAGTGCAGATAGAGGCCATTTCGGCCCATCGAGCCTGCACCGACACCCGATCCCCGTAACCCCTACACCAACACATATCCCACCCTATCCCCGTAACCCCACGTATTTAATCCCCCTAACACTAGGGGTCAATTTATCATAGCCAATCAACCTAACCCGCACATCTTTGGACTGGACATACTTGAACAGGATAAATGTGCAGGGCTCTGGGGAAAGAGCAGTGGGGGAGTGGGACTAATTGGAGAGCTGTACCAAAGAGTCGGCACAGGCACGATGGGCCGAATGGCCTCTTTCTGTGCTGTTTGATTCTATGGTCCAGGACAGAATGTAGCAGCTTCCTGGAAGTAACGCGTTAAGGTGTACAACGCATCTTTATTTAACTATAAGCCGACGCAATTTAAAAAAGAAAGTCAAGCGTTCTGTTCACCTGTGTCGTCGTCGAACTCGTTCAGGACAGACTCGATGCCGTCCTCGCTGCTCATCGACCTCTCCGGGCCTCGGAACGGCAAGCTGGCGAGCTGGGCCCCGTGGAAAAGTGGTTTCGAAGGCATCTTGTAGATTTTGGCAAGTAACTAACCAAGGTAAACAAACGCACCAATGACCAAAAAACGGACAGTTAGGGAATTGTCACAGACAAAGAGGTCCAGCTAAAGAACAGCCGGCACCAGGGGCAGTCTCCTCACCCAAAGGGTGGCGGAGATCTGGAACTCTCCCTCCCACAAACAATCTGTTGAGGCTGGGGGTCAATTGTAAAGTTTCAAAGCTTGAGATTGGTAGATTTTTGTTGGGTAAGGGTATTTAGGGATATGGAACCAAGGCGGGTAAATTACCTACATTACAACGGTGACCACACCTCAAAAGTACTTCATTGGCTGTAAAGCACTTTGGGACGTCTTGAGGTCGTGAAAGGGGCAATATAAATGCAAGTCGTTTCTTAAATGGCGTTGAGGTGCAGATCAGCCATGATCTAATTTAAATGGCGGAACAAGCTCGACGGGCTGAATGGCCTCCTTCTGTTCCTATGTTCCTATTACCAACACCACACTGCTTTTGGTTCCTTCTCTTGAGTTCGAGTGGGCATAGAGTGAGAGGCGGAGCGGGTAGTAGTCATTGAGTTAGATTGGGCACAGAGTGATGGGCAGAGCGGGTAGTAGTCATTAAGTTAGATTGGGCACAGAGTGAGAGGTGGAGTGGGTAGTAGTCATTGAGTTAGATTGGGCACAGAGTGAGAGGTGGAGCAGGTAGTAGTCATTGAGTTAGAGTGGGCACAGAGTGATAGGTGGAGCGGGTAGTAGTCATTGAGTTAGATTGGGCACAGAGTGAGAGGTGGAGCAGGTAGTAGTCATTGAGTTAGATTGGGCACAGAGTGATGGGCAGAGCGGGTAGTAGTCATTAAGTTAGATTGGGCACAGAGTGAGAGGTGGAGTGGGTAGTAGTCATTGAGTTAGATTGGGCACAGAGTGAGAGGTGGAGCAGGTAGTAGTCATTGAGTTAGAGTGGGCACAGAGTGATAGGTGGAGCGGGTAGTAGTCATTGAGTTAGATTGGGCACAGAGTGAGAGGTGGAGCAGGTAGTAGTCATTGAGTTAGAGTGGGCACAGAGTGATGGGCAGAGCGGGTAGTAGTCATTAAGTTAGATTGGGCACAGAGTGAGAGGTGGAGTGGGTAGTAGTCATTGAGTTAGATTGGGCACAGAGTGAGAGGTGGAGCAGGTAGTAGTCATTGAGTTAGAGTGGGCACAGAGTGAGAGGCGGAGCGGGTAGTAGTCATTGAGTTAGATTGGGCACAGAGTGATGGGCAGAGCGGGTAGTAGTCATTGAGTTAGATTGGGCACAGAGTGAGAGGTGGAGCAGGTAGTAGTCATTGAGTTAGAGTGGGCACAGAGTGATAGGTGGAGCGGGTAGTAGTCATTGAGTTAGATTGGGCACAGAGTGAGAGGCGGAGCGGGTAGTAGTCATTGAGTTAGAGTGGGCACAGAGTGAGAGGTGGAGCGGGTAGTAGTCATTGAGTTAGATTGGGCACAGAGTGAGAGGCGGAGCGGGTAGTAGTCATTGAGTTAGAGTGGGCACAGAGTGAGAGGTGGAGCGGGTAGGAGTCATTGAGTTAGCGTAGCATTGGCACACAGCGTCAGGGTCTGAGTAGATGGACCAATCAGGAACAGCTGAGAAAGTTTGGTGTTGAGAACGCAGATTGAAAGACGCGAGAGGGAGAGAAACACCAAGATTTTGCTTACTGGCCACCTCTGGGTCCTGACAGAGGCTCAGGAATGGAAGCTCCCGGTTTGGAGAGTCCTTCACCCTGTCTCTTCTCCCTGGATCTCACTTGCCCCGTGAGGAGTGGTCAGAGGTTTTCCCCTTACAAGACAGCCAGGAAATTCCTGGATATGGCAAAACCACCAAGGAAATTCAGGGGCCGTTATTTTAATGATGAATTAAGCAAAAAACCCGATCCAAAGGGACTGCATCTCTTTAGGGAATGTCTGGGAATAGTCTTTACCTGTGAACACTTCCTGAGATAATCGAGGGCGGGAAGGCACAAATCTGTGGAACTGGATCCCGAACCCGGAAAGCAATCCCCTATTTCTTTACAATCCTCGTCACCTTCAAACATAAGAAAAAATTAACTTCAGTAATTCACAATCATTCGGAACACACATCATTATTTACTTTTGGTTTGTTTCCTCAATTTCTTTCCCCCCCCGACCACCCCTCCTAGTTTCTCATCCAATTTCCTCCTCTCTCCTGAAGGCGTTAACTCCCTCCCTGGGGTACCCGCAGGTGCCGGGCATCTTCTGGGGCATCACCTAATGTCCATGGTTCATGTGGGCATCGCAGTGGAACCCGATCCTGCCCCTATTCCGTGTTCGAATACACACACTTTCAGTGGGGATCGCCCTGTTGCATTCAGGATTAGGGACCCTGGCCCAATTCAGACTCTGAGACCAATTGTCATGCCCACAATTCTGCCCTGGCTGAATAAGCTAATTCAGCACAGACTAGGGATCGAACTTGGGGATCTTCCTGTTCAGTATGAGCCACCAGGATGCTTAGCTTTTCCTTTTAATGGCTTCTAGCAACTACTGTCGAGTTTCCACATGGCCCAGTGCCTCAATGCACCGGTGCGGTACTGAGCCACACAAACCAGAGGGCACCAAGTTCGAGCCCCACCTGTGCGGAGTTAGCTAGATCTCAGAAAGGATGGCAGTGAGGTGTTACAGTCGGCTTCAAATGCCCTTGGGCAAGGAAGAGGAACCAGGGCTCCTGCTCCTAACTTCTCTCCAGTGGCTTCTTGCTGGAATTGTGCATGAATGTGACCTCCACTGAGGGTAGGATCACAGTCAAATGGCCAGCCGGCACTCAGTGCCCAGGCTCGCACATGAAGAACGACCACTTGAGGGCTGTGCCAGAGGGCAATGGGTACTTACATTACCTCCCAGCAAGAGCAAGTTCCCAATATTGGTACATTTCAAACCCCAATGGTTTATTACATAGGATTACATAGGATATACAGCACAGAAACAGGCCATTCGGCCCAACCAGTCCATGCCGGCGTTTATGCTCTACTCGAGCCTCCCCCTATCCTTCCTCATCTAACGCTTTTCCTTTCTCCCTCATATGCTAGGGGCCATAAATATAAGATAGTCACCAATACATCCAATAAGGGATTCAGGAGAAACCCAGAGAGAGGTTAGAATGTAGAACTTGCTACCATATGGAGTGGTTGCAATTAAGGGGAAGCTAGATAAGTACATGAGGGAGAAAGGAATAGAAGATTATACTGATAGGGTGTGAGATGAAGAGGGGTGGGAGGAGACTCGTGTGGAGCATAAACACCGTCAAAGACCAGTTGGGCCGAATGGCCTGTTTCTGTGCTGTAATTTCAGTGTCATTCTACAGGAAACTCTTTTTTATCCGGCACCAATGGGACCAGCGTGGTGCCGGTTGATCAAAAAGTCCGGATTACAGAGAGGTATACTTACTAAGGTACGAGAGCCCCGTAGACGGCCACAGATCCAGGCGTCCCTGTTACAGGTGCAGGAACCCCGGTTACACGGCCACAGATCCAGGAACCCTGGTTACACGGCCACTAATATGAAGTAAAACTTACCTGAACCTACTCCTGCATTTTGCCGGTTAAGAGAGATTTCCGGTTATTTAGGTGCCGGTAAGAAGAGAGTTTCCTGTATAAGAAGATTTTAATTTTATATTAAGCGCAAGCTTACCCAAACCCTTGACAAACTTCATAAGGCACATTATGTAGTCAGTAGCTGCGTTAGCAAACACTTGAATGTTATCTGTGTTGAGGAATGCCTCAAAGACATCGAAGACCGGAGCCTGGGATTTTCCTGCCGATAAACAAAGTGACCGGTCACATAACAGTAATCGTAAGCTGTCTACATGTAACCTGCAATCAACCAGCTCCCATTCCCAACATGGCTATGTGGGAGTCAAGCTCTGTGCGAGATACAATATTGGACATAACGCTGCTGAAAGCACAACACAAAATGTTAGCGGGTTGGGTCCATTTTAGCCTTTTAATAGCAATTTACTGTTAGAAACTGAGAGGCTAATAATGAGGGTTGGATGTATAACAGAGGTAGTGTTATAGCGGTGGGAGTCTTAGACTGGGAGCAAATGTGTCATACAGTGCTATAACTGACAGTCTTATAATGGGAGGGAGTGATTATGTCATAACTGTAGGCCTTATAGAGGGAGGTAGTGTATCATAGAGACAGTGTTATAACTGAAAGCTTTATAATGGGAGGGAGTGTATCAGAGTGGCATAGCTAGCTGTATGCTTTATAATGGGAGCGAGTATCATGCAGTGTTATAACACAGACTTGTAATGTGAGTGAGAGTATCATGGAGACAGCCTTATAACAGGAGGGAGGTTATAATAGTGTTACAACAAAGAGACTTATAATGGGAGGGAGGCTATGATAGAGTGCTGCAATTGAAAGCCTTATAATGATGGATGTGGTATAACATTTTGTTATGAGCATTGTTACATAAGAACATAAGAAGTAGGAGCAGGAGTAGGCCATACGGCCCCTCGGGCCTGCTCCGCCATTCAATAGGATCATGGCTGATCCGAATCTAGACTCACGTCCACTTCCCTGCCCTCTCCCCGTAACCCCTAATTCCCTTATCTGCTAGGAAACTGTCTATCTCCATTTTAAATTTATTTAATGTCGCAGCTTCCACAGCTCTCTGGGGTAGCAAATTCCATAGATTTACTACCCTCTGAGTGAAGAAGTTTCTCCTCATCTCAGTTTTGAAAGGGCAGCCCCTTATTCTTAGATTAAGTTCTAGTCTCACCCATCAGTGGAAACATCCTCACCGCATCCACCCGATCAAGCCCCCTCACAATCTTATATGTTTCAATAAGATCGCCTCTCATTCTTCTGAACTCCAATGAGTAGAGTCCCAACCTACTCAACCTTTCCTCATACGTCAACCCCCTCATCTCCGGAATCAACCGAGTGAACCTTCTCTGAACCGCCTCGAGAGCAAGTATATCTTTTCTTAAATATGGAAACCAAAACTGCATGCAGTATTCCAGGTGTGGCCTCACCAATACCCTGTATAACTGCAGCAAGACTTCGCTGTTTTTATACTCCATCCCCCTTGCAATAAAAGCCAGGATTCCATTGGCCTTCCTGATCACCTGCTGCACCTGCATACTAACTTTTTGTGTTTCATGCACCAGGACCCCCAGGTCCCTTTATACTGTAGCACTTTGCAGTTTCTCTCCATTTAGATAATAACTTGCTCTTTGATTATTTCTGCCAAAGTGCATAACCTCACACTTTCCAACATTATATTGCATCTGCCAAATCTCTGCCCACTCACTTAGCCTGTCTATGTCCTTTTGCAGGTTTTTTATGTCCTCCTCACTCACTGCTTTCCCTCCCATCTTTGTATCGTCGGCAAACTTGGATATGTTGCACTCGGTCCCTTCCTCCAAATCGTTAATATAGATTGTAAAGAGTTGGGGTCCCAGCACTGACCCCTGCGGAACACCACTGGTTACTGATTGCCAGCCCGAGAATGAACCATTTATCCCAACTCTTTGTTTTCTGTTAGATAGCCAATCTTCCACCCATGCCAGTATATTACCCCCAATCCCGTGATTTCTTATCTTGATCAGTAATCTTTTGTGTGGAACCTTGTCAAATGCCTTTTGGAAGTCCAAATACGCTACATCTACTGGTTCCCCTTTATCCACCCTGTATGTTACATCCTCAAAGAATTTGAGCAAATTTGTCAAACATGACTTCCCCTTCATAAAACCATGCTGACTCTGTCCTATTAAATTATGTTCTGACAGGAGGCTGATGTATAGGAAAGTTACGCGATTACTGGTTTTACGATCGCAGGGGGAGGTGTATAACAGGGCTAGTATTATAATGGGAGCTATTTAATGGCAATGTTATTATAATAACAAAGAAAGACTTGCATTTATATAGTGCCTTTCACAAAGTCCCAAAGCGCTTTACAGCCAATGAAGTACTTTTTTTGAAGTGTAGTCACTGTTGTAATGCAGGAAACGCAGCAGCCAATTTACACTCCGCAAAATCCCTTAAATAGTAATGTGATAGTGACCAGATAATCTGTTTTTTTTGTTATGTTGATTGAGGGATAAATATCAGCCAGGACACCGGGGAGAACTCCCCTGCTCTTCTTCGAAATAGTGCCGCGGGATCTTTTACCTCTACCTGAGAGAGCAGACGGGGCCTCGGTTTAACGTCTCATCTGAAAGACGGCACCTCCGACAGTGCAGCGCTCCCTCACCACTGCACTGGGAGTGTCAGCCTGGATTTCTGTGCTCAAGTCCCTGGAGTGGGGACTTGAACGCACAACCTTCTGACTCGGGGCGAGAGTGCGACCCACTGGGCCACGGCTAACGGGGGTGAGTGGTATAACAGAAATAGAGTGATAACTGTGAGCCACACAATGGGACTCAAATAGGTATATAACAGCGAGTGTTAATTTTTAAAAATATAAACTATCAGCTTTTACCACTGAAATGAGACCTCGATATAATGGAACAGTGTGGTGCGGGTGCCCCAGCTGGGCTGTAACAAAGGGCAGCTGGGGCTGGGCAGGGAGAGTCTCCCTTACTTTACTCACCCATAGAATAGTCACCGATCAGATACTCCTTCACATCAGACTTATTACTGTGCACCGTCTTCAACGCACTGAAGAGTGGTCGCCAACCGGACTGGATCTGTGAGGAACAAACCTCCACCAACTCTCCGATCGACGTTATCACCTAAATGGCACAAGGCAGTAAACTCAGTGTCTGTCACCACCTCCCACACTCACTGTTTCTCCGCAGTCCAACAACATTACAATTTAGGAACACAGGAACAGCAGGAGGCCATTCAGAGCCTCGAGCCTGTTCCGCCATTCAGTTAGATCATGGCTGATCTGTATCTTAACTCCATCTACCCGCCTTGGCTCTGTAACCCTTAATACTCTTGCCTAACAAATATCTCTCAATCCCAGTTTTGACCAACGATCCCCTTAAGCTGCGTGGGCGCGCGGCCACGGACCGATCGGGAGGTCCCACGCAGGCCACTCACCAGCAGTTCCGCTGGAAAAGATACCACACAGCAAACTTGAAGGGACCGCGTACCAAACATAAAAATTAGAGGGAACATTGGTTTCGATATTTTCAATTGACTCCCAGCCTTGACAGCTTTTTGGGGGAGAGAGTTCCAGATTTCTCCTACCCTTTGTGTGAAGAAGTGCTTCCTGACATCACCCCTGAACGGCCCAACTCTAATTTTAAGGTTATGCCCCCCGCTTGTTCTGGACTCCCCCTGACCAGAGCAAATCGTTTCTCTCTATCGAACTTATCAACTTATTTAATCATCTTAAATACCTCGATTAGATCACCCCTTAATCTTCTACACTCAAGGTTAATACAAGCCTAGTCTCTGCAACCTGTCCTCATAATTTAACCCTTTTAGCCCCGGTATCGTTCTGGTGAATTTCTACAGCGATTATTACATTCAGAACCAATGGATCGCGAGAGATCACCGAGCAGGAAAGGAGCATTGAAGAGGGTCAGGAAGAGGAAAAAGCGTGATACAAAAGGATCTTAAAGAGGCTTTTGAAGACAAAGAGGGATGTGGCAAGGCGCAGGTGCTGACAGAAGTTGTTCCGGAGGGCAGGAGCTTAGCATAGAGGAACTCCCTGCCAATGGTGGAGTGGAGGGTGTGGGGAACGAGAAGTGGGCGGGTGTTGGAGGAGCAGAGGGTTCACACACGAACATAGAGCTACAGGAAGTCACTTTCTCTTTGTAAAGGGAACAAATGCTGGTAGCCTCTCGGCGATACTCCAAGCACCGGTCCCAGTATTACTCTTGCTGCTCTTCTCTGAACACTCTTCGCTGCATCATTTTTTGAAGATAAGATAACTAAAACTATTATTCCAAATGATCAATGAGTTAGGAAGGATTGAAATAACCTCCTGCCGAAAGGTCTTCGACCTGAAACGTTGACTCTGTTTCTCTCTCCACGGATGCTGCCTGGCCTGCTGAGTTTTTCCAGCGTTTTCTGTTGTTACTTTGAAATAACCTCTTCTGATTTGTAATCAATTCACCTTGAGGTACATCCAGATCTGACAAAATGACTTAGCTCAGTCTCACTCCCATTGATGTCCCAGTGGCTGGCTGAATATAACCATAAGCATTCTAAGGTACCATAAGCAGAGGCCTGGGAATCACCATAGGCAGAGGCCTAGGATCATCATAAGGCCGGGAACAACTACTCTGCACCACTTGGCCAGGGATTGGAACAATAAACAGTGAAGGAGTAGAAGGATGGGACATGTGACTAAAGCTTATGTACGGATAACCGTAGCTGTCGTAAGGACAGCGGGGTTTGATTGACAGCTGGTTGACGGCTGACGTCATATCCGGGGGCGGGATCCGACGCCATCTTGGCCATGCTTGAAGTACTGTATTAGGGGACACAGAGTCAGGACTGAATAAATGGCACTCCACTACAACTGCTTGGGAGACTCGGAATTACGTTATTAACATTACATGGTACCAGGATTTATAGAACTCACGATAAGGACATACTACAACAATGGAAGGAATAAAACCTCCGGCTAGCCTGCAACTAGAAGGAAATGTGGATGAAAATTGGCGTGTCTTCAAGCAACGCTTTCTTCTCTACCTCACAGCGATTGACGGTTCGACTAGCTCTGGAACACGTAAAGTAGCTTTGCTGTTAACAGTGGCTGGCTCGCAGGCAATCGAGCTGTTTAATACATTTACGTTTGCAGCCAAAGATGATAAAAATGATCTGGACAAGGTGATAGAACGGTTCGACAAATACTGCACTCCAAAAAAGAATGAAATGTATGAGAGATTCGTGTTTCGCTCCCGCGTGCAAAGGCAAGGAGAATCCTTTGATTTTTTTTTGACGGACTTGAAAATAAAAGCACAAACATGCAAATTTAGGGACCTGAAGGAATCGATGATACGTGATCAAGTCATTTTTGGAATACTCGACAAGAAGGTGAGGGAGAGAATGCTTAGAGACAATTACCTAAATTTGGATGCAGCAGTGAAAATATGTCATGCTAGTGAACTCTCAGCCATGCACACGAAAACTTTTGAAGGGAGCAGCACAGCAGCGGGCGGGAGCGCCCTAGGGCTGAAAAACCTGCTGGTGGATGTGGTACACAAAAGGGACACAAGCGGGCCCACGGAGTTCAAGACGATGATGCCTTACGAATGCAGACGGTGCGATAATAAACACGTAGCCAGACAGTGTCCTGCTTATGGGAAGAACTGTGCAAAATGTAAAGGCAGGAATCACTTTGCCAAGATGTGTTTTTGGGAAGAGAAAACTGAAGGTAAAAAGACAGTGCATGCTATTGAGACTGAAGAGACAGGAGCAGAGACTTTGTTTGTTGGAATGGTGCAAAATGAGTCAAAACAAGGCAAAAATGCTAATGAAGTGCACTCTGTAGGACCAAAGACTGAAGTTTGGATAGCTCCCTTGCTGGTAAATGGCACCATTGTTCCCTTTAAGCTAGATACAGGTGCTAAGGCAAACCTCATAAGTTGGAGTGATGCACAGAATCTCAAAGTGCGACCTAAAATACTGAACAAGACAGTGTCTTTGAAGGCATACAATGGACAAAGCATTGAAACAAAAGGAACGTATAGGCTGAATGTTAAGGTAAAAAATCACATTCACCCTTTGACCTTTGTTATAGTGCCTGAAGGACATGAGTCACTGTTGGGGGATAAGGCCTGTGTGGATTTGGGCTTGGTAAAACGAGTCTATACTATCAATGAACTGAACTGTGTGCAGAGTGCCCCCCAAGATAGTACAAATCTGACTCATGAGACTATAGCACACAAATATGCAGATGTATTTCAGGGTTTCGGAGCACTGCCCTTTACATACTCCATCAAACTGAGAGAGGATGCACAACCTGTGATTCACGCACCCAGGAGAGTTCCAGTGGCTCTCCGTGAAAAACTGAGGAAAGAGCTAGACCGCATGGAGGGACTAGCTGTCATAAAGAAGATTGAGGAACCGACTGACTGGGTAAATTCCATGGTCTGCGTCAATTCAAAGAAAACTGATAAATTGCGTGTCTGCATGGATCCCAAGGACCTTAACGCCAATATCAAAAGAGAGCACTACTAAATTCCAAAGAGAGAGGAAATAGTCAGCGAAATGACAGAAGCGAAAGTCTTCTCCAAGATGGACGCATCGCATGGTTTCTGGCAGTTGAAACTTGATGAAGAAAGTGCTAAGCTGTGCACTTTTAACACCCCGTTTGGTCGATACTCCTACCAACGTCTGCCCTTTGGTATTAGCTCCGCCCCAGAAATCTTTCACAGAGCAGTGGAGCAAATCATCGAGGGCCTGGAGGGAGTGCGGGTGTATGTGGATGATCTGGTAGTATGGGGCTCCACTCAGGGGGAGCACGACACCAGACTGGAGAAAACACTTCAGAGAATACAGCAGTATGGACTCAAACTAAATAAAGACAAATGTCAGTTCAGTGTCAATGAAATCACATTCCTCGGAGACAAGATCTCTACAGAGGGGATTCAGCCAGACAAGTCAAAAGTAAAGGCTATACATGACATGGAGAAACCAAAGGAAAAGAAAGGGGTTCAGCGGGCCCTTGGCATGGTTAACTACCTAGGAAAATTCATTCCAAATCTAGCAGTGAAAACTGTTCATCTGAGAAAACTGCTGCACCAAGAGACAGAGTTCCAATGGGGACATGAACATGAGAGAGAATGGAAGGGGCTGCTACACATTCTAGCAAGTGAACCCCTACTGAAGTTCTTCTGCCCTAAAAAGAGGATGAAAGTGTCCACAGATGCCTCTAAGAATGGATTAGGGGCTGTCCTTCTACAGGAAGATGAAGGAGAATGGCGACCAGTGGCGTATGCATCACGCTCCATGACGGCTAGAGTGCCGGTACACGCAAATCGAGAAGGAGTGCCTTGGCTTGGCATTTGGGTGTGAAAAATGGCATACCTACATCTATGGTCTTCCCAAGGTTATCCTAGAAACGGACCATAAGCCACTGCTAGGGATCGCAAAGAAGAATCTGTGTGACATGTCACCACGGATACAACGCCTAATGATGAGACTTCAACGTTACGATTTTGAGCTAACATATGTGCCAGGGACACAAATGTTCATTGCAGACACACTATCCAGGGCTGCGCCTTACGCCACACAAAACAGTGAATCAGAAGAGGATGTGGCTCTTCATGTGGATATGGTCTACGCAGCATTGCCCGCCACACAGGAACAACTATCAGTGACAGTCACAGAGACATCAAAGGACCCAGTCCTGAGTAAAGTAATAAGAAATCTTCAAGAGGGCTGGAAGAAAGGGTCATGTAAACAATATTATCACATTCAGTCTGAGCTCTCTGTGGTCAATGGACTACTGCTTAAGTGTGACAGGATAGTAGTGCCCACCTCTATGCGACGAGAAATGCTCAACAGGATACATGAAGGGCACCTGGGTGCAGAAAAGTCAAAAAGGAGAGCACGTGAGGCACTCTACTGGCCAAACATGAACTCTGATATTGACCAGTTGATCAGCGAGTGTGCTACATGTCAGGAGTATCACTACAAGCAAACAAAAGAGCCCCTCATTACCACAGAGCTCCCATCACAACCTTGGGAAAAGGTCGGAACTGATATATTTCACTATGAAGGAAAAGACTATTTGTTAGTTATTGATTATTATTCCAATTATCCGGAGATGGCTCTCTTGTCCAGTACCACGTCAAGAGCTGTGATAATTCACCTGAAGTCAATCTTTGCCAGGCAGGGCATCCCTCTAACCCTGGTCTCTGATAATGGCCCTCCCTATGCCAGTCATGAGTTTCAGTCATTTGCTTCAGAGTATGAGTTTAATCATGTAACCTCCAGTCCGCTCTATCCTCAGGATAATGGAAAAGCGGAGAAGGGGGTACAGATTGTGAAAAGACTATTAAAGAAAGCAGCACACAGCAACACTGACCCATATCTGGCCCTGATGTCGTACAGGGTGGGCCCGCTAGCAAGTGGCAAGTCTCCAGCTGAGCTCTTACTGGGTCGGAAAATCCGTACACGACTTCCCAGTTATGTCACACCTGACCACAGAGATGAGGTGTGGGCAGACAAGGCTCGGAAACTACAACAGAAACAAAAAACACTTCATGACCGCACAGCCACTACACTAGTGCCTCTACAGGAGAAAGATATAGTTCGCATTGAAGGGCCTGAGTCATGGCCTAAAAGAGTCACCGTTCTACAACAGGTCGTCCCCAGGTCATACAGTGTCATGACAGAGAACGGCAATGTGTTTCGCAGAAACAGGAGGCACCTACTGAAAACCACAGAGACCTTTCAGCCTCAGGAGGACGGAGAGGATGACGAGATGAGGGAAATGCCACAAAGTGACGAAGGACACAGTAGTGATAATGTGACAAGGGACCTGCGTGGTACAGACATGAACTTAAGGGATACAACTGGGGTGGTTCAGCAAACACCCATTCAGCCACGCAGGTCACAGCGCACCAGAAAGCCTGTAGTTAAACTTGACCTGTAGACAGGGATTGATAAGACTGCAAACAGTTAATGGACTCCTGGGTGTGGGTAAGGTTTATACCTACCTGCAATTAGTTCAACGGTGTAGTTACACTGACTGTTTCTGTATGATGTTAACAAGTGTTCTATGTGTTATGTTATGTTATGTTGTTACTGTGTTATGTCTTCATTGAAGGGGGAAGATGTACGGATAACCGTAGCTGTCGTAAAGGCAGCGGGGTTTGATTGACAGCTGGTTGACGGCTGACGTCATATCCGGGGGCGGGATCCGACGCCATCTTGGCCATGCTTGAAGTACTGTACTAGGGGACACAGAGTCAGGACTGAATAAATGGCACTCCACTACAACTGCTTGGGAGACTCGTAATTACGTTATTAAGATAACATTACAGCTTACTGGAGGCATCTCACACCACACCCTACCTGATCTTGCACATCCTCATCGCACAGCTCCAACTGCATGATGTGCTCAAATGGTCGGAAAAGGGCCTCGTTGAAGTGGAAATAGGGCAACTCATTCCAGTCTGTTAGAACTTCAGTCAGAATATCATGGATGAAGGAAACTGCCTTCTGGGAAACGTGCCTCTCCTTGTGACAGGCAGCCTAGGCGAAGCAAAAAATAGTCATTCAGTTGCAATAACTGTGGAAGAACAAAAGAGGAGAAAAGCACGTTAAAAAAATCCACGTTAAATATCAGCCCATTAAGGGTTTTCTCACACATTCATCTTGTACCACTTGTGAGTGCTCCAGACTGATGAGTTTTTGGCAGGCATGAAAGAACTCAATTTGAAAGGCACATGGCAGGAGTGTGATGGAGTACTCTTCACTTGCCTGGATGGGCACAGCTATAACAGCACTCAAGAAGCTCGACACCATCCGGGACAAAGCAGTCTGCTTCATCGACAGCCCATCCACCACCTTAAATATCTACTCCTTCCACCACCAGCGCACCGTGGCTGCAGTGTGTACCATCCACAAGATGCACTGCAGCAAGTTCCCCTCCAAGTCACACACCATCCCGGCTTTAACATATAGCGGCCGATCCTTCATCGTCGCTGGGTCAAAATCCTGGAACTCCCTCCCTAACAGCACTGTGGGAGCACCTTCATCACACGGACTGCCGCGGTTCAAGAAGGCGGCTCACCGCCACCTGCTCAAGGGGCAATCAGGGATGATCACTAAATGCCGGCCTTGCCAGCGACGCCCACATCCCGAGAATGGGCATAAAAAAATGAAATCGAACACTTACCTCTGCTAAGTGGGGGCCCACCACGCTCCAGGTCTTCATTAGGTGCAAGAGGGGCCGAGACCGGCTTCGCACAATTCGCAGCATCACATCGCCGAGTCGGAAGAGGTGCAGAGCGCTCCTTCGGTCATGGGTGGATTTGACCTCTCCTGTGTAACAGAGCAGAAGGAATTAAAAACCCATTTACCAGCAGGACCAGCAGGAGGAGTGAGACTCTGTGACTGCTCCATGACAGCTTCTGTCACAACTAAGGAACAGCTAAGACAAGAAGAAAGACTTGCATTTATATCGCGCCTTTCATGACCTCAGGATGTCCCAAGGCACGTTACAGACAAGGAAGTACTTTTGGAAGTGTAGTCACTGTTGTAATGTAGGAAACGCGGCAGCCAATTTGCTGCACAAACAGCAATGTGATAACGACCTGATAATCTGTTTTAGTGATGTTGGGTGAAGGAAAAATATTGGCCAGAACACCAGGGATAACTCCCCTGCTCTTCTTCAAAATAGTGCTGTGGAATCTTTTACATCCACCTGAGAGAGCAGACGGGGCCTCGGTTTAACGTCTCATCCGAAAGACGGCACCTCCAACAGTGCAGCGCTCCCTCAGTACGACAGTAGAGCATCAGCCTGGATTATGTGCTCAAGTCTTTGGAGTGGGACTGTGAGCCCACAACCTTCTGACTCAGAGGCGAGTGTGCTGCCCACTGAGCCACGGCTGACCCATCCACAAAGAAGGTGTGGACTCTTCCATTTCAAGGGCAACAAGAGCTGGTTCCTGCTGGCTGACCTCTGACCTATGACACCTGGAGGGTCTAAAGTTCACTGAAGTGGGTGAATGGGACAGACGGGGCACTTGCGGTCATTGTCATTTGTTCTTGAGCCACGAGTGACACTGGCAAGGAAGTATTTATTGCTCATCCCTAGTTGGACTGAGGGTCTTAAAGGTCAACTGCAGAACATACGATTGGAGTCATATGTAGGCCGTACCAAGTATTTCAGTGAGCGAGTGGTCAATCCATGGAACTGGCTCCCCAGGGGTACGGTGGAAGCAGTCAGTATTGATTCATTCAAATGCAAATCAGATAGATAACAAATACGACAGCAAAATACTGCGGATGCTGGAAATCCGAAATAACAACAGAAAACGCTGGAAAAACTCAGCAGGCCAGGCAACATCCGTGGAGAGAGAAATAGAGTCAACGTTTCAGGTCGAAACCCTTCGTCAGGACTGAGAAAAAAGCAGGAAATGAAACAGATTAAGAAGCAAGTTATAGAAAGAATCTATCTTTCAGATAGATAACATTTGGGGATACAGTATGTGAGTAAATTGAGACAAGGAGTAGTAAGTGCAGCGAGCTCGGGAGGAACAGGTGACTTTGGATGGTTCCCAGAGCTCTCCACTGTTAAGTCTGTGTGTTATACTGAGAATTACTACACAGGCCACAAGAGTAAACTTTAACAGGTCTTTACTGGTTGAAGGTCAGGGCGGAACTGCCCAAAAAATCATTACACAGCACTTATATACCGGTGTGGTCACTACCGGTATTGCAGTATACAGCAGCCAAGATAAAGTAGTGCAACCCTTAAAATAGTTCTCTTAAAGGTGGAACGGTTACATACACTACAATCCTCCCTTTTTAGGTTAACAGTATATCTTCCCATTAAACATAACATCATAACATGTATACACAACTTCATGTAAAACAGTTCACAGATTCAGTCTCTCTGGAGGCTTCCTGACTCGGTCCGGATAACGCCTCGGTAGTGTAGTAGTTTTCGGTGGTGTAGTAGGTTCTTTTGGCAAGGTCGATTCGGCTTGAATGTCAGTGTCGGGTTCATCTGGTTCCAGTATCACCGGATCGGAGGTAGATACTATGGGTATCTCTGCTTCATCATTAGGCGTATAGAGTTGTGGTGTAGGTTGTCCCTTTTCGGATGACGCTATGATCTGGTCAGCATGGCGCCTTATTATGCTTTCACCAATGTCCACGGTATACATCAGCGGTCCTAGTCGTGTGCAAATAGTTCCAGGCTGCCATTTCTCGGTACGGTAGTCCCGGGCCAAAACTTGTTGACCTATCTGGAAGGTTCTAGTTGGCCTTTCATTCATGCCTTGAAATTGCCGGTTCTCTACGTCCCTTCTGCTGTTTGGCTTGATCAAATCCAGCCGGCATCTTAGTCTTCTATTGAAAAACATCATGGCGGGAGTTTGGTTTGTGACCGCATGTGTTGCATTCCTGTACGCCAACAAGAAGTTATCTACCTTATGTTGTAGATTTATGTCTTCATTACCCATGGCCTTTATGGCCTTCTTGAAGGTCTGGACAAACCTTTCAGCTAATCCATTGGTGGCGGGATGGTATGGGGCGGACGTGTAGTGCTTAACCCCATTGTTTTTTAAGAACTTCCTGAATTCTTCGGACACAAATTGCGGTCCATTATCAAAACAGATCTGTTCCGGCAGCCCATTCCTGGCAAAGATGGTCCTTAATACTGTGATGGTTTTTTCCGTGGTGGTGGAGGACATCTTTATTACCTCCGGCCACTTGGAGTGTGCATCCACCGCGATTAAGAACATTGAGTCCACAAATGGACCAGCAAAGTCGATATGTACCCTTTGCCATGGAGATGAGGGCCACTCCCATGGATGCAGAGGAGCTTGTGGTGGGGCGTTTTGGACCTTCTGGCATCCTAAACAGCTCTTGGTCATTTCTTCGATGTCTCCATCGATACCTGGCCACCACACGAATGCTCTGGCTAGGTTCTTCATTTTCACTCCACCCAGATGCCCCTCGTGAAGCTCCTTTAGCACTTTTTGCTGGAGTTTGGGTGGAATCACCACTCTGGATCCACACATCAAAGTTCCTCGGCACACTGACAGCTGTTCTCTTCTTTGCGAAAATGCTGGCAACAGTGGTTCGCCATGTGCTGGCCATCCCTTCACCGTTAAATCGTAGACTCGTGAGAGAGTCGGGTCATTTCTTGTTTCCTTTTCGATCGTAGAATTTGTTACTGGTAGACATTCCACTATGGTTGAGTGGAACATCTCCACTGGGTCCACTGTAGGCGCCTCTTCTACCGTTGGCAACGGTAGGCGTGATAACCCGTCAGCATTCCCATGCTGTTTTGATCCTTTGTATTCTATGTCATATTGGTGTGCCCCTAGGAAAAGGGACCACCTCTGTAGCCTTTGCGCTGTCATAATGGAAACGCCCTTTTTAGGGTTGAATATGGATACCAACAGCTGGTGGTCTGTCAGCAGTGTAAACTTCTGGCCCTGCAGGTAATGATGAAACTTCTTTACTCCCCACACCAGGCTGAGAGCCTCCCTATCTATCTGAGCATAGTTGCGCTCAGTGGAGGTCAATGATCTGGATGCAAATGCGACTGGCCTTTCCGAGCCATTTGGCAACTTGTGTGAGAGTACTGCTCCAATACCATAAGGAGAAGCATCACAAGCTAAACGAATAGGTAGCGTTGGGTTGAAGTGAGCCAACACTTCCTCTGAGGTGATCAATGTCTTGCTTTTGCGAAAGGCCTTCTTACAGTCCTCGCTCCACTTCCATGGTACTTCTTTCTGCAAAAGAGCATTCAGCGGGTGCAGCACCGTGGATAGATTTGGCAGAAACTTATGGTAATAGTTAATCAACCCTAGGAACGATCTCAACTGGGATACATTCTCCGGAGCGGGAGCCTTCACAACAGCTTCGATCTTGTCAGGTGACTTGTGCAGCCCCTCCTGGTCAATGACATGACCACAGTACGAGATCCGTTCCTGAAAGAACTCACATTTCTGGCGATTAACTCGAAGGCCATATTCCTTCAACCTGGTGAGCACCAGTTTCAAATTTGCAAGGTGTTCCTCATCGTCATCTCCTGTAATCAGGATATCGTCCAAGTAACATTGAGTGCTTGGAATTCCCTGTAATACCTGCTCCATGGCCCTCTGCCAAATTGCCGGAGCCGAAGCCACTCCAAAAACCAGTCTATTATATCGATACAAGCCTCTGTGCGTGCTGATTGTGAGATACTGGCGCGACTCTTCCTCAACTTCCATCTGTAAGTACGCTTGCGCCAGGTCTATCTTGGTGAAGCGTTTCCCGCCAGACAATGAAGCAAAGATATCCTCAATCCGCGGAAGCGGATATTGCACCGTGTGAAGCACCGGATTAACTGTGATCTTGAAGTCTCCACAGATGCGGACCTTCCCCGGTTCCCCTGGCTTATTACTCGATGAACGCTTCATGACGGGAACAATGGGCGTGGCCCACTCACTCCAGTCCACCTTAGACAGTACTCCTGAACGTTCCAGCCCTTCCAGCTCAGCTTCCACAGCAGGTCGTATCACATACGGTACCGGTCTGGCTTTGAAAAATTTTGGGTTTGCATGTTCTGCAATCTTGATTTTTGCCTTAATTCCTCTCAGTGTTCCCAGTCCCTGTTGGAACACCTCTTTAGCCTCATCCAATATTCTGGACAATCGTTCAGGTTTGACATCTTTTTTTCTGGAATCTACCGTTATTGCGTTTAGGGAGTGCCAGTCCATATTTATTTTCCTGATCCACTCCCGTCCCAAAAGTGGTGGACCTCCCTCAGGTAGTACATATAAGTCCATTCCATGGTGTTCTTTGCCCTTGTGTATCACCTTGACTTTTATCTTTCCGATGGGGTATACTTTTTGCCCCGTGTATGTCTGCAATACTATCTCCGTATCCCGTAGGGGAATATGTTTGAATAACTTTTTGTAATCTTGCTTATTCATGACCGTCAACGCCGATCCGGTGTCCAATTCCATCTTCACTTGGACTCCTGCTATCTGCAGTGTGACCCAGATAGTTTGTCGGTCAGCTTCCTTACTCACGTTGTGAATTCTTAGACTACCCAGTTCCTTGCTGTTGGAGTCTGAATCCGAATTCTGTTCATCCGAACTCTTCTCAGCCACCTTATGTACCTTTCTGCACTTTTCCTGTGGTGACTTTTTGTTGCTGGTCTTCTTCCCTGACCGGCATACTTTAGCTATGTGACCAAGCTTGCCACATTTTCTACATTCCTGGTTTTTAAACCAGCATTGGTTCTGATCGTGTGTTGTCTTCCCACAACGATAACATTTCGTTGTACCCGAAGCCATTTGATCTACGCTGAGTACCGCTGCCTTCAGCTGCATTTCCGCGGTGCCTCTCGCTGCGGCTTCGTGCGATGCTGCAATAGTGACAGCCTTATCAAGTGTAAGATCATTCTCTTCAAGCAACCGCTTTTGTGTTCCTTCTTTCGACAATCCACACACGAATTTGTCTCTCAGTGCCTCTGTCAGGCTTTCCCCAAACTGACAGTATTTCGCTAGCTTGCGCAGTTCAATTAAATACTCCGCGTTGCTTTCCTCTTTCAGTTGCGTTCTCGCATAAAATTGAAATCGTTCCGCTAACACCAGCGGTGTGGGGTTCAAATGATTCTTCAGGACAGCAACAATATTAGCGAAAGTCTGATCCGCCGGTTTAGCTGGTGATAGAAGATGCTTCAATAGCCCGTATGTCTTCGCACCCATTGAGTTTAGTAAGGTTAGTGCTTTATCTTCATCTGATATTTTATTTGCCTTACAATATATCTCTATGCGTTCTACATACGTGGCCCAATCTTCAACATCGGGATCGAAATCGTTGATGTTACCACGCTTAGGCATCCTCGCGATCTTCTTGAGAAACAAAAGAATTATTATTTTTTTTCTTTCTTTTACAAAATGGCGTTTTCCCGCGCTTGTCTTCTTCCCCCGCCTCTGAAAATGGCGGCTTCCCGCGTTTGCCTTTCTCCCCCGCTGGCTGCAATGGCGATTGCCGATTTGCTGCGTTCGCCCTCCCCCAGCGGTTTTCTAATCGTGCCTCCCAGCCCCTCTTGCAGTCCGGTCCTTTCCCCCCCGCTGCGGCTGAGTTCGCCGCGGTTTTTTTTGGATTTTCTCCTGCGCCTTACGCTGACCCGGTCGCTGTGCCTCGCGGCCTCGGTAGCTGCCCGGCCTTTTTCACCGGTCGCGGTCGAGCTCTCTCTCGACGCTGTTGCGTCTCCCAGCCCGCTTGCAGCCCGGTCTTTCGCACCGGCTGCGTTTGCATTCACCGCGGCTTCCGGGCCTTACGCTGCCCCAGTCTCAGCGCCTCTGGCCCCGACTTCTGTCCGGCTCCTTTCCCCGGCCGTGGTCGAGTTCTCCACCCTTATATCCTCCGTTTTAAAAAAAAAATTTCTCCCCTACTCACAGTCAACGTGGCCGACTTGCTGCTCATCGCTAATCGGCTTACCCACCACCGTGATAGAAGGAATGATCACTGCCTGTTGCTGATGGAAGTCTTCGTGTCAGAATTCTTCCTTTGCTCTGCAGACCCGAGTCTTTTCTCAACAGAATGATGAGGGCGGATGCCTCCTCTCGATGCCCGTTAAGCTGCCTTGGATGTATCTCTGCCGCAGGGTAAGATCGTAATCGTCGCCACTGTTAAGTCTGTGTGTTATACTGAGAATTACTACACAGACCACAAGAGTAAGCTTTAACAGGTCTTTACTGGTTGAAGGTCAGGGCGGAACTGCCCAATAAATCATTACACAGCACTTATATACCGGTGTGGTCACCACCGGTATTGCAGTATACGGCAGCCAAGATAAAGTAGTGCAACCCTTAAAATAGTTCTCTTAAAGGTGGAACGGTTACATACACTACATCCACCAGTGGGGGTTTCCCGCGCCTCGTGTCTGGGTCTGTTGTAGACTGATCGATAGCGATTGATTGCTATGATTAGTCAACAACCCCATTATCGTCGTATCATGAGACTTCCGGGATGGCAGAAGGCGAACTAGATGGACCTTGGTCTTTTTACGTCCAGCAATTCCTGTGGCCTACGGAGCTTGCGAGGGCCGCCACTTTTGTCTTCTCCGCTGTTGCCCAGAAACGGCGTCGGTTGCTAGAGATTAAAACCAATAGCCTGGTTACCTCGCCACTGGGCTAGAAGAGCTGGTGGACGTTACCTGGCATTGCGAGCGAGTAGTCCACGGTCTCTGTAATGGAGTCGAAGAGCTGGGCCTGTGATGCTCTTCGTAGCTGATTGAGAAATCCCACCAGCGCGTTTAGATTCAGCTTCACAGCAGCATCTTCAAATAACCTGCAGGAGAGAGAGAGAATGGGGGAAAAGGAAGGGAGAGGGAAAGAGTGACAACGAAGAAAATGAGAAGAAAGAAAGAGAATAAATTCGTTTTCACTGCTCTCAAGGGTACTTTCAAGTCACTTAACAGCCTGTCCTGCTCTGATTTTGCTGATAATTCGCCCACCCAGATTTTATCTTTAAATCATTTCCACTCTGCAGTTGCTGGTAAATCGCTCTTGTTGAGATTTTGCCACTTATTCTCTTCGCGCTGATTCGCTCCCATTATGATTTTACTGGTAATTCTCTCTACGTAGGTGTTGTGTATGTACCTTTAAGGGAATGACTGGTCTCAGACTGCTGTACCGGCAGTGACCACCCCTGTATAAAAGGCCCTAGCAGGCTTCTGTAGTTTCAGTTTCCAGCTTGTCTCCATTCAGTAAAGACTTGTTATAATCAACTCCTGCAGTCCGTGTCTCAATTATACACGGACATAATACTGGCAACGAGCAAATACGAACTTACCTACAATCTGCACCACCTCATGGGGATCCATCCCTGAAGCGAAGTTATCAGAGGTCGAGGCCAGAAGGAAGAAAGAAACAGTAGAAACAGGCGTCGACCGTGGGCATCTGCCTCTGAGTCAGCGGAGTTGAAGATTTGCAGGAGAGGCTGGCGAGAGCGGGGCTTGGTTATCCTGTCGATGGTGCTTCAGCTAATCGGGCTGGTGGCAGGTAGTACACTGATCCTTCCTGGGCTGCGGCGGTCTAGAGTTCGAGCAGGTGGCTTGCAATGGGGCCGAGCAGCGTTGTCGGGAAGGGGAGAGAGAGAGGGTGGAGCACACTGGGCGTGGCCGGTGCTACGAAGCCGGGCAGCGTACAGACCCGAGAAGAGGGAGGCAAGAGTCCCGCAGGGTTGTTCCGACGACGGGGAAATTAAAAAAAATTAAAATTAAATGCGCAAAAAGCCGCGAGGAGCTGCAGTTGCCACGGAAACTGCGGAGAGCGGCGTTAGCAGCAGCGCGGGGGGAAGTGCGCGAAGACCATAGGGCGTCGCCATCAAGGCATAAAACGCCAGCAACAGCGGCGAAGACAAAAGCGTGGGAGGCGCCATTTTGTTAAATCGGGGAAGAAGGCAAAGCGCGGGAGGCGCCATCTTAGATTTTCAAGATGCCAAAGACTGGCACTATCACTGCCTTCGATAATGCAATAGAAGACTGGACCACGTATGTGGAAAGAGTCGAGGTATATTGCGAGGCAAACGAAATAGCCGATGAGAAAAAGGCATCGGTATTGCTAAATTTAATGGGCGCAAGAACGTATGGCCTATTGCGGGACCTGATTACTCCAGCCAAACCGAAGGCGAAGAGTTTTAACGAAATTGCTGCTATCCTACAGGAACACCTAAATCCTACACCGCTGCTGATAGCAGAAAGATTTAAATTCCACAGGAGAAATCAGCATAAAAATGAGAGCAATGCTGATTACCTTACGGAACTACGCAAGCTATCAAAGCACTGCCAGTTCGGAGCAGGACTGGCAGATACCTTACGGGACAAATTTGTCTGTGGACTCCTGAGTGAAGGAACCCAGAAGAGGTTACTCTCAGAGAAAGAGCTGATGCTAGATAAGGCTTTCAGCGTGGCAGTATCGTATGAAGCAGCAGCAAGGGGAGCTGCGGAAATACAACAAAAGCCACAGGAATACGGCACCCACGAAATGACACGGGGATTTGCAAAATGTTATTGCTGCGGCAGAACAAACCATGACCAGAAGGACTGCTGGTCCAAGGACAAAATATGCAGGCAATGCGGAAAGATGGGACACATTGCACGAGTTTGCAGGTCTGGGAAGAAGACCAACAACAACAAAAAGGCTACTAAGGCACCGTACAGGAAAGTACAAAAGATGACGGACAGTAGTTCCAAAGACCAGATGAGCGATAGTGAATCCGGGAACAAGAGACTAAGCTGTCTCAAACTTCACAACGTAATCGCAAAAGAGGATCACCGAACCATTTGGGTCACCCTCACGATAGCAGGGTCCCAAGTCAAAATGGAATTGGATACAGGATCAGCTCTAACCGTCATGAATCGACGAGACTACGAGCGGCTATTCTCACACATACCCTTAAGAGAGACATCCATTGTCTTGAGGACGTATACGGGGCAAAAAGTATACCCCAGAGGAAAAATAAGGGTGCCTGTCGAATACAACGGCAAGGAAATACGGAAATTGTATCTCTACATTCTGCAAGATGGTGGACCACCGTTATTGGGACGTGAATGGATCAGAAAGATAAGTTTAGACTGGCACTCCATTCAGGCACTGACGGTGGCTGGTAAAAAGGATGATGACGTCACTCCTGGACGATTGTCAATAATCTTAGCTGACGCCAAAGAGGTATTTCAACAAGAACTGGGCACTCTTAAAGGCGTAACCGCCTCGATAAAAATAGAGGAGAATGCAATTCCCAAGTTTTTCAAAGCAAGACCGGTACCATATGCAATTCGCCCAGCCGTCGAGGCAGAGCTGGAGAATCTGGAGAATGCAGGCGTGTTATCTAAGGTAGACTGGAGTGAGTGGGCGACACCCATCGTCCCTGTCATGAAGAAAACGTTAAACAATAAGTCTGAGGAGCCAAGGAAGGTTCGCATCTGTGGGGACTTCAAGGTGACGGTGAACCCAGTCCTTCACACAGTACAATATCCTCTTCCAAGGATAGAAGATATCTTCACCTCACTATCTGGAGAGAAGTGTTTTACAAAAATTGACCTAGCACAAGCATATTTGCAGATGGAGGTTGAAGAATCCTCTAGGAAGTATCTCACGATAAACACTCACAAAGGTCTTTACCAGTATAATCGACTGGTATTCGGAGTAGCATCAGCTCCGGCGATATGGCAAAGAGCGATGGGACAAGTCCTGCAAGGGATTCCGGGGACTCAGTGTTACTTGGACGACATCCTAGTGACAGGTGAAGATGACAGTGAACACCTTGCCAACCTAGAGCAGGTGCTCACTAGACTACGTGAACATGGGCTACGAGCCAATCGCCCCAAGTGCGAGTTTTTTAAGAAACAGATATCGTATTGTGGCCACATGATTGATGAAGAGGAGTTGCATAAGTCCCCTGACAAAATTGAAGCGGTAGTTAAGGCTCCAGTGCCTGAAAATGTGTCGCAACTGAGGTCATTCCTCGGATTGGTGAATTACTACCATAACTTTTTGCCGAATTTGTCCACAATTCTGCACCCACTGAACGCCCTACTACGAACGGGAGTAGCATGGAAATGGAGCGATGAATGTAAGCGGGTCTTTCAGAAGAGTAAGGACCTAATCACTTCAAGAGAAGTATTGGCACACTACAACCCATCACTACCGATAAGACTGGCGTGTGATGCGTCTCCCTACGGCATTGGGGTGGTACTGTCACATAAATTCCTTGATGGTTCAGAGAGGCCGATAGCTTTTGCGTCACGCTCGTTAACTTCAGCCGAGCGTAACTACGCCCAGATTGACAGAGAGGCCCTCAGCCTGGTGTGGGGGGTGAAGAAGTTCAATCACTACCTGCACGGTCAGAAATTTACTCTACTAACTGATCATCAACCTCTCGTCTCCATTTTCAACCCTCAGAAGAGCGTACCGATAATGACGGCACAACGGCTACAGAGGTGGTCCCTTTTCCTAGGGGCACACCAATATGACATCGAGTACAAAGGAACTAAACAGCATGGGAATGCTGATGGATTGTCGCGCCTACCGTTGCCGACGGTGGAAGAAGAACTGGCAGTGGATCCAGTGGAGTTATTCCACTCGACTATAGTCGAATGTCTCCCGGTGACGAGTGCAAACATAGAAAAGGAAACACGAAATGACCCGACACTCTCCTGGGTCAATGATTTAACGGTGAAGGGATGGCCAGCACATGGCGAACCACTGCTGCCAGCATTCTCGCCGAGAAGAGAACAGCTGTCAGTGTGCAGAGGAACCTTGATGTGTGGATCCAGAGTAGTAATTCCACCCAAATTGAAGGATAGAGTGCTCAATGAGCTTCATGAGGGTCATCTGGGAGGGGTAAAAATGAAGAACTTAGCCAGAGCGTTTGTGTGGTGGCCGGGAATCGATAGAGAAATCGAAGAGGTGACCAAGAGCTGTACAGGATGCCAGAAGGTCCAAAACGCCCCACCACAAGCCCCTCTACATCCATGGGAGTGGCCCTCATCTCCATGGCAAAGGGTGCACATTGATTTTGCTGGTCCCTTTATGGGCTCGATGTTTTTAATTGCGGTGGATGCACATTCAAAGTAGCCAGAGGTAATAAAAATGTCCTCAACCACCACAGAAAAAACTATCACAGTCTTACGAACCATATTCGCCAGGAATGGGCTGCCTGAACAGATTTGCTCTGACAATGGACCACAGTTTGTGTCTGAAGAGTTCTGGAGGTTCTTAAAGAACAATGGTGTTAAGCATTACACATCCGCCCCATATCATCCAGCCACTAATGGATTGGCCGAGAGGTTTGTTCAAACATTCAAGAAGGCTATCAAGGCAATGTGTAATGAAGATATACCCCTACAACACAAGGTGGATAACTTCTTGTTTGCCTACCGGAATGCGACACACGCGGTTACCAACCAAACTCCAGCCATGATGTTCTTCAATCGAAGACTACGATGCCGCTTGGATTTGGTTAAGCCAAACGTCAGAAGAGTTGTGGAGAACAGGCAGTTTCAGAATATGAATGAAAGGCCGACCAGGAGTTTTAAGATAGGTCAACCAGTTTTGGCCTGGGACTACCGCACAGAGAAATGGAACGATCTGTACACGGCAACGACCTCTAATGTATACCGTGGACGTTGGAGAGAGCATTGTAAGACGCCATGCTGACCAGATTCTAGAGTCACTGGAAAACGTCAACTCCACACCACGATCTGATACACCTGGCAATGAAACCGAAGTACCAATGGCATCTACCGCAGAATCGGTGATATTGGAAGCAGACGAACCAAACAACGACATTGATCCCGACTCAACCTTGCCAGAAGAACCTGATACCCCAAAGAGGTGTTATCCAGACAGAATCAGGAAGCTTCCTCAAAGACTGAACTTATAATTGCTTAACTTCAACCAATGTATCTAGCAACTGTAATTGTAATTGTAATTAGTTATTATTTAGTTGTTAAATGAATGTTATGTACTGTTTATCTAAAAGGGGAGGAATTGTTGTGTATGTACCTTTAAGGGAATGACTGGTCTCAGACTGCAGTACCGGCAGTGACCACCCCTGTATAAAAGGCCCTAGCAGGCTTCTGTAGTTTCAGTTTCCAGGTTGTCTCCATTCAGTAAAGACTTGTTATAATCAACTCCTGCAGTCCGTGTCTCAATTATACACGGACATAATAGTAGGCTTTGCCGGTAATTATTCTCTTGCACCCTTTTGTGCGCCCCCCGCCCCCCCACCACCCCTCCCTTCGCCCTACCATTGACAGCCGTGCCTTCTTCTGTCTCAGTCTCACACTCTGGAATTCCCTCCCTAAACCTCTCCGCCTCTCTACCTTACTCTCCACCTTTAAGACACTCCTTAAAACCTAGCTCTTTGACCAAGCTTTTGAACACCCCTTCTACTATCTCCTTCTTTGGCTCGGTGTCAAATTTTGTTTGATTCACGCTCCTGTGAAGCGCCTTGGGACGTTTTTCTACATTAAAGGCGCTGTAAAAATGCAAGCTGTTGTTGTTGTAAATAAATTACAGGCCTCTAAAAATAAGACGTTTTTGTAAAATAAATAGTCCACCAGGCTTACCCATCCAGCAAATTAATAGAGTTATAGAGTTATACAGCACAGAAAGAGGCCCTTCGGCCCATCGTGTCCGCGCCGGCCATCAAGCACTGTCTATTCTAATCCCATTTTCCAGCACTTGGTCCGTAGCCTTGTATGCTATGGCGTTTCAAGTGCTCATCTAATTGCTTCTTGAATGTTGTGAGGGTTCCTGCCTCTACCACCCTTTCAGGCAGTGAGTTCCAGATTCCAACCACCCTCTGGGTGAAAAAGTTTTTCCTCAAATCTCCTCTAAACCTCCTGCCCCTTATTTTGAAATTATGCCCCCTGGTTATTGACCCCTCTACTAAGGGGAAAAGTTCCTTTCTATCTACCCTATCTATGCCCCTCATAATTTTGTATACTTCAATCAGGTCCCCCCTCAGCCTTCTCTGCTCTAAGGAAAACAGCCCCAGCCTGTCCAGTCTCTCTCCATAGCTGAAGCGCTCCAGCCCAGGTAACATCCTGGTGAATCTCCTCTGCACCCTCGCCAATGTAATCACATCCTTCCTATAGTGTGACGACCAGAACTGCACACAGTATTCCAGCTGTGGCCTAACTAGCGTTTTGTACAGCTCCATCATAACCTCCCTGCTCTTATATTCTATGCCTCGGCTAATGAAGGCAAGTATCCCATATGTCTTTTTAACCACCTTATCTACCTGTCCTGCTGCCTTCAGGGATCTATGTACATGCACACCAAGGTCCCACTGATCCTCTGTCCTTCCTAGGGTCCTACCATTCATTGTGTATTCCCTTGCCTTGTTAGTCCTCCCAAAATGCATCACCTCACACTTTTCAGGGTTAAATTCCATTTGCCACTGTTCTGCCCATAGAAACATAGAAACATAGAAGATAGAAGCAGGAGTAGGCCATTCGGCCCTTCGAGCCTGCTCCGCCATTCAATGAGAGCATGGCTGATCATCCAAATTCAGTACCCTGTCCCTGCCTTCTCCCCATATCCCTTGATCCCTTTAGCCTCAAGAAATATATCCAACTCTTTCTTGAATATATTTAATGAACTGGCCTCCACCGCCGTCTGTGGCATAGAGTTCCACAGGTTCACCACTCTCTGGGTGAAGAAATTCCTCCTCATTTCAGTCCTAAATGTCCTACCCCTTATCCCCTGGTTCTGGACTCCCCGACCATCGGGAACATCCTTCCAGCATCTAGTCTGTCCAGGCCTGACAGAATTTTATAGGTTTCGATGAGATCCCCTCTCAATCTTCTAAACTCCAGTAAGTATAAGCCCAATCGACACAATCTCTCCTAATACGTCATTCCTGCCATCCCAGGTATCAGCCTGGTGAATCTTTGCTGCACTCCTTCCATGGCAAGAACGTCCTTCCTCAGATAAGGCGACCAAACTGCACACAATACTCAAGGTGCGGTCTCACCAAGGCCCTGTACAACTGTAGCAAGACATCCTTGTTCCTGTACTTGAACCCTCTTGCTACGAAGGCCAACATACCATTTGCCTTCTTAACCGCCTGCTGCACCTGCATGCTTAACTTCAGTGACTGGTGCACAAGAACACCCAGGTCTCTTTGCACTTCCCCTTCTCCCAATCTATTGCCATTCAAATAATAATCTGCCTTCCTGTTTTTGCCACCAAAGTGGATAACCTCACATTTATCCACATTATAGTGCATTTGCCATGTTTCTGCCCAATCACCTAACCTGTCCAAATCGTACTGGAGTTTCATGACATCCTCCTCGCAGCATACCCTCCCACCCAGCTTTGTGTCGTCTGCAAATTTGGAGATATTACATCCAATTCCCTCGTCCGTCCAGATCATTAATATATATTGTGAACAGCTGGGGTCCTAGGACCGATCCTTGCGGTACCCCACTAGTCACTGCCTGCCACTCGGAAAACGACTCGTTTATTCCAATTCTTTGCTTTCTGTCCGCCAACCAGTTCTCTATCCAAGTCAATACCTTGCCCCCAATCCCATGTGCCTTAATTTTGCACGCTAATCTCTTATGCGGGACTTTATCGAAAGCCTTCTGAAAGTCCAAATACACCACATCCACTGGTTCTCCCCTATCTATTTTACCAGTTACATCCTCAAAAAATTCCAGTAGATTAGTCAAGCATGATTTACCTTTTGTAAATCCATGTTGACTTTGTCCGATCCTGTCACTGCTTTCCAAGTGCTCTGCTATTACATCTTTTATAATGGACTCTAGCATCTGACCAACCCATCTATATTGTCCTGTAGCCTGAGGCTTCCTCCCTCGCTATTTACCACTCCACCAATTTTCGTGTCATCTGCGAACTTACTCCTACATTCATATCTAAATCATCAAACAGCAAAGGACCTGCCCAATTATGTTTGATGTACCTGAGGATGCTTGAACAGAAAACAAACTATTTAACTACTTTTTAATAAATTCTCCTCCTAAAATTACACAGTATTACAAAGTTACAAAGTAGTTATAGCACAGAAACAGGCCATTCGGCCCAACTGGTCCATGCTCCACTCGAGCCTCCTCCCACCCCTCTTCATCTCACCCCACCAACATATCCTTTTATTCCCTCCTCCCTCATGTGTTTATCTAGCTTCCCCTTAAATGCAACTATACTATTCGCCTCAACCACTCCCTGTGGTAGCGAGTTCCACATTCTCACCACTCTCTGGGTAAAGAAGTTTCTCCTGAATTCCCTATTGGATATATTGGTGACTGTCTTATATTTATGGCCCCTAGTTTTTGTCTTGCCCGCATTTATTAATATCTTGGACATTTACTTGGCCTTTCTGGTAGAAATTTTACAAGAGATAGGACAATGCATCAACTCTATCTGGTGCACGAAGCCTACGGTTTCAGGCTCCTTACAGGAAACTCTCTTTTTAAAAAAAAAACCGGAAATCTCTCTTAACCGGCAAAATTCAGGAGTAGGTTCAGGTAAGTTTTACTTCATATTAGTGGCAGTTCCTGGATCTGTGGCTGTGTAACTGGGGTTCATGCCCTTGTTGCTAAGCAACAGGGATGCTTGGTCTGTGGCCGGAGTTCCTGCACATGTTGCTAAGCAACAGGGAAGCCTGGATTTGTTGCTGTGTGCGGAGCTCTCGTACCTTTTAACTATAACTCTCTGTAATCTGGACTTTTTGATAAACCGGCACCACGCCGGTCCCGTTGGTGCCGGAAAATAAAGGGTTTCCTGTACTTACTTGTCAGCCATTGTGGAGAGTGTGCAGACTGCCCTGGCCGCGTTGCTCCCGCTCAGCACGCCCCCTCCTCGGAAGTCGAACGCCTTCCCCTTGCAGTTCTCCCTGATCAGCTCCTGGATGGTGACGGACTGAATGACGGGGTGGCCGATATTTGTGTCCAGCTCGGGGCTCAGGTTCCTGGCGGGGTTGAGAACCGTGTCTGGCAGCGGTAGAGAGCCTGGGGCCTGCTGGGCCTGGGTGATGGTGATGGGAGGCTGCGAGCCTCCATCGCTGAAGTGGCTGTGCTCCAACGTGCTGATGTATTCGCACACTCTGGTGAGACACAGGGAGTGTTTCAGCCTGTCCCATGTTACTTAATCACACGTGCACGACTTGTTATTTTACAGTTGCTACCCGTGGCTTATGATAATAGTGTACATTACAAGAGGAACGAGGGGGTGCAGAGGTTTGAACACTAATCTTTCACCTCCGGGTCTGGGTTTTAGAAACATAGAAAAATAGGAGCAGGAGTAGGCCATTCGGCCCTTCGAGCCTGCGCCGCCATTCAATATGATCATGGCTGATCCTCTATCTCAATACCATATTCCTGCTCTCTCCCCGTACCCCTTGATGCTTTTTGTGTCGAGAAATCTATCTATCTCCTTCTTAAATATATTCAGTGATTGGGCCTCCACAGCCTTCTGTGGTAGAGAATTCCACAGGTTCACCACCCTCTGAGTGAAGAAATTTCTCCTCATCTCAGTCCTAAATGTCCTACCTTTGGTGCAAAGTGGTTTGGATTGGCACTGGCATCGTAGTTACATTGTAAATGAATGAGCGTAGAGTCAGTACGATGAGTCTTGACTTGGACACAGTGAGAATGTAGAGAGGGGGAACAGCGCGTAGCACGATGTGTTTGGAGATCCAGAGAAACAAGAGAGAAAGACTCAGAGAAGCAATGGGCGGAGTATCAATGGATAAGGATGAAAAAGGTTGTGACTGAGAGGGATTGTTGTCGGCCCAAAGGGTTTTTCCTTTCCCTGGTAAACCATCTCGTAGATGATTTGCCTTGTCAGCAGTCTGAACGGGAACATAATAATGTTCTTGGCGATGCATCTGCCACTGCAGATTTAATCACAGAATCCTAGAATGGTACAGCACAGAAGGAAGCCATTCGGCCCATCGAGTCTGCGCCGGCTCTTTCGAAGAGCAATCCAGTCAGTCCCACTGCCCCTGCTCTTTCACCAGATCCCTAAGTAGGTTTACGGACTCCCAGGCCGCCTGCCTTTTTTGCGGCCTAGGGAAGTCCGTGTTCCATGTTTATATAGAATGTCAGAGGTTGCAGCCCCTGTTCCATTATCTGAAGGAGCTGCTCCTTGATTTTTGGCTGCACTTCAGTCCCACGCTACTGATCTTCGGTCACCCGGTGCGGAGGGGAGCGGGCAGGTCGGAGGACCTCCTCATAGGACTGCTCCTGAGCCTGGCCAAAGTGGCTATTAATAGGTCCAGGCAGCAGGCGGTCGAGGGGGTCGTCCGGCCCGATTGCCTGCCTCTCTTCCGTGGCTATGTTCGCGCCCGGATGGCCCTGGAGATGGAGCACGCGGTATCCGCCGGCACGCTTGAGGCCTTCCGCGACCGGTGGGCACCGCGGGGACTGGAGTGCACCATCACCCCAGCCAATTAAATTTTAATTTAATTTGTTAAATTTTATTTAAAGTTTTATTAAGTTACAGTTATTTGGTTCAACAAAAAGAGGACCAGATCCCTGCAATTTTTTCTCCTTCAAGTATTTATCCAATTCCCTTTTGAAGGCTACTATTGAATCTGTATCCACCGCCCTATCAGGCAGCACATTCCAAATCCTAACCACTCGCTGCATAAAAAAGTTTTTCCTCATGTCTAATATTTTGATTTCCTTTCTAGAACATAACAAAGGTCATGACCAAGAAAAGGCCATTCAGCCCATCAAAGCTCCACCCTCCCCCTGCCTCACCCATCGCAGCACCCAGTTGTGTCCCGGGCAGCCCGAGGGTTTTTGTTTCTACTGTCCTACTTGGTAGGCGATGGCGTTCCTTACCTCCTTTCCTCCACCCATCCATTCGTATCTGCCCCAGCTCCCTCCCCATTTTCTTGGGTTGGTGGGGTGGGGGTTATTGCATGTGCAGGGCAGGCTCCCCACAACATTCCTGCCACCAAGATGGAGCCTACCAGAGCAACCAAGGAGACTCGGTGCTGTAGCAGGGCTGGAGTTCCAGCACTACTGAGGGATCCTAAAGAGGCAGCGGTGCCCCGAAGATCAGAAGGCTCCCATTGAAGACCTCAGCCCAGACTGGGGCCTTCAGCAGGTAAAGTGCCTGGGGGCCGACTGGAGGGTGAGGAGGTCGCGACAAGGCCCTCTCCCTCCGTTGGTGGGGGGGGGGGGGGGGATCTCTGAGCCGTTGCCATGGAACACCGGGGCCTACCACCATTTTCCACATGGTGACCCTGGGAAGAGGCAGTAGCTGGTGGAAGGAAGCAGAATCCACTGGGGCCAAGGCCCTGCCCCTGCCCCTTCCCCCCCACCCCGCGGCCATTTGTATTCGGTGAGCAGGGAAAGAGTGGCCATTGGCGGTGCCGTCGGGATCAGGGGGAGGGAAATCCTGGTCAGGGTGGCAAGGCCACAGTAGGCCCCACTTCCCAAATCCCCCGATGTTTTCTGCCACGATCCCAGTGGGATGGCAGAGGAGAAAGGCCCCTGCTAAGTCTAAGTCTAGTCCCATCTAATTCTTACTTCCTGACCTACCTTATCTTTTCTTCGACTCTTTTTTTTTTAACCTTAGTCCTGCACGATGAGCGATGTTCCTTCGCCAAGGTTTCCCAATGAATCCCAAAGAATCCTGTTCCGCTAAAAGGAACGTAGGGACTGCACCGTGCGAGGTCACGTCACCAACCTACCTGAAGACATGCTGCCAGCAGTCTGCGTTGTGGCTGCCCATCTCCAGCCCCACGCTGAGGATAGCGTCCATGCAGAGCACGTGGGCCGTGTGTAGCTGAACACCCTGGGGCCGCCCGATCTGCTCCAGCTTCTGTTCCACTTTCTGCTTCACTGCGGGGACACAAAACAATCACACGGGGTCAGTGACATAGGAAAACTACTAGGCACTTGGTCTAAGCGTTAAACAAAGCTTTAATCAACTGTTTTACAACATGGAGGTCTAGTTGTGTCCTTCACTAGTTCCGGTTAAGAATGTCCAACGCAAGCTGGGCCCGTGCCCGAGTATTTATACTCTCCCTGGACAGCGCCACCTGCAGGCCGCTCAGTTCTTTCATGTCAGGGTCTACACCACGCCATCAGGAAATTGCCGCCTCCTACTCCCAACTCGCTCTACGCCTGGTGGTGATTTATCTCATGGCGGCACCGCAGGAGGCCCAGAGTGATAACGCACGGGTTCTCAGTGCCCTGTGCGGTTTCTCTTGTAGACAAGTGTGAGGTCATCCACTTTGGACATAAAAAGGATAGGACAGAGTACTTTCTAAACGGTGAAACGCTAGAAACTGGCAGTCCAAAGAGACTTAGGGGTCCATGTACATAGATCACTAAAATGTCATGGACAGGTACAAAAAATAATCAAAAAGGCTACTGGAATGCTGGCCTTTATATCCAGAGGACTAGAGTACAAGGGGGTAAAAGTTATGCTGCCGCTGTACAAAGTCCTGTTTAGACCACAGCTGGAGTACTGTGAGCAGTTCTGGGCACCACACCTTAGGAAGAATGTATTGGCCTTGGAAGGAGTGCAGCATAGGTTTACCAGAATGATACCCGGACTCCAAGGTGTTATGTTCATTAATAACTAGTCGTTTGCATTATGAACAGCTAGCTTAGAGCTAGACATTTATTCATGCCATGTGGACTTGTACAGCATCCTGTAGAGGCAGCCATCTTGACTACTGCTTTCTGGGTAGCCTAGTGCCTCATGGGTAGTGTAGTCTTAAACACATTCAACTAAACACACAGCAGTATACAGCTCTACAGCTCTATAGCTCCACCTAGTGTACTATTCTAGAATGACATGTTATTGATCATTACATCCCCCTTTCTTTGAGGTTAAACAAAATCAATATCAATCAACTTTCAAGAAAAACGATAAAGATGATATCAGTAACACTTTTGTTAGTGCTCTATAAACATAAACATTTTCACAACAGTCAACACATTTTCAAAGTAGTTTTTCTTTGCACTCAAAGATTAAGTCTATCAGGCTTTTTTACTACACGTGTGGATCTTCTCAGCACGGGTAAGTCTGATGTGTTTTCATGAGATTGTTCTGGTGGTGAATGACAAGTCTCACATTTGCCTATCATGTTCTCAATGTCCTTATTTATGCCAGGCCAATAAACAGTGTCTCTTGCTCTCCTTTTGCATTTTTCAATTCCGAGGTGTCCCTCATGAATCCTTTTGAGCATGTCTTGACGTAGAGCCTGTGGAATGACTATTCTGTTCTGTTTTAGTAATAGTCCACTTGCGACACTCAATTCTGACCTTATGTGAAAGTATTTTGGACAGGAACCGTTTGGCCAACCATGATGAATGTTCTCTATTACTGTTTGTAACACTGTGGCCTAGAAATTGGGTATAGCCCCGCTTGAGGCGTTAGAACTGGCGATGCGCAAAGTTTATAGCCAGACGAGACTTATCTGCGCCTGGCGCGATATTGGGTTGCTTCGCCCCCAAAGGGGATTGAGGCGCTAAATCAGCCGTTGCACGGTGCTCTTAAGGCGCAAAAGGTCAGGCGCTACTCAATATCGACACGGACAGGCGCAGCGCAGGTGAACTCAATTACGGGAAAGCACGAGACCTACAGGCGCCGGCCGGCTCTTAAAGGGGTGGGTCAGTCAGACTGAGCTTCAACACCCAACGCTCTGCAGGCCTCAGATTCGGCGCTCGCCCTTGTCTGGCGGTACAAGGTGATCATAATGGAGAAGGTTAGGCAGAGAGCAGAGCGCTTCAGCACTGAGGCTCTGGACCACTTGGTGGCTGCAGTTGAACACCGTCGGGAGGTCCTGTACCCGGATAATGGCAAGAGGCCAAATCAGAAGGCTTACCGACGATCTTGGAGGGAGGTTGCTATGAGGGTGAACTCCAGCAGCATGGCGACCAGGACCCCTGTTCAGTGCAGGAAGAAATTCAACAATCTCACACGGATCGTTAGGCTGAGTGATGGTTTACCAAACTTGTGCTTCCCTCCATCTGCAGCTGACTCCGGGCACCCTGCTGCAATGATGCGCCAATGGCCATCTGTCAGTATGCACCCATGGCCCTTTCTGGGCACACACATGGACAGATGTCTCAAGGCCTCATGTAAGGGCTCTTGCACCATGGGGGGATGCGAGGAGGTCTCAAGGCCTCATGTAAGGGCTCTTGCACAATGGGGGCATGCAAGGAGGTCTCAAGGCCTCATGTAAGGGCTCTTGCACAATGGGGGCATGCGAGGAGGTCTCAAGGCCTCATGTAAGGGCTCTTGCACAATTGGGGGCATGCGAGGATGTCTCAAGGCCTCATGTAACAGAACCTCCCCTTCTTTCCCCTGCAGTCCAAGATGGCGCAGATTCGGAAGGAGCAGCGTCGAACCGGTGGCGGACCTGCACAAGTGGTCACTCTAACGGATCTGGAGGAGAGAGTGCAGCAGATACTTGGAGGACGTCTGTCTGGTCCTGTCACCACTGCATCTGCCGACCCCATTACCGACAGCGAGGGTAAGACTCTCACCTTTTCCACCTGTTGCCTTCCACTTGGTCCCCCTGCCAGCATGCATCCTCAGTGTGCAGCCATGTCAGAGCCTTGCCGCAATCTGGCATGCCTTTCAGCAAACCTGTCCTTCTGCCAAAGCCACTCTTCCACCTCCCACTTTCAGATGAAGCAGCACCAACTCGGGCTCAACGCGCTGAAGCTGCCAGTGCCAGTGCCACCGGAGGCGAGGACCAGGAGGAATCCGGACCAGCCACTGCAGAATCCGGGGAGCTGAGACATCTGCAGACTGGGGATAGTAGTCCCCTGGAGGGGAGGGGGGGTGGCTCTGAGGATGAACCAGTTGCCGGACCAAGCGGCATGGAGGAACGCAGGGGGGATAGGCAAGTTTGGCCACCGTCTCCCCGCAGGGCAAGGCAGGTCGTCATGACTGCTGCACAGAGTGCAGATGAGGTCCGTCGCCTGGCAGAGATGAGCAAACAGGCCCGGGTCAGACACATGGAGCTGATGGCTGCAGTGGAGAAGATGCCTGAGTCAATAGATTCATTGGCTAGGAGTATGCTGGACTTCGGGGCAACAATGGAGAGGACTCTGCAGGGCTTTGGCGCAACAATGGAGAGGTCTCTCCAGGTGTTCGGGGAAACAATGGACAGATCTATCCAGGGCTTCGGCCCAACAATGGAGAGGACTGTCCACGGCTTTGAGTCGGCAATGGAAAGGACTGTTCAGGGCTTCGGACAATCCCTGGAAAGGTCAGTGCAGGGCTTGTCCGAGGCAGTGGAGCGGTCGGCTCCTGCCTTGTCCGAAGCCATGGGAAGAACTGTCCAGGCGTTCTCTGAAGCACTGGCACCTGGCACACAGGTCCTCACTGTTGCCACGCAGTCACTTGCTGGGCTCCTCCACAGCCAGATTGACTCAACGCGATGTCTGACTGCAGCCACCCTCTCTGCATCAGATAGGATCACCCTGGGCCCTTCCACTCCCGTACAATGCCAGGAATCGTGGAGCCTGCGATTGTGGCGGATGAGCCGAGCCGCTCCCCTCAGATAGCCAGTGTGTCGTCCGACCATGGTGCAGGTGTCCTCTCTCGTCAGGAGACCATTGCACATGCCAGCGCTGGGACGCCTGCATTGCAGCTGCCACCACCTGCAGCACACACTGCTTCCAGCCATGCTCAAAGCAAGCATCCTGCATCCGCACCCTCCAAGCCCAGAGGTCGGCCAGGCCGTACCTCAGGGGCTTCTGCGCGTCCAGACAGTCAGCAAGCGTCCCCCAGCCTTGAGCCCGCCACTGGGGTGCAATTACATAGGAGCAGCAGGGAGGGAAGGGGCCGGGCGCGCAAGAGAAGTCGTTCTCCCTCAAGGGGCCAGTTGTAGAGGGAGGAGCTGAGACGTTTGTTTGTCCAAATTGAAGGACACCCTCAGCTGCTGTTATAGTTGCAGATTTTTGTTGAGTTTTGCGGCTTGGCCGAACAGGTCACATTTATTTTGTAAGTTATGGTTTCTGCTCACTTTACGTTGTTTAGCTGTAATGAAAGACTTTTGTGTCAATAAACAGAAGTTTCAATGTTGCTTGGTGCATGTGACTACTTTCAGTGATGCTGGCATGCAGAGGCCCTCAAACATCCAAAGTGCGCATGAGGTAAGACTCTCATCATTCCGCCACAGGGGTGTCGAGACGAGTCCAGAGGAGCCTCTGATGTATGGACCTTCCACTTTCAGCAGCCCTTCCATCTTCCTCCTCCTCCTCCTCCGCCTGCTCTTCCTCCTCCTCCTCCTCCTCCTGCTCATACTCCTCCTCCTCCTCCGCCTGCTTGTGCAGGGTCCGAGGGAAGGTAATGAATGGACGCGTTCGCCTATAAAGGGCATCTGTCACTTGCCGGATGCAACAGCGGACTGCAGCCTGAGCGTCAGTCGCATTGTCCCCAATGGCTGACTGAAAGGATCTGTTTGCATAAAAATGGAGGCCATCAGTCAGTTTAGCCATCACGGACAGAGAGGTTCTGCAGCGTTCACGCGGCTGCAGATCCTGACCAAGCAGGTGGCACAGATCAGTAACAATGTCCCTCCAGATTCGGAGCCATCGCTAACACTGCTCCACCGAAATGTCAAGGCTTGTCACCTGCTGCCTAAAGACCCTCGCAGCATCCTGTCGGTTTGGACGACCTCGATTGCCCCTCCTCCTTCTGGCCAATCCCTGCCCTCTCTCCCGCCGTCTCTCTGCCCCTTCACAGTGTTGGGCGATGAGGCCGTTGCCCTCCGAACAAGCTCCCATTCCGATGCCAGCTGGTCAAAAGGCTTTTAGGTGTAGTGCTGCAAGTGCTTCGGACAGGGTTGAAGGTCCCAAGTACTGTAAAGCTCAAATCCCAGAACTCCGCTCCACATTAGCTCGCCAACTCTCTCCAGCAGCGATCGCAATGAGCAGGCCAAGTGGCAGAAGATTCTGCACTAGAGCTGTCCCCTTTAAATAGCGCCACCCTACTCCGAGAAGGGCCTGTTAGCCCTCCTTCGAACTGTCACTAATAGCGCTGGGCGCTAAGGCTCCGGGCGCCACCCAATATGTGCTCAGGCGCTCCTAAAAGGTGTTGCACACTGAAATGACGTCATGAGCTGCTTGCGCTCGCGGGCGCGCGCAAACACTTAGCGCAGGCGCTAAATGTATAGTCAATTTCTGAGTTGGCGCTATCTTCATAGCGTCCGCCCCAACATAGGGCTTCGCCCCAATTCTAGGTCTCTTTAGGCGCTCAGCGCCGGCGCTACCAACTCAATTTCTAGGCCTGTATCTTTTACTGTTTCTTCTGCTATTTGCTTTGATTGTGTGTCTGACACGGGCAGCGCAGCAGTGACCATACTCACATGAACATCCACGTCTTCTTCAGTAGAGCTCACATGACTCATTGTGGGTGCTCGGGATAGTGCATCTGCTAACACTATGTATTTGCCTGGTGTGTAGATCAGTTCAAAGTCATATCTTTGCAGCTTCATCATGAGTCGTTGAATCCTTGGAGACATCTCATTCAGATTATTTTTTATGATGGCAACCAGTGGGCTGTGGTCTGTCTCAACTGTGAAGGTGGGAAGTCCATATATGTAGCCATGAAACTTTTCTAGTCCAACTACCAAGCCTAGACATTCCTTTTCAGTCTGGGCGTATCGACACTCAGAATCAGTCATAGACCTGGAGGCATAGGCAACAGGCTTCCAATCTTCACCCTCTGCTTGTAGCAAGACCGCGCCTAGGCCATCTTTTGATGCATCCGTTGACACTTTGATTCTCTTTGTTGGGTCAAAGAAGGTGAGTACAGGTGTGGTTGTCAGCACTGTTTTGAGATTCATCCACTCTTGTTCATGTCTTTCTGTCCATGCGAACTCATTTGTTTTATGTAGCAGGTCTCGCAGACAGGCTGTCTTGGCTGACAAGTTGGGAATGAACTTTCCAATGAAGTTTATCATCCCTATGATGCGTAGCACTCCTTTTTTGTCAGTGGGTCGGGGCATGTTGAGTATGGCGTTTACTTTTTCCATATCTGGCTCTATTCCTTTACCAGATAGATTATCTCCTAGGAAAGTGACTTCCTGGACACCAAACTGACACTTGGCTTTAGAGTCATAGAGTCATAGAGTTTTACAGCACAGAAAGAGGCCCTTCGGCCCATCGTGTCTGCGCCGCCCATCCATCCCTGTCCAGTCTAATCCCATTTTCCAGCATTTGGTCCATAGCCTTGTATGCAATGGCATTTCAAGTGCTCATCCAAATGCTTCTTGAATGTTGTGAGGGTTCCTGCCTCTACCACCCTTTCAGGCATTGAGTTCCACATTCCAACCACCCTCTGGGTGAAAAAGTTCCTCCTCAAATCCCCTCTAAATCTCCTGCCCCTTACCCTGAATCTATGCCCCCTTGTTATTGACCCCCCTACTAAGGGGAAAAGTTCCTCTTTGTCTACCCTATCTATGCCCCTCATCATTTTGTACACCTCAATCAGGTCCCCCCTCAGCCTTCTTTGCTCCAAGGAAAACAACCCCAGCCTGTCCAGCCTCTCTTCATAGCTGAGGCGCTCCATCCCAGGTAACATCCTGGTGAATCTTCTCTGCACCCTCTCCAAAGCAATCACATCCTTCCTATAGTGAGGCGACCAGAACTGCACACAGTACTCCAGCTGTGGCCTCACCAGCGTTTTGTACAGTTCCATCATAACCTCCCTGCTCTTATATTCTATGCCTCGGCTAATGAAGGCAAGTATCCCATATGCCTTTTTAACCACCTTATCTACCTGTTCCGCTGCCTTCAGGGATCTATGTACATGTACACCAAGGTCCCTCTGACCCTCTGTACTTCCTAGGGTCCTACCACTCATTGTGTATTCCCTTGCCTTATTTGTCCGTCCAAAATGCATCACCTCGCACTTTTCCGGGTTAAATTCCATTTGCCACTTTTCCGCCCATCTGACCAACCCGTTTATATCGTCCTGTAGCCTGAGGCTTTCCTCCTCACAATTTACCACCCCACCAATTTTCGTGTCATCTGCGAACTTACTGATCATACCTTTTACATTCTCATCCAAATCATTTATGTAGATCACAAACAACAAGGGACCCAGCACCGATCCCTGAGGTACCCCACTGGACACAGGCTTCCAGTCACAAAAGCAACCTTCGACCATCACCCTCTGCCTCCTGCCACTCAGCCAGTTTAGGATCCAACGCGCCAAGGCACCCTGGATCCCATGGGCTCTTACCTTCTTGACCAGTCTCCTATGCGGGACTTTGTCAAAAGCTTTACTGAAGTCCATGTAAACCACATCCACAGCATTTCCCTCATCCACCCCCCTAGTCACCCCCTCGAAAAATTCAATCAGATTTGTCAGACATGATTTACCCTTGACAAAGCCATGCTGACTATCCCCGATTAATCCTTGCCTCTCCAAGTGGAGACTAATTTTGTCCCTCAGAATTTTTTCCAATAATTTCCCTACCACAGATGTTAGGCTCACTGGCCTGTAATTCCCTGGTTTATCCCTGCTACCCTTCTTGAATAATGGTACTACGTTAGCTGTTCTCCAGTCCTCTGGTACATCCCCTGTGGCCAGAGAGGTTCTGAAAATTTGTGTCAGAGCCCCTGCAATCTCCTCCTTTGCCTCCCACAGCAGCCTGGGATACATCTCGTCTGGGCCTGGGGATTTATCCACTTTTTGGCCTGCTAAAACCGCTAGCACCTCCTCCCTCTCGATGCTAATATGTTCAAGTATGTCACAGCCCCCTTGCCCGATTTCTATGTCTGCATCGTCTTTCTCCATAGTGAACACAGATGCAAAAAATTCATTTAAAACCCCGCCTACATCATCTGGCTCTACACACAGATTGCCACTTTGGTCCCTAATGGGCCCTACCCTTTCCCTGGTTATCCTCTTGCCCTTAATATACTTATAAAACATCTTAGGATTTTCCTTTATTTTGCTCGCCAGTGTTATTTCATGGCCCCTCCTCGCCCTCCTAATTTCTTTTTTAAGTATGCCCCTGCATTTTTTATACTCCTCTAGGGCTTCTTCCGTCTTTAGTCTTTTGTAACTGCCAAAAGCCCCCCTTTTATTTCTAATGCATTTTTGTATATCCCTTGTCATCCAAGGTTCCCTTTGCTTGTTGGTCCCACCCTTGACCTTTACAGGAACATGTTGGCGTTGTACTCTCTCTATTTCCCTTCTGAAAGTCTCCCACTGTTTTGATGCGGATTTTCCTATAAGTAGCTGCTCCCAGTCCAATTTGGCCAGATCCTGCCTTATCATATTAAAATCGGCCTTCCCCCAATTTAGAACCCTTATTTCCGGGCCGTCTTTGTCTTTTTCCATGACCACCTTAAATCTCACCGAATTGTGGTCACTGTCGCCAAAATGCTCTCCTACTGACACTTCCACCACTTGCCCGGCTACATTCCCCAGAATTAGGTCCAGTACCGCCCCCTCTCTTGTAGGACTTTCTACATGTTGGCTCAAAAAGCTCTCCTGGATGCACTTTAAGAATTCTGCACCCTCTAAGCCTTTCACACTCTGACTATCCCAATTTATATTGGGGAAGTTGAAATCCCCCACTATTATTACCCTATTATTTTCGCACTTTTCTGAGATTTGCCTACATATCTGTTCCTCTATCTCCCCCTGACTGTTTGGGGGCCTATAGTACACTCCCAGCAAAGTGCTTGCCCCCTTTTTGTTTTTAAGTTCTACCCATATGGCCTCATTAGAGGAACCCGCTAATATTTCATCCCTCCTTACAGCAGTAATTGACTCCTTAATTAATATTGCAACACCCCCTCCCCTTTTACACCCCCCTCTGTCTCGCCTGAAGATTCTATACCCCGGAATATTGAGCTGCCAGTCCTGACCCTCCCTCAACCATGTCTCCGTGATAGCAACAATATCGTACTCCCATGTGTTCAACAACAACTTCAGTTCATCCACCTTATTTGCAAGACTCCTTGCATTAAAATAAATGCCTTCCAGCCCTGCCATATTCTCTTTTGCCTTCACATATTTGCTTTGCCTTCCCAGCTGACTTGTTTTTCCCTCTGTATTTGGCTGTAAATCACCCCCTACTATAGCTCCACTCTGTACCCCATCCCCCTGCCAAGTTAGTTTGTTGAGCTTCAGTCCATTCTGGCGTATGCTCTGTAGCACTTTAGTCAGTCTCTCATTGTGTTCTTTCAGTGTGGAGCCCCAGATGATGATGTCATCAACATAGACCTGAACTCCTTCCAGACCTTCAAGTATGTGTTCCATCGCTCTATGAAAGATTTCAGATGCAGATATTATCCCGAAAGGCATTCTGAGGAAACAATACCTGCCAAATGGTGTGTTGAAGGTACAGTATTTGGTGCTCTCTTCATCCAGTTTTAGTTGCCAAAATCCTTGTGAGGTATTGAGCTTTGTAAAGTACCTGGCACCTGACATTTCACTGGTGATTTCTTCTCGCTTGGGAATCTGGTAGTGTTCACGTTTTATGTTTGCATTTAAATCCTTTGGATCCATGCATATTCTTAGATCATTGTTCTTTTTCTTTACACATACCATGGAGTTAACCCAGTCTGTTGGCTCTTCAACTTTCCTGATGACTCCTAGTGTGGTCATTCTGTCCAGTTCTTTCTTGAGCCGGTCACGCAGGGGTGCTGGAACTCTTCGTGGAGCATGTACCACTGGCTGAGCATCCTCCTTTAGCTGGATCTTGTAAGTGAATGGTAGAACTCCAAATCCTTTGAACACATCCTGGAAATTATTTACTACAGAATCCACTGAGTCATCTGGTCTGTTTATGGCACAGTTTATACGGTAGACTCTCTTGACCAGTTCTAAGTCCTCACAAGCTTTGTCACCCAGTAGTGAATCAAGTCCTTCAGCCACAACAGAAAACATGAGATGATGCACTTTGTCTTTGACTGTCACTTTAAGTCTGCATACACCTAAGCTATCTATTTTCTGTCCATTATAGTCCTTCAGTAGTACTGACTTTTTCTGTATTTTGGGCTTTTCTTTCATATTTTTAATGTCACTCATACTGATTAAGTTTGCTTTTGCCCCAGTGTCCAGTTTCAATGTAACTAATGCTCCATTTATCTGCAGTGGGATCATCCATTTGTCCTCTTTTACTGCATTGACGCTATGTTCAGCATTGTTTATTCCTGAGGGCTGCACATTTTCTGTATACTTTTCTATATTGTCACATGACACCATTCCTACAAAAAATGTCTCACTTAAATCAGTGTCCTCAATCACATTGACTTGGACTTGTTGCCCTTTCTTTGTTTTTACTTTTGAAAAGCATTGTTTGGCAAAGTGATTCTTTCCATGACATTTTGTGCACATTTTTCCAAACGCTGGGCATTGTCTTAACTGGTGTTTATAACCACAGCGTTTACAATTTAAAATTCCTTCCTCCGATTGCTTTTCATTTCTGTTCTGCCCATGTTTCTTCCCTTTGTAGAACACAGCACCGACAGCAGCACTTACTACAATCGCATCATTATTGATTTCACTGAAAGTCTTCGCGTGCTGTCAAGCTAGCTCACTGGCTTGGCATATATTCACAGCATTTTCCAATGTTAGTTCGGTTTCTCTCAACAGACGTTCCCTGACTTTTTTATCATGAATACCAAACACAATCTGGTCACGAATCATGGATGCTTTCAGCTCAGAGAAATTACATGTCTGTGCTTTCAGTTTCAGATCGGTCACAAAGCTATCAAAAGTCTCATTTTGCCGCTGTGTCCGTGAACGGAACATGTATCTTTCATAGGTCTCGTTCTTTTTGGGAGAACAATGTGTATCAAATTTCTTTAGCACATCGTCTAAATTTTCTCTGTTCTCCTCTGGATTAAATACAAATGTATTAAATACCTCTATCGCCTGTGGGCCTGCAACTGTGAGCAGCAACGCTATTTTCCTTGCGTCTGGCTTCGTACCGAACCCGATGGCAGCAATGTAGAGTTCGAATTCCTGTGAGATTCAAAAATTCCAGTGGCTTCAAATTCTCCATGTCGCTTTTCACAATTTTCAGCAGATCTTCACCAATCCTGGTACCATGTTATGTTCATTAATAACTAGTCATTTGCATTATGAACAGCTAGCTTAGAGCTAGACATTTATTCATGCCATGTGGACTTGTACAGCATCCTGTAGAGGCAGCCATCTTGACTACTGCTTTCTGGGTAGCCTAGTGCATCATGGGTAGTGTAGTCTTAAACACATTCAACTAAACACACAGCAGTATACAGCTCTACAGCTCTATAGCTCCACCTAGTGTACTATTCTAGAATGACATGTTATTGATCATTACACAAGGGTTAAGTTACGAGGAGAGATTACACAAATTAGGGTTGTATTCCTGGGAATTTAGGTTAAGGGGTGATCTGATCGAAGTTTTCAAGATATTAAGGGGAACTGATAGGGTAGATAGAGAGAAACTATTTCCACTGTTTTTTAAAATTCATTCCTGGGATGTGGGCGTCACTGTCAAGGCCAGCATTTATTGCCACCCCTAATTGCCCTTGAGAAGGCGGTGGTGAGCCGCCTTCTTGAACTGCTGCAGTCCTTGTGGTGAAGGGAACTTGCAAGTGATGGCGTTCTCATCCGCCTGCTGCCCTTGTCCTTCTAGGTGGAAGAGGTTGTGGGTTTGGGAGGTGCTGCCGAAGAAGCCTTGGCGAGTTGCTGCAGTGCATCTTGTAGATGGTACACACTGCAGCTACGGTGCGCCGGTGGTGGAGGGAGTGAATGTTTAAGGTGGTGGATGGGGTGCCAATCAAGCGGGCTGCTTTGTCTTGGATGGTGTCGAGCTTCTTGAGTGTTATTGGAGCTGCACTCATCCAGGCGAGCGGAGGGTATTCCATCACACTCCTGAGTTGTGCCTTGTAGCTGGTAGAAAGGCTTTGGGGAGTCATGAGGTGAGACACTCGCCGCAGAATACCCATCCTCTGACCTGCTCTTGTTGCCACAGTATTTATGTGGCTGATCCAGTTAAGTTTCTGGTCAATGGTGACCCCCCAGGATATTGATGGTGGGGGATTCGGCGATGGTAATGCCATTGAATGTCAAGGGGCGGTGGTTAGACTCTCGCTTGTTGGAGATAGTCATTGCCTGGCACTTGTGTGGCATGAATGTTACCTGCCGTTTATCAGCCCAAGCCTGAATATCATCCAGGTCCTGCTGCATGCGGGCATGGACTGCTTCATTATGAGAAGTTGCGAATGGCACTGAGCACTGTGCAATCATCAGCGAACATCCCCATTTCTGACTTTATGATGAAGGGAAGGTCATTGATGAAGCAGCTGAAGATGTTTGGGCCCAGGACACTGCCCTGAGGAACTGCTGCAGCGATGTTCTGGGGCTGAGATGATTGGCCTCCAACATCTATAACCATCTTCCTTTGTGCTAGGTATGACTCCAGCCAGCGGAGAGTTTTCCCCCTGATTCCCATTGACTTCAACTTTGCTGGTTGGGGTGTCTAGGACTAGGAGAAATAGTCTAAAAATTAGAGCCAGGCCTTTCAGGAGTGAAGTTAGGAAACACTTCTATACGCAAAGGGTGGTAGAAGTTTGGAACTCTCTTCCGCAAACGGCAATTGATGCTGGGTCAATTGTTAATTTTAAATCTGAGATTGATAGATTTTTGTTAACCAAAGGGTATTAAGGGATATGAGGCAAAGGCGGGTATGTGGAGTTAGGTCGCAGATCAGCCATGATCTCATTGAATGGCAGAACAGGTTCGAGGGGCTGAATGGCCTCCTCCTGTACCTATGTTCCTATAATGCACGGATTCTCAGTACACTGTGGTGTTTCTCAGATAATGCACGGGTTCTCAGTACCTTGTGCTATGGGGTCAGTGATCTCAGGGGTTTCCTTGTCCTCCTTCTCATCCTGAACACACGATGCCGCTGACATCTGTGCAAGGGCTGAGGCACAATTGGCAGCAACACCTGCAAAAGAAAGTTCAAAGTTCAGTAATGTAACTCAACGGGGAAAGTGCTCAAAGGTCATTTCTTTTGTGTGTATTTTGCACTCATTGTTCAGCTTAGCCTGGTTAGTTATTGGAAAAATTAAACCTGCCGCACATGTATAGCTTTCACTCTGGGACTGTAAAGCTATCCTGCTGATCTCGAGACCAGGAGAAAGAAAACAACTGGGAATGGATTCAGTCCCAGGAGTGGACACGTTAACTTGCTAATTAGCAAGGTCCGAAAGACAGTCAGCTCTCTCAACACTAATAAACAAAGCACCTTACCAGACTGTGACTCACCCCAGTGTGCGTATGGTGGGAGTGGAGGTGGGGGGGGGGGATTCTGCGGGTTTCAGCCTAACCAATTTTCCCCCTCCTCCCCTCCTGACCGGAATGACTCTTTGCTGGGGTATGATTCCACTGCTGCCTGTCACCATGGTGACACAAGGCCATTGTTCATGCGTGAGTCTCTTGAGGCCCACCTGACTGAGAGGGGCGAGCTCAATGGCTTAACGTCCACACAAGCTGGGGTAGGATTGCCAACTGTGGAGGGTTCATCACCTGACCTCCCACCTCCAAGCGCCCCACCCCCCACGCTCCCGCCATTGATCCCCCCCCCCCACACAGCAATCGTAGCAGCAGTCAGTCAATAATTGCGGCTACAATACCCACAATCCTCTGCGCTCCAGAAACTGCTCTATCTGCCGCAAGGCTTTACCATTAGGGCCCTGAGGTATGTTATGAGCCGGCGGAAGTGAGACAGCAGAAGAAAATGTCCCTATGGCTTTTCTCACGGGTTGCTCACAAGAGTGTCTGCGCTCCTCTAATTCTGGCCTCTTGAGCATCCTCGATCTTACTCGCCCCTCCATTGGTGGCCGTGCCTTCAGCTGCCTGGGCCCGAAGCTCTGGAATTCCCTCCCTAAACCTCTCCGCCTCTCTACCTCCCTCTCCCGCTTTAAGACGCTCCTTAAAACCTACCTCTTTGAACAAGCTTTTGGTCATCTGCCCTAATGTGGCTCGGTGTCAAGTTTTGTTTTATAACACTCCTGTGAAGCGCCTTGGGACGCTTTACTATGTTAAAAGGCGTCGTTACAAGTTGTTGTTGTTATCAATCAATCCAGAATAATCTGGGAGGGTTTGCAATCCTGGTCCCAACAGGGGTCTCCCGGGAAAGCGATTAGGAGCAGGAATCCTGGCTGATCTTTCCCTTCCCTGACCCAGGGTGCTGAGGTTAACTGAGGCAGCCCAAGAGCCACTCTGGCTTAGTTCAGCTAACTCACCACATACTGGGAATTCAACCTGGAATGGAGTGGCTTAGTAACTCACTGGGTGAAGCCAATGCACCATTAGGGGTGCTCACGGCAGTGTCTTTGCCTACATAACAACAGTCACTGAACCTCAAAAATAATGGATTGTGTGAATCACGTTGACAATTTGATGCGACAAGCTGCGATATAGGAACATTTTTTTTAAATTCATTCTCGGGATGTTAGCGTCGCTGGCAAGGCCGGCATTTATTGCCCATCCCTAATTCCCCTTGAGAAGGTGGTGGTGAGCCGCCTTCTTGAACCGCTGCAGTCCGTGTGGCACAAGAGGTCGCAGGCTTGGGAGGTGTCAGCTGTGCCAGGCCGACACTCCAGTGCAGTGCTGAGGGAGTGCGGCACTGTCGGAGGGGACGTCATTCGGATGAGACGTTAAACCGAGGCCCCGTCTGCCCTCTCAGGTAGACATAAAAGATCCCGTGGCACTATTTCGAAGAAGAGCAGGGGAGCTGATCTGGTCATTTACTTCATTGCTGTTTATGGGACCTTTCTGTGCACAAATTGGCTGCCACATTTCCTACATTACAACAGTGGCTACATTTCAAAAAGTACTTCATTGCCTGTAAAGCCCTTTGGGATGGTCTGAGGTCATGAAAGGTGCTATATAAATGCAAGTCTTTCTTTAAATACAATTGTTATCTACATATAATATTAACATAGAAGATAGGAGCAGGAGTAGGCCATTTGAGCCTGCTCTGCCATTCAACGAGATCATGGCTGATCATCCAAACCCTAGCACCCGGTCCCTACACCGACAGCCATCCCACCCAAGCCCTATCCCCGTAACCCCGCGTATTTAATCCCTCCTAACATTAAGGGTCAATTTTTTATCATGGCCAATCAACCTAACCCGCACATCTTTGGACTGTGGGAGGAATCCGGAGCACCCGGAGGAAACCCACGCAAACATGGGGAGAATGTGCAAACTCCACACAGTCACCCGAGGCCGGATTTGAACCTGGGTCCCTGGCGCTGTGAGGCAACAGTGCTAACCACTATGCCACCGTGCTGTATGCACTCTTGTGTATGCACAAATTTCCTGTCCAGAAACTACACTTCCTGTTGTGCCGATTTTTGGTCTTGTTATTTTCTGTCACAGCTTAACATTAGAAACGGCATGTAAACAGGCCCAGGTGACCCTCGAATTACAGGCCGTGACCACCAGATGGCATTGTGGCCTCACTCTATCTTATACCACTCTATGGCGAACATGTTATGAGCAATGCCACAGGAGATCTACTCGTCATTATATATTCCTCCATCTCCAATGCTTTCTCTGTCTGCTCTCTTGCAGTATCCTGGCCTGTTTCAGCTATTCCCTTCCACACTGGCTCCCTCACCCGTACATTATGAGAACATAAGAAATAAGAGCAGGAGTAGGTCATACAGCCCCTCGAGCCTTCTCCGCCATCCTGGCTGATCTTCGACCTGAACTCCGCTTTCCCGCCCGATCCCCATATCCCTTGGTTCCCCAAGAGTCCAAAAATCTACCTATCTCAGCCTTGAATATACTCAAAGACTGAGCATTCACAGCCCTCTGGGGCAGAGAATTCCAAAGATTCACCACCCTCTGAGTGAAGAAATTCCTCCTCATCTCAGTCTTAAATGGCCGACCCCTTATCCTGAGACTATGCCCCCTAGTTCTAGACACTCCAGCCAGGGGAAACAACTTCTCAGTATCGACCCTGTCAATCCCCCTCAGAATCTTATATGTTTCAATGAGATCACCTCTCATTCTTCTAAACTCCAGAGAGTATAGGCCCAATCTTCTCAATCTCTCCTCATGGGACAACCCAGGAATCGATCTAGTGAACATTACCCCTAGTGAAGGATTTGTTCTCTCTGGTTAAAGTTTAAGCTTTGAGTAAAGGAAAGTGTTAATTGAGGGGGCAGCAAAGTCCCAGCTTGATAAGCAGTGAGCAATTCAAACCATTTTTTCATCACTGGCTGATTACATAGAAACATAACATAAAAGATGCTTGAGAATTTATGAAGTCAACTTGACATTTGGCAAAAAAAATTAAATAGCTTTACTTCTCAATACAGAAATACTCTGTCTCCCTGTGTGAATTAACACTTTCAAACCCCTCCACTGCCTCACTCACCTTGCCTCGGTGATCTTCTCCAGCCACAAGTACCCTCTGTGCCCACCCTCTGCTCCTCCAACACTTGCCTATTCCTCACCCCCACACTCTTTGCTCCAATATTGATGGCTACTCCTTCAGGCACTGTGCCCCCACCCTCTGGAACTTCCTCGCCTGCCCCCCCCCCCCCCCCGCCACCCGCCTCTCTCAACACCTGCTTCTTGCCAAATCCCCAGCACCTTCACAAGCAGGGCAGACGGAGGATACAGGGCTATGAGTTCTAACAAAGAACCAGCAGGTCAGCCATGGCTCAGTGGGTGGCACTCTCGCCTCTGAGTCTGAAAGTTGTGGGTTCAAGTCCAACTCCAGAAATGTGAGCACAAAAATCCAGGCTGACACTCCAGTGCAGTACTGAGGGGGTGCTGTCTTTTGGATGAGATGTTAAACCGAGGCTTCATCTGCCCTCTCAGGTGGACGTAGAAGATCCCATGGCACTTTATTGAAGAGGAGCTGGGGAGGTATACCCGGTGTCCTGGGCAATATTTATCCCTCAAATCAACATCAATAAAACAGATTATCTGGTCATTATCACATTGCTGTTTGTGGGAGCTTGCTGTGCGCAAATTGGCTGACACATTTCCTACATTACAACAGTGACTACACTTCAAAAGTACTTCATTGGCTGTAAAGCGCTTTGAGACATCCTGAGATTGTGAAAGGTGCTATAGAAATGCAAATCTGTCTTTCTTTTTTCCAACAGGTCACAATGGACCAAATGGCCGCAATCTGTGCTGTAAGCTCCAGTGGTTCTGAAGACCATTCCCTCTGACCGTGCTCCTGTCCCGCCAGCCCAGCCGCCTCTTCCCTCTCTCCCTCTTGCTCGGCCTCCAATCCGAGATGTTGGCCCTGTACGTGAGGAGCACCACAGGGAGCTGTTGAATCCAGTTACAGACCCGGGCCTGTAGTAAATGCACTGGAGTGCGGAGTCGGGAATCACACCGACCCTGCGCCTCCCCCAGCTTCATCAGGAGAAAACAACGTATCTGCTGGATCCCTCTGGATCTAAAATAACGAAAGAAGTGGGGTCATTTTCTGTCAGCCACAAGGAACCTTGCCTGCTACCATTACATGTTGGAAGATCGCAGGTGTGTACTCAGAATATTGCCTCCAAGGAGTCCACCATCAGTGTCCCTCTGCAAGAGTACTGGGTTCAAGTATTCCCCCAAGCACTGGGGCTACAGTGATGCTTTGCATCTAAGGGCAGGATTTTCATTCAGGAGTCGGGTTGGAGGCGGGACTACAACTTTCGGGGTTGTAGTCCCGCCTCCATCGAGATGCGGCCAATCCACGCGAATTTAACTTGATTGACCTTGTTGAGCCCGCCCAGTGGGCTCAGCAGGCCAATTAAGGGCCACCCAGCAACAGGTGACATCACAGACTGAAATTTCATCTGTCAAGAGGTTTTGACAGATGAAATATCAGTGTTTCACAGCTGTTTGAAGCTGTCAAACACTGACAGTCTGACTTCAAACCTGAGTCCTTCTCCACAGACTCAGTTAGAACTCTCACCGGCACTGAAAGCTGAAGGCAGTCACTTTTGACAGTTCGCGGCCATTCTGCTTTCTGTGCCGGTGAGATGAGGGACTCTTGAGACCTGAAGGAAGGAAGGCTGTAAAGGTAAGAAAAGGTCATTTAAACTTCTTTAATCACTTTAGACACACCAAACACACTTACCTTTACACTCATGCACACATCACTCACCTGAACACCGACATCTCGACCCCTCCAAGTCCTTAAACCCGACGGCCCGCCTCCTCTAACTTGGCGTGGTTTGGAGCCGTCGGGAATCCCACACTTCAACCTTAAAAATAGGGATTAGGCTAAAAACTGCCTGTTAACTACCTGTTAACACGCAGTTAATTGGCACTAATCCCTTCCCGCTTCGGGTAGGCGGGTCCCAGTGCGGGGCGGGTACCCACCGCCTTTGAAACTGGCTTGGAGGCGGGTTTGGGTGCGGGATGGAGTCGGGACCCCTGATTTCGGGATTTTAACCCCCCACACACCTCCAATCCCGACTCCACGGCCCAATGAAAATCCTGCCCTAAATGTCTATGACAAGCTTGCTTCTGGGCCAGAATGTTGTGGGTTTGAGGCCCATACTGGGTGGGGGCGATAATTGTGACTTTGTGCAATAGTGTGAGGCGGGTGATAGCAAGTCGACAGCCCCATTTTACATCTCTCCTCATTTTAATTTTCCTTCAAGTCATGCCGATTCGCTATCACCCGCTCCACACTATCGCGCAAAGTCAAAATGACACCTCAGGACTCGAGTACACGGTGTAGGCTGAGGGAGTTCAGTACTAAGGGAGCGCTGCTTTGTTGGTTGAGGCCGTTGCCTCGTCTGCCTGTTCAGGCGAATGTTAACGATCCCACGACATTATTGGAAGAAGAGCGGGGAGTTCTCCCCGGTGTCCTGTCCAAAACTGATCCCTCAACAAGCACCACCAAAAATAAAACCAGACGAAGTGGCCATTCATCTCATTTGCTGTTTGTGGGATGTTGTTGGTGCAGTTTGCCTACATAACAGCAGGTTAATGAGGCCATTCAAAAACAAAGCACTGGGGTTCATTTCTGGATGGATAGAATTGAAAAGTAGAGATGTTATGTTAAACTTGTATCGAACCTTGGTCAGCCCCCACTGGGAGTACTGTGCACAGTTCTGGTCTCCATATTATGAAAAGGATATATAGGCGATGGAGAAGGTGCAAAAAAGATTTACTAGAATGATACCAGAACTGGGAGGTTGTACCAATCACGAAAGATTGAACAGGCTGGGGCTGTAGAAAAGAGAAGGCTGAGAGGTGACCTGATAGAGGTCTTTAAGATTATGAAAAGGTTCAATAGGGTAGACGTAGAGAAGATGTTTCCACTTGCGAGAGAGTCCAGAACTAGAGGCCATAAATATAAGATAGTCACTAATAAATCCAATAGGGAATTCAGGAGAAACTTCTTCACCCAGAGGGTGGTGAGAATGTGGAACTCGCTACCACAGGGAGTGGTTGAGGCGAATGGCATACATGCATTTAAGGGGAAACTAGATAAACACATGAGGAAGAAAGGAATTCAAGGATATGTTGATGGGGTTAGATGAAGAAGAGAGAAGGAGGCTCGTGTGGAGCATAAACACCAGCACGGACCAGTTGGGTTGAACAGCCTGTTTCTGTGCTGTACATTCTATGTAATACTATGTAACAGTCACTGCATTCCAAAAGTGTGCGAAGCGTTTGAGATGTTTCAATGACTGGATGAGGTGCTTTATAAATGCAAGTATTTCTTTCTACCTTTCCTTCAATACAGGAAACTTTCGATTTACCGGCACCTAAATAACCGGAAATCTCGGTTAACCGGCAAAATTCAGGAGTAGGTTTTACTTCATATTTTTTTGCCGCCTTCCATCTGTTGCTGTGCAAGGGTGTGGCTGCAGCTGTTGCTAAGCTACAGAGACGCTTGAAACTTGTGGCCATTGTTCTACAGTTGTTGCTAAGCAACAGGGTTTGTTGCTTTATACGGAGCTCTCAGCTCTCTCTATCTTTTACTATAGCGTTCGGTTATCTGGAATTTTTGATGAACCGGCAGCACGTCGGTCCCGTCCGTGCCGGATAAAAAAAAGTTTCCTGTAAATATAACAGGATGCGCTCGGTACAAAGACACTCATGACATCTAGTGGAAGAGCAGCAATAGTGCACCAAGTCACACTTGATGTTTCTTTCACTGGCCAGCTGTTGGGTTTGCTCGGCTGAGACCCTTTCTTTGTTCCTCCAATTCTCTCTCCTCAGCTTCCTTACTGTGGCTCAACTCCACCAAAGTGGCCAATCTTCATGTTTGAGCCTAGATATTGAGTGTTGGGTTGAGAGAAAACGGGGAATTATAGACCGGTAAGTCTGACAGCGGTAGTGGGGAAAATGCTAGAGTCCATTATAAAAGATGTAATAGCAGAGCACTTGGAAAACAGCGACAGAATCGGACAAAGTCAACATGGATTTACAAAAGGTAAATCGTGCTTGACTAATCTACTGGAATTTTTTGAGGATGTAACTGGTAGAATAGATAAGGGAGAACCAGTGGATGTGGTGTATTTGGACTTTCAGAAGGCTTTCGATAAGGTCCCGCATAAGAGATTAGCGTGCAAAGTTAAGGCACATGGGATTGGGGGCAAGGTATTGACTTGGATAGAGAACTGGTTGGCAGACAGGAAGCAAAGAGTTGGAATAAACGGGTCTTTTTCCGAGTGGCAGGCAGTGACTAGTGGGGTACCGCAGGGATCAGTGCTAGGACCCCAGCTATTCACAATATATATAAATGATCTAGACGAGGGAACTAGATGTAATACAGGTAGACTACCCTTTATCCGGACTTCCGAAAACCGAAACCCTCTAAAAACTGAAGGTTTTTGCGTTCAGCGTAAGTCGTGCGTACGACTTACGCTGAACAAAAAAACCTTCGGTTTTTAGAGGGTTCCGGTTGCGGAAGTTCGGATAAAGGGTAAGTCGTGCGCACAACCCCCCGCCGACCCCGCCAGCCCCGACAACCGCCGACCCCGCCAGCCCCGACAACCGCCGACCCCGCCAGCCCCGACAACCGCCGACCCCGCCAGCCCCGACAACCGCCGACCCCGCCAGCCCCGACAACCGCCAGCCCCGACAACCGCCGACCCCACCGCGGACCCCGCCAGCCCCGACAACCGCCGACCCCGCCAGCCCCGACAACCGCCGACCCCCCCGCGGACCCCGCCAGCCCCGACAACCGCCGACCCCCCCCGCGTACCCCGCCGGCCCCGACCCCCGCCAACCCCGACTGACTTACGCTGAGCGTCAGCGTAAGTCGTGCGCACGACCCCCCGCCGACCCCCGCCGACCCACCTTCCGAAATCCGAAATTCTCCTTTATCCGAAACTCGGCTGGTCCCGAGGTTTTCGGATAAAGGATAGTCTACCTGTATCTCCAAGTTTGCAGACGACACAAAGCTGGGTGGGCGTGTGTGCTGTGAGGAGGATGCAGAGAAACTCCAGTATGATTTGGACAGGTTGGGTGATTGGGCAGATACATGGCAAATGCAGTATAATGTGGATAAATGCGAGGTTATCCACTTCGGTGGCAATAGCAGGAAGACAGATTATTATCTGAACGGCAATAGATTGGGAAAAGGGGAAGTGCAACAAGACCTGGGTGTCCTTGTGCACCAGTCGCTGAAGGTAAGCATGCAGGTGCAGCAGGCGGTTAAGAAGGTAAATGGTATGTTGAGAGGATTCGAGTACAGGAGCAAGGATGTCTTGCTGCAGTTGTACAGGGCCATGGTGAGACCACACCTTGAGTATTGTGTGCAGTTTTGGTCACCTTATCTGAGGAAGGAAGTTCTTGCCATGGAGAGAGTGCAGCGAAGATTCACCAGACTGATACCTGGGATGGCAGGAATGACGTATGAAGAGAGAGTGAGTCGACTGGGCTTATATTCGCTAGAGTTTAGAAGAATGAGAGGGGATCTCATTGAAACTTATAAAATTCTAACAGGATTAGACAGACCAGATGCAGGAAGGCTGTTCCCGATGGTGGGGAAGTCCAGAACCAGGGGTCACAGTCTAAGGATAAGGGGTAAGCCATTTAGGACAGAAATGAGGAGGAATTTCTTCACCCAGAGAGTGGTTAACCTGTGGAATTCTCTACCACACAAGGCAGTTGAGGCCAATTCATTAAATATATTCAAGAAGGAGTTAGATATATTTCTTAAGGCTAAAGGGATCAAGGGATATGGGGAGAAAGCAGGGACAGGGTACTGACTTTGGATGATCAGCCATGATCTCATTAAATGGCGGAGCAGGCTCGAGGGGCCGAATGGCCTACTCCTGCTCCTATCTGCTATGTTTCTATGTTGGTGGTTTTTGAAGTGGAGTCACTGTTGTAATGTGGGAAACGCAGCAGCCACTTTGCACACAGCAAGCTCCCACAAACAGCAATGAGATAATGACCAGATAATCCGTTTTAGTGCTGTTGGTTGAGGGATAAATGTTCCTCAAACCCCCGATTGTTCACGCTGATTGTCTAATGAAATTGTCAGGAAAGTTCAGCTGACGACAATATCGGCATACATGTTGGCGTAACCAGCCGTTTGAGGGAACTCCGGGCCAGAGTAATAAAGAAACAGGCCTGTATTTAGGGCTGGAGTTTAAGCTGCCAAATGTCTTACGTCTGCTCTTTCGAAGCTACTGATTCTTCGACAGCACCTCCCGAACCCGCGACCTCTTCCACCTAGAAGGACAAGGGCAGCAGGACATGGGAACACCACCACCTCCAAGTTCCCCTCCAAGTCACACACCATCCTGACTTGAACACATATCGCCGATCCTTTTTATCGTCGCTGGGTCAAAATCATGGAACTCCCTCCCTAACAGCACTGTGGGAGTACCTTCACCACACAGACTGCAGCAGTTCAAGAAGGCAGTTCACCACCACCTTCTCAAGGGCAACTTGGGATGGGCAATAAATGCTGGTCTTGCCAGCGATGTCCCACATCCCGAGAATGAATAAAGCTAAAAAAAAATCCAGTTTTGCTCCTTTTCAAGGTTGGTCGAGAGATTAAATGAATTTGCTTCGGGAGAATGTGGAACTCCACATCCTTATCTGAGGAAGGATGTTCTTGCCATGGAGGGAGTGCAGCGAAGATTCACCAGACTGATAACTGGGATGGCAGGAATGACGCATGAGGAGAGATTGGGTCGATTGGGCTTATACTTGCTGGAGTTTAGAAGAATGAGAGGGGATCTCATTGAAACTTATAAAATTCTAACAGGACTAGACAGACTAGATGCAGGAAGGATGTTTCCGATGTCGGGGAGTCCAGAACCAGGGGTCACAGTCTAAGGATAAGGGGTAAGCCATTTATGACTGAGATGAGGAGGAATTTCTTCACCCAGAAAGTGGTGAACCTGTGGAATTCTCTACCACAGAAGGCAGTTGAGGCCAATTCATTAAATATATTCAAGAAGGAGTTAGATATATTTCTTAAGGCTAAAGGGATATGTGGAGAAAGCAGGGACAGGGTACTGAATTTGGATGATCAGCCATGATCGCATTGAATGGCGGAGCAGGCTCGAGGGGCCGAATGGCCTACTCCTGCTCCTATCTTCTATGTTTCTATGAAGCGCTGTCACCACAACGGTTTGGAATGGATGTGGGATTTCAGCATTGACGGCACAGCAGCGCCACCTAGAGGAAAACAGAAGAACAAACGACCGGTGTCGGCATACCCAGCGCACAGCTGAGCCGAGCAGCTTTCCGTAGGCCATCCAGACTCATGCAGATGGCATCTCTCTCCTTCTGGTTCTGCTCCTTAATTCCTTCCGTGCCCAGTATGAACGCCAGCCTCTTGGAACTGCCGGCCACCCGGCCAGTCAGGGGAGTGGAGAGCGTGTCAATCAGGTTCTTCCAGCAGCCAATCAGAATGAAGCGGGCGAAAGACACACCTGGTATAACAAAATAAACAGACAAGAAAAGAAAGCCATTCAGTGAATACACCAACAAAGTCTTACCACTTTTTAAATTATTTGTTCCTGGGATGTGGGTGTCGCTGGGAAGGCCAGCATTTATTGCCCATCCGTAATTGCCCTTGAGAAGGTGGTGGTGGTGAGCCGCCTTCTTGAACCGCTGCAGTCCATGTGGCACAAGGACAGCGGGCACAAGGGCAGCGACACGCAATTGTTGCCTTTCCCATTAGTGCCGTGCTACTTGCTGAAGTCAAGATCCATCGCACCATCTTCCCATTCTAACTCACTCCTTCCCAAGACCTTAGCACTCACCTCCCTCAGTCTTTCCTTCCTCGTGACAATTTGCAGGCTTTTAAAACCCCTTAACTAATTCTTGAAATTTATCTCACCTTCTCTCTTACCCTTTTTCAATCTCTGTGGTGTCCTGCACGATGGGTCCCTCATTTTTATCTGTATCTATATAACAGTGCAGTCTCCACCACTTACAGCGTGAGTGTTCGTGCGAACGCGATTCGCCCGCTATACGCGATGGTCAGTATATCAGGGTAGCGCTATTACAGCACTCTACCACATAACAATAGCTTTACTTAAACTGCAGTCAGTGCCACCTGTAACCCCACACCACTTAGAGGGGATCAGAAAGCCTTAGAGTACACTAAAGAGAACTGACCATCAACAAGGTGTTATTTACTTATTCAAGGTGGATTCTAGCATTGTTCCACGGAAGCTCAGTGTAAGCTCGAGGAACAGCAACTCATCTTCCGATTAGGCACTTCGGGTTTCAATATCGAGTTCAACAATTTCAGATCATAACCTCGGCCCCTATTATATTTTTATATATTTTTTATCCACACCTTTGGTTTGTGGCTTTTCCTTTTTTCTCTCCCACATGGCAGCTGTCTCTCACTCTGCCAGCGCATTTCACACTCCATCTAGAGCCATCTTTTGTCTCTTTACCTGTCCTATTACCATCTCGTCTCGTCTTGAATATCTCTTAATGTCTCTTCACCTCTCAGACCTTCCCTTTTGTTCTTTCATCCCCTCCCCCATTTCCCAGCCCCCAAACTGGCTTTTTAATCTGTTTCATTTCCTGCTTTTTTCTCAGTCCTGACGAAGGGTTTCGACCTGAAACGTTGACTCTGTTTCTCTCTCCGCGGATGTTGCTGGGCCTGCTGAGTTTTTCCAGCGTTTTCTGTTATTTGTTATTTACTTATGATTGTTCTTGTATTCCGTGCACATTAATGAGGTGCAAACTGGTGAGTAAACACAGCTGTGTCTGCCCGAAATACACCGAGTACTTGAGACGCTGTAACTGGCAACTTTGAAATTGACGTCCATGCCAATGGTTAATGGTCATTGCTTTTTGGGGGATATAAGCGACTGCCTGTTTGAAACGTGGATATTTTAAGCGGTGCAGACGGCACTGCCTTATTTCAGTGGTCTATTTTCCCCATGGTGCCTCCATAACACTGAAAAATTAGCTAAACACTCTGAATAAAGTACTTGTGAACAAGCTTCCAGTCTTCCATCTCATTTTGCCCACTGGCATATTTGGTCTTTTATTAAAATGTTTATTTCAGCGAAACCGATCCCAAACACTTCTCTGTAAACCCGTAGTGCCGATGGCACTGACAGATTCCATGCCGCTCTGTGACCGTCCTAACTGCAAGGCTCCCTCCTCTTAGTTATTCCTGAAAATATTTCTTCAGCCGAAAGAAAATGACTACCTTAGAACTTTGCCCAAAATATATAGCAGCAACAGGCAGCAGGAAAGGATGTGAGGCCCCAAAGAACATAAGAATTAGGAGCAGGAATCGGCCATACGGCCCCTCGAGCCTACTCTGCCATTCCATAAGATCATGGCTGATGTTTGACCTCAACTCCACTTGCCCGCCCGATCTCCATATCACTTGATTCCCCTGGAGTCCAAAAATCTACCGATCTCAGCCTTGAATATACTCAAAGACTCAGCATCCACAGCCCTCTGGGGCAGAGAATTCCAAAGATTGACAACCCTCTGAGTGAAGAAATTCCTCCTCATCTCAGTCTTAAATGGCCGACCCCTTATCCTGAGACTCTGCCCCCTAGTTCTAGACACTCCAGCCAGGGGAAACAATCTCTCAGCATCTACCCTGTCAATCCCCCTCAGAATGTTTCACTGAGATCACCTCTCATTCTTCTAAACTCCAGAGAGTATAGGCCCAATCTACTCAATCTCTCCTCATAGGACAACCCTCTCATCTAGTGAACCTTAATTGCACCACCTCTAAGGCAAGTATGTCCTTCCTCAGATAACGAGACCAAAACTGTAGACAGAGGTGTTCAGACATCTGGCCCGTGAGCCACACCTGGCCAGTGAGGTCTCACAATCCAGCCCAACAAAGCCCGGGCAACTCAGTGCCATTTGTGCTTAAGCGTCTTACTCACTGGCTTGTGCCGTTTGACGGTTTTGGGGGGGTGCGGGGAAGAGGCGCCTGTTTTCAGCACAAATGCCTCGTTGGCAGATAAATCCTAAATCAGAACACACCTGTTAGTCTCAGCAATACTGACAAATTAATGGGAACAAGGATTTAGACTTTATGGGAGTCATTCTAACCTAACCCGCCTTGCGGGATCAGATCATAGAATCTTAGTTTATGACACAGAAGGAGGCCATTCGGCCCGTCGTGTCCGTGCCGGCCGACAAAGAGCTATCCAGCCTAATCCCACTTTCCAGCTCTTGGTCCGTAGCCCTGTAGGTTACGGCACTTCAAGTGCATATCCAAGTACTTTTTAAATGTGATGAGGGTTCCTGCCTCGACCACCCTTTCAGGCAGTGAGTTCCAGTCCCCCACCACCCTCTGGGTGAAAAATGTTCTCCTCAACTCCTTTTACCAATGACTTTAAATCTATGCCCCCTGGTTATTGACCCCTCTGCTAAGGGAAATAGGTCCTTCCTATCCACTCTATCTAGGCCCCTCATAATTTTATACACTTCAATTAAATCTTCCCTCAGCCTCCTCTGTTCCAATTAAAACAACCCCAGCCTTTCCAATCTTTCCTCATAAAACCTCAGTTTGGTCGCCTGTTTTTGCACCCCAGCCCGATTTCACTTTATATCGAGAGTAAAATCGGGCAAGGTTTAAGATGGGCGGGGTGTAAGTGATCCCCGAGGCTCCATGTTACAGACATAACAGGCCCATGGACTCAGCAGCTTGGACACTGCAGCAATAGTGGGCACTCAATATTATATTGAACGATATCTGTACGTTTCTGATTTGCATAACACCTAGTGAATTACTCTCATGTTTCCGTCTGCCAATATTTTCTCTGTTCTTTCTGACTTGAACCAATGCATTCTCCTCCAGTGCCGTGATATGTAAATCACAACCCAAACATAGGGCTTCAAGCTGTGAGAATGAAGCTGAATGTATCCTTATCTGATGACCACACATAGCAATCTTCTAACAGGATTGACTAGACGGTTGTAAGAAGTCACACAACACCAGGTTATAGTCCAACAGCTTTATTTGAAATCACAAGCTTTCGGAGCGCTGCTCCTTCGTCAGGTGAAGTGGAGAAATGCATAAAGACACAGCTTATATAGTCAGAGAATAATGTCAGATGTCGGCCGAGGTGTGATAAATGGCAGTTGGCAAGATTACCTGTAAACATCTGACATTATTCTCTGACTATATAAGCTGTGTCTTTATGCATTTCTCCACTTCACCTGACGAAGGAGCAGCGCTCCGAAAGCTTGTGATTTCAAATAAAGCTGTTGGACTATAACCTGGTGTTGTGTGACTTCTTACATTTGTCCACCCCAGCCCAACACCGGCATCTCCACACCATGACTAGACGGTGATCAGGAGCAGAAATACTGCCTGATTTCTACCCCACCCCGTCTTACGTCTCCTGTGGCGATGAGACCCAAGTGTAACATCCTTAGAATCACAGAATCATACAGCACAAATAGAGGACATTACGCCTGTGGCTGCTCTTTGAAAGGACTATCCAATTAGTCCCACTCCCCTGCTCTTTCCCCATAGCCCTACAAATTTTTCCCCTTCAACTATTCATCCAATTCCCTTTGAAAGTTACTATTGAATCTGCTTCCACCGCCCTTTCAGGCAGCGCATTCCAGATCATAGCAACTCACTGAGTAAACAAAAAAATCTCCTCATCTCCCCTCTGGTTCTTTTGCCAATTACCTTAAATCTGTGTCCTCTGGTTACCGACCCTTCCGCCAGCAGAAACAGTTTCTCCTTATTTATTGTATCAAAACCCCTCCTGATTTTGAACATCTCTATTAAACCTCCCCTTAACCCTCTCTGCTGTAAGGAGAACAACCCCAGCTTCTCTACTCTCTCCACCTATGTGCAGTTCTTTAACAAACCCAACACCAACCGGTGGCTCGAACCCGATACATTCCTGGTCTGATAGCAAAATACTGCGGATGCTGGAAATCCGAAATAACAGAAAATGCTGGAAAAACTCAGCAGGCCAGGCAACATCCGTGGAGAGAGAAACAGAGTTAACGTTTCGGGTCGAAACCCTTCGTCAGAACTGAGAGAAAAGGCAGGAAATGAAACAAAAGGCAGTTTGGGGGCAGGGAAATGGGGGAGGGGATGAAAGAAGAGACATTAAGAGACATTCAAGGTGAGACGAGATGGTAATAGGACAGGTAAAGAAACAGACAATGGCTCGAGATGAAGTGTGAAATGCGCTGGCAGAGTGAGAGACAGCTGCCGTGTGGGAGAGAGAACAAAAAGGAAAAGGCACAAACCAAAAGTGTGGATAAAAAATATTAAAATATAATCGGGGCCGAGGTTATGATCTGAAGTTGTTGAACTCGATATCGAGTCCGGAAGGCTGTAAAGTGCCTAATTGGAAGATGAGGTGCTGTTCCTCGAGTTCATTCCTGGTCTGAATGGCTCCAAAACATATTTGGCAAAGCACTTGCCCGGTAAACCTTGAAGGAGCTAGAATGCTAACTGGTTCTTGAGCGCAATGTGACTACTAGATATTACCTGCAGTCACGGAATCGGGTGTGTTCTTTTCCTGAGCTAGAGGAGATTGTTCCGATGCAGTACTGACCATCTGCCCTCCGACGGCACTACTTCCCAGTCCATCCATATCTGTGAATAAAACACAGCCAAACGTACAGCATTTCTATTGCACGTTTAATGCAGAGTGTCTATAAACACCACTGTGTCAGCCAACAACAACAACTTGCATTTACATAGCGCCTTTAATGTAGTAAAACACCCGAAGGCGCTTCACAGGGGCGATTATCAAACAAAATTTGACACCGAGCCACATAAGGAGATATTAGGGCAGGGTCAACGAGGGAGATTTTGAGGGGCGTCTTAAAGGAGGAAAGAGAAGTAGCAAGGCGGAGAGGTTTAGGGAGGTTTTAAGGGGCGTCTTAAAGGAGGAATGAGAAATAGCGAGGCGGAGAGGTTTAGGGAGGGAATTCCAGAGCTTAGGGCCCAGGCAACGGAAGGCACGGCCACCAGTGGTGGAGCGATTAAAATCGGGGATGCTCAAGAGGGCCAGAATTAGAGGAGCACAGATATCTCGGGGGGTTGTGTGGCTGGAGGAGGTTACAGAGATAGGGAAGGGGCGAGGCCATGGAGGGATTTGAAAACAAGCCAATGAGTTGGGGGCTTTGTGGGACGTATGGCAGGACTCACAGCAAACAGTCTATTTTACACCAAAGTCTATTTAGTCAGCAAACAGAGTCAATTTAAACAGCGCACTACAATGGTCCACAGAGTCTATTTAAAGAGTCTCTAACAAACTACAGCAAACAGAACTCATGACCGAAACTACAGCAACCTCTCCCGATAAAAGCAGGGTGATTTCTCCAGCAAAATGCAGTGAGCGGAGGATAGTCACATAAAACAAATTATGTGCGTAAAATAATCCCAGTCACTTACAGCAGTGCAGTCTCCAGGCGTGATTGACGGGGCAAATTACCCAATCATCTCCAATCTGGCCGGGAATCGTGGTGTCACTACATGCACCCTGTTTAATATGGAAAAACCGCCCAAGGTGCTTCCTAAAGGTGCCCAAGTAACCAGTCGCTGAGCTAATGAGGAAGAGATTAGGAGGAGTGACCAAAAGTTTGGTCAAAGCGGTGGGTTTTAAGGAGGCTCTTCAAGGAGGAGAGGGAGGTGGAGAGGATTAGGACAGGAGTTCCAGGTGGTGAGATCTAGGGTTCTGAAGGCAAGGGCAGCAATGGTGGGGAGAAGTGTGGGGGGGGGGAGGGGGCTGGGGCCGGTGGGGGAGGATAGAGTAGAAGAGGCCAGAGTTAGAGGAGCCAACCTTATTAGTAGCGATATTTGGGCTTTGTGTCTATCGTCACTGAGCGACATCATATGAAGGTGTCTGCAGTCCCGGGCTGCTCATGATTGAAGGATTGCTGGAATCTAGGAAACTGCAGAAATTTTGCACGAATACACCAACACATTTATATAAAAATCTGGCGAGCGTGCACACTTCCTGTCCCCAAACTTCACTTCCTATTGTCACAATGTTTGGTCCCACTTTTCATGTCAACATTTAACATTGAAAATGCTTATGTGACCAAAATTATAACCATAGAATCATAGAATGGTCACAGCACAGAAGGAGGCCATTCGGCCCGTCAAGCCCGTGCCGGCTCTCTGCAATAATGGGAATTTCCTATGTAAACAGATCCTGGCGACGCTGTAGTTGCAGGGTGTGGCCATTGGGTGGATTTGTAGCTGTATCCTGAACCACTGTGTATTCTGAAACATCGGGGCAATGCCACGGGGGATCTACTAATTTGTTTCTAATAATGCCGAATGCAGTTTCAACCTCCTTTTCGAAAATGCCCACAAAAAACAAACACAGCAACTTGCATTTATATAGCACCTTTAACGTAGTAAAACATCCATGCCGCTTCACAGGAGCGATTATCAAATAACAAACTGACACCGAGCCACGTAAGTAGATATTAGGACAGGTGACCAAAAGCTTGGTCAAAGAGGTAGGTTTTAAGGAGCCTCTTAAAGGAAGAGCGGGAGACGGAGAGACGGAGAGGTTTAGGGAGGGGATTTCAGTGTTTAGGACCTAGGCAGCCGAAGGCACGGCCACCAATGGTGGAGCGATGGAAGTGGGGGATGCGCAAGAGGCCAGAGTTTTTCCTACTGCTCTCCATCTTTAGAAGAAGTGAAAATTTAGAAATAATGGCTCATTCTCTGTGCGTCATTCCCCCTCCCTGCTAAAACCAAGATCGGTAGATGGACGACTCACCAGTTAACATGATGATGAAGGGCAGACAGTACTCCTCTGTTGTTCCCCAGTAGCCAGCTTCTCCCAGCAGGTTCCTGTCCAGCACCTGGTGGTAAAGTTCTTCAATCCATGCTTGTGACAGCACCATCAGAACTCTACTGCTTTGCACCTGCCTCACAAATTCCTTCTGTGGAAACACAACCAAACACCTCAGGTCTGTTGCGTTGTCACATTTATAAACGTTGGGAAACTGGGAAAGCATTTTGTTGAGTGAAAGCACCAGGCACTCCTGGGCCGCACACGGAACAGTACATCCGGATCACGTGCCTATCCTGTGAGAAAGTTTGCAATCATCAGGGTGAGGGGCGTGAGTACTGGGTAACAAAACACTTTCCATTTTAGGTATCATGCACTCAGGTCAGAGTACAGCAGAGAAAGGCTCCATCACTGACTGGCACTTACCAACAGAGTCACTTCCTATTCATAAGAACATAAGAAATAGGAGCAGGAGTAGGCCTTTCGGCCCTTTGAGCCTGCTCCGCCATTCAACAAGATCATGGCTGATCTTCTACCTCAACTCCACTTTCCCCAACTATCCCCACATCCCTTGATTCCTTTAATATCCAAAAATCTATCGATCAACAGAGTCCCTTCCTATACCAACAGAGTCCTGTCCTATACCCACACTTATGGGCACTAATCCACAGTCTCTCCTTTTTTAAAAATTAGTTTTTATGGGATGTGGGCGTCGCTGGCAAGGCCAGCATTTATTGCCCATCCCTAATTACCCTTGAGAAGGTGGTGGTGAGCCGCCTTCTTGAACCGCTGCAGTCCGTGTGGTGAAGGTACTCCCACAGTGCTGTTAGGGAGGGAGTTCCAGGATTTTGACCCAGCGACGATGAAGGAACGGCCGATATATTCCCAAGTCAGGATGGTATGTGACTTGGAGGGGAACTTGGAGGTGGTGGTGTTCCCATGCGCCTGCTGCCCTTGTCCTTCTTTGTGGAAGAGATCACGGGTTTGGGAGGTGCTGCCGAAGAAGCCTTGGCGAGTCGCTGCAGTGCATCTTGTAGATGCTACACACTGCAGCCACGGTACGCCGGTGGTGGAGGGAGTGAATGTTTAAGGTGGTGGATGGGGTGCCGATCAAGCGGGCTGCTTTGTTCTGGATGGTGTCGAGCTTCTTGAGTGTTGTTGGAGCTGCACTCATCCAGGCAAGTGGAGAGTATTCCATCACACTCCTGACTTGTGCCTTGTAGATGGTGGAAAGGCTTTAACTCACAGTGTTCCTCCCAGGACCATCACTGACAGGCACTTACCTGCAGCTACTTGTCCCGTTACCCATAGAGTCCGTCCCTATAATATCAATGACAGGTATTACCATAGAGTCTCTCCCTATACCCAGTGTCTCTCCCGATAACCATCACTGTAGTACCCACAGAGTGTAATCCTCCCTTTCAATGATTTGATATTTAACAAGAAAGGTTTCAAAAATGAAGGAGGCTGCAGCTTTTACTCACTACATTTTAACTTGTTACTACTTGTTAGTCTTACCTTTTAACTTTAATCAGGGTGACCCCTGCCATCCAACCCTGCATTAATTGCTGGTTGGTAAAAGAGACATTACTGACAACTGATAATAACACATCAATTCAAAGACCATCGACAGTACATACTGACTCTGGGGCAACATTATAATTCATCGCGGGATGTGGGCATTTATTGCCCGTCCCGAGTTGCCCTGAGAAAGTGGTAGCGGGCCTTCTTCTTGAACCGCTGCGTGGCGGTGTGATAGAACTGAGTGGCCTGCTAGATCACTTCAGAGGGCAGTTAAGAGTCAACCACATTGGTGTGGGACTGGAGTCACATATAGGCCAGATCAGGAAAGGACAGCAGGTTACCTGCCCTAAAGAATAATAGCGAACCAGTTCATAGAATCATAGAATGGTTACAGCACAGAAGGCCATTCGGCCCGTCGAGCCCGTGCCAACTCTCTGCAAGAGCACTTCAGCTAGTCCCACTCCCCCGCCCTTTCCCCATAGCCCTGCAACTTTTTTTCCTTCAGGTACTTATCCAATTCCCTTTTGAAAGCCGTGATTGAATCTGCCTCCACTGCCCTTTCAGGCAGTGCATTCCAGATCCTAACCACTCGCTGTGTAAAAAAGTTTTTCCTCATGTCGCCTTTGGTTCTTTTGCCAATCACCTTGAATCTGTGTCCTCTAGTTCTCGATCCTTCCGCCAATGGGAACAGTTTCTCTCTATTTACTCTGTCTAGACCCCTCATGATTTTGAACACCTCTATCAAATTTCCTCTCAACCTTCTCTGCTCCAAGGAGAACAACCCCAGCCTCTCCAGTCTATCCACGTAACTGAAGTCCCTCATCCCTGGAACCATTCTCGTAAATCTTTTCTGCATCCTCTCTATGGCCTTCACATCCTTCCTAAAGTGCGCTGCCCAGAATTGGACAAAATACTCCAGTTGTTGTTTTTTTTTACGACAATCCGACAGCTTCATGGTCACTTTTTGCTAATATTTCCAGTCTTTTTTAAAACTGAATTAAAATTCTCAAAATGCCATGGCGGGATTTGAACTGACGCTCTCTGGATTATTAATCCGGGCCTCTGGATGACTGGTCAAGTATTGGGAATAAATGGGGGTGTCGCTGCTGCGCGAGTCTGTACGCTAAGGCACAGCACTGATGCTCAGGCCCACAACACCACACTGTTATTGCACCATTATAATGTGCGGAGAATTTCAGCTGGGACAGTTGCCAGTGACTTTTGTGGACGACTGAAAAAAGTTGCCTAAAAAAAAATCGCGTCATTTTGTTAATGAAGACGGGGAAATCGGGTCTTAGATTTTTCTTTTTCCTGAAGACTACGAATAAAGTCGGACGAAGGTATGATTTGGACAGGTTGAGTGATTGGGCAGATGCATGGCAGATGCAGTATAATGTGGATAAATGCGAGGTTATCCACTTTGGTAGCAAAAACAGGAAGACAGATTATTATCTGAACAGCAATAGATTGGGAGAAGGGAAAGTGCAACGAGACCTGGGTGTCCTTGTGCACCAGTCGCTGAAGGTAAGCATGCAGGTGCAGCAGGCGGTTAAGAAGGCAAATGGTATGTTGGCCTTCATAGCGACAGGATTCGAGTACAGGAGCAAGGATGTCTTGCTGCAGTTGTACAGGGCCTTGGTGAGACCACACCTTGAGTATTGTGTGCAGTTTTGGTTGCCTTATCTGAGGAAGGATGTTCTTGCAATGGAGGGAGTGCAGCGAAGATTCACCAGACTGATACCTGGGATGACAGGAATGACGTATGAGGAGAGATTGGGTCGATTGGGCTTATATTCACTGGAGTTCAGAAGAATGAGAGGGGATCTCATTGAAACTTATAAAATTCTAACAGGACTAGACAGACTAGATGCAGGAAGGATGTTCCCGATGGCGGGGGAGTCCAGAACCAGGGGTCACAGTCTAAGGATAAGGGGTAAGCCATTTAGGACTGAGATGAGGAGGAATTTCTTCACCCAGAGAGTGGTGAACCTGTGGAATTCTCTACCACAGAAGGCAGTGGAGGCCAATTCATTAAATATATTCAAGAAGGAGTTAGATATATTTCTTAAAGCTAAAGGGATCAAGGGGTATGGGGAGAAAGCAGGGACAGGGTACTGAATTTGGATGATCAGCCATGATCTCATTAAATGGCGGAGTAGGCTCGAGGGGCCGAATGGCCTACTCCTGCTCCTATCTTCTATGTTTCTACGCAAGGGAAGTCATTTTAACCTTAGCTCGCCAGGCGGGGATCCCACAGTACCGGGAGGATCGGCGGTTTTACACCCTGTGTGATTTTACTCCCCCCGTTGACTTCAGTGGACAATGTAAAAATCGGGCGGGGATTTAAATCCAGTCGGTTCGAACTGATCTCGAAATAAGGAGACGGGACTTAGAGTGACATTTATTTCTGGGGCCGAGGGAATGCCGAGTCCCCTTGGGCCGAGCCCTTACCAGTGACGCGGGGACAGGTGCCGTTTTTTTCCGGTAGTAATCGCAGGCGATTAGCTTCAGGTTCAGCGACAGCGCGTGGAAGGCCACCAGGTAAAGCCCGTCCGCGTTCATCAGCGTCTGGCAGCTGGAGTTCTCATTGCCGTCCACGCCCGGGGAACGCAGGAGCTCTGAAAGAGACAACACACAGGAGACTGTCGACCAAAGTCAGGAGAACCGCGCAAGCAATATTTGGATATTCTGATTTTATTATTAAATAAAATGGGGAAACTCTTCCCTCTTTGAAGTGACTTGAGGGGGGCGTCATGAATCTTATCATGACTCATGAAGTAACACTGGGCAGCCAGCTGGTGGCGCTGTCCGAGGAGTATAAATACTTGGGTGTGGGCCCAGCTTGCTCAGGATGTTTCAGTAACCAGGAACTAGTGATGTAACTAGAAACTCATGGTTGTGAAACAGTTGATTAAAGCCTTGTTTTATACTCAAACCAAGTGCTCAGTAGTCTTTTTACATCAGGGGGCATCACTATTGGGAAATGGAAGGTGCTTCAATGTTTTGATGTTTTGCGCATGAGGTTCAGCAAAAGTGCTCCTAGGTTTGGTATTCCGTCCGGTTGAGGGATCTTTAACCTGCAGCAATGTACCTGAACCCCAGTCTCAGAGGGGCGCACTTTACTATAGCGCTGTGACATTTCCATTAGGAAGCAAGAACGTGCATTTCTATAGCGCCTTTCATGACCTCAGGACATCCCAAAGTGCTTTACAGCCAATGAAGAACTTTTTGAAGTGTAGTCACTGTTGTAATGTAGGAAAAGCGGCAGCCAATTTGCACACAGCAAGCTCCCACAAACAGCAATGTCACAATGACCAGATAATCTGTTGAAGTGACGTTGGTTGAGCTATAAATATTGTGCAGGACCCCGGGGAGAACTCCCCTGATCTTCAAAATAGTGTCATGGGGATCTTTTACATCCACCTGTGAGGGCAGATAGAGCCTCGGTTTCACGTCCCATCCGAAAGACGGCACCTCCAACAGTACAGCACTCCCTCAGAACGGCACTGGGAGTGTCAGCCTAGATTTTGTGTTCAAGTTTCCAGAGTGGGGCTTGAACCCACAACCTTGTGACTAGAGCTATCTACTTTTGTGAAGGAATAAGCAATATAACTTATTCAGAAAAATACACCATTCTATGAAAGAAATCTGGCCTTATTGAAACATGACAAACTGGGTCTGGAAATCTAGAAACCTAAAGAATGAAAAAGCTGTGATTGCATTCTGGCTATTGAGATAAGATAAGTTATTGACACTGAATCAATAACCTAATTGAAACAGAAGGTTAAAGGCTCCTGAAGTCTGAACCTTTGGGAACAAGACAATAGTTACCCGGTACAAGGTGTTCTAATTTACACCTCATAATGGAGCACATAAAAGTAAGAAACATCTGCCTTCATAAAAATGATACCAAGTAAAGCGCACCTGCTGTCACACCATTTTTTTGATAAATTTAGAACACCTAAAGAGACATAGGCCTAGAAATTCAGTATAGCCACTTTTGGGGCGGTAAAGTCGGGCGGCCGCTAAAGTTTGCGCCCGGCGCAAAGTGGAGGCCACTTCGCCGATATTCAGTAGCTTTGGCCAAGGAGTTTGCTCGAGCGCTAAAACTGGCGATGCACGGCTATCTTTAGGCGCTAAGCCGGCGGTGCAGAGTGATACCGCCGAGGCCGGGCGCAGCGCAGGTGCGGTCATTTCTTGATTGACAGCAGACACCCTGGCGCCGGCCAGCTCTTAAAGGGGGAAGGGTCGAGTTCGTCTGCTGCCACGCCCTGGATACTGCAGCCCTCCAGCTAGGCCTAAACACTGCTGCTGGAGAGAAATAGCGCCAGGAAGGATGCAGAGGGCCCGTGAGCGAGCGCAGCGCTTCTCTGCCCATGATTTAAAGGTGCTGGTTAGGGCTTTGCAGAGGAGACGCCATATCTTGTTCCCGGACAGTGGCAAGAAGCCTGCCACCAGGGTGTACAGGAAAGCCTGGAGGGATGTCGCCCAGAGGGTCACAGCCACCTGCGATGTCCCCAGGACTGGTGTCCAATGCCGGAAAAAGTTTAACGACCTCACTCGGATTGTCAGGGTGAGTACCCTTTCCAGTGTCCTCCTCATCCTTGCATGTGCACCTCACATTATGGGCAAAGGGACCTCAAAGCCCTAATGGCCAGCCCTCATCCAGCAGCTATGGCACTGGCATGAACATCAATTGCACTTTCTGCACTTTACACACTGGCCAAGCTATTCGACCATGGGAGGCAGTGCATACAGCAACAGGGCACCACACTGGCCAAGCTATTCGACCATGGGAGGCAGTGCATACAGCAACAGGGCACCACACTGGCCAAGCTATTCGACCATGGGAGGCAGTGCATACAACAACAGGGCACCACACTGGCCAAGCTATTCGACCATGGGAGGCAGTGCACACAACAACAGGGCACCACACTGTACTTAGAGGCCGTCCTTTCTCTTGCAGGCCAAGCTGGCCCAGAATCTGAGGAGCCGGACTGACACCGGGGGAGGCCGTCCCCAGTTCCAGCAGCTCAGTGACCTGGAGGAGCGCGTGGGTCGACTCATGGGTGGCCGGCTGATTGGCCCCGTTGCATGTGGAGATGCCGACCCTGTGCTGGGCCCCAATGGTAAGGACATCACCTTTTGGACCTCTCTCGTTCCCCTTGCGCTTCAGATCTACATCCTTTGCCACTGTCCGACCAATGCGCTGAATGCCACCACTCATGCCTCCCTCGCTGACGCCCTGTCCTCACTCTAAAGCTACTCTTGTGCCTTCCTGCTTTCAGCTGGTGAGGAGGAGGTCCCTGAAGCTGCCAGTGACAGTCCCTCGGAAGAGGAGGACGAGCAAGAGGAAGGCGGCCCATCGGGGGAACCCTCATCCACGCCAGGGGATGGCAATGGAGGGGACACGTCTTCCCTGGAGGAGAGCCAGGGGGAAGTGTCGGAGGGGGGTGTAGCTCCTGTGCCCAGTGGCGTCCAGCAATGCAGGAAGGGTCGGCCAGCTCGGCGGCCTTCTCCCCAGAGGGGGGAAGTGTTGCAGGGGAGTGTAGTTGCTGGGCCCAGTGGCGTCCAGCCACGCGGGAAGGGTCGGGCAGCTCGGCGGCCTTCTCCCCAGAGGGGGGAAGTGTTGCAGGGGAGTGTAGTTGCTGGGCCCAGTGGCGTCTGGGCCCAGTGGCGTCCAGCCACGCGGGAAGGGTCAGGCAGCTCGGCGGCCTTCTCCCCAGAGGGAGAGTCCGGCCTCCAGTCCGGAGACGGTCCTCGCCCAGGAGGTGCGCCTCCTCGATCAAATGTCCGCGGACTCGGATCGCCGGCACACCGAGTTCATGGGGGTTGTGGCACGGTTGTCTGAGGCCATCGAGTCCCTGGCTCATAGTGTGTCCGATTTCGGGGCCTCACAGGCCAGGGGTTTCGAGCAACTCGGGGCAGCACAGGCCAGGGGTTTCGAGCAATTCGGGGCAGCACAGGACGCGAGTCGGGCCGAATTCAGGGCAGCACAGGACGCGAGTCGGGACGACTTCAGGGCAGCACAGGCAGCGAGTGGCCAGTTGATCAATGGTGCCGTGCAGTCACTGGCTGGTCTGATGCGGGCACAGACCAGGGCAGTACGGGCACTCACTGCTGCCACACTCGCTGTGTCAGCCAGGCATCGCCAGGGCACCCGCCGCGCTGCAGCAGCACAGCGGTCTGGCCTTCAGCAGATTGCTGCACTTGCTGCAGTGCCAGCCCGGCCGAGTGCCAGTGTCTCAGGCGAGCAGCGAGCGCCTGGCATCAGCCAGCTTGCCCCCATTGCTGCAGCCACCACTGCCACTCCCCCAGTGAAGCTGCCACGAGCTGCTAGAGAGACTGATGCTGCCCAGCCACAGCTGCAGCAGTCAGCAACCGGCCCCTCGAGGGCCAGAGCTCGTCTAGGCCGACCCCCAAGGGCTTCTGCCGTCACGCCATGTGCCCCTCAGGAGCCTTCCCCCAGCCTTGCAGCACCCACAGGGCCCAGGTTGAGGCGGAGCAGCAGGTCGGCCAGGGGCCGGAAAAGGCTGGACAAGGACTCGCCCTCTCGGCACACAAAGTAGAGGGTGTTGCCAAATGTTTTTTTATATGGGGGTGGTTGTGTTGTCTATGGGGGTGGTTGTTTTGGTAAGGCCGAGGATGAAGGCCATTTGGATGGAAAAGTTTTGTTATTCCTCCCCAGGTTGTGGGAGTGAGTCATGTGTTTGACTGTTTTTTGGGGGTGTTGTCTGTTTTTGGGTTTCATGTGGGAAGGGCCCTGAGTTTGTTCAATAAAGCTTTTTCTTTATTCAGCTTGTCCATGTTTGATGTTTGAAGTGGTTGTTGCGTTAACCGGCTGAGGGCTTGCGGAGCGGCTGCATTCATGTCCCTTCATTGCCACAAGCCATTCCCTGACAGGGGGCCTAGAAGTGTCGTTCAATAAGCCGCCGACGGACGGCCCTTGGACCTTGTGGCTCCCTCCTGGGCTGGTACTCCTCCTCCTCCTCCTCCTCCTCCTCATGGTCCTCCTGCTCCTCCTCCTGAGGTGGTGGTCCAACGTGAGGTGGCAGTGCCTGAGTCCTGCGGATAGCCAGGTTGTGCAGCATGCAGCAAACGACGACGAACTGGGAGACTCTATCCGGCAAATACTGCAGAGATCCGCCGGAGCGATCCAGGCAGCGGAACCGTTGCTTGAGGACGCCAATCGTTTGCTCTATGATGTTCCTTGTGGCTTGATGGCTTTCGTTGTATGCCTCCTCAGCAGGGGTCCTGGGCGCGCGGAGCGGGGTCATTAGCCATGTACACAAAGGATAGCCTTTGTCCCCGATAAGCCATCCTCTTGGGGGAGGCTGTGCCTGGAACATGTCAGCCACAGTAGTCTGGCGCAGGATAAATGCATCGTGGCTGCTGCCTGGAAAGCGGGCATTGACAGCTAGGATGCGCTGCCTGTTGTCACACACCAGCTGTACATTGAGGGAATGATAGCCCTTCCGGTTGCGGTAATCCTCGGCATTGTCGATAGGTGCCCGCAAAGCCACATGCGTGCAGTCAATGGCGCCCTGCACCATGGGGAAGTCCGCGATCCTCGCAAATCCGACTGCACGCCTATCCTGCCTCTCCAGGGTCATGGGGAAGGAGATGAATTGGTGTCTCCTTGTGAAAAGGGCATCGGTGACCTGCCGAATGCAGCGATGCACGGCGAACTGGGAAAAGTTAGCTATGTCCCCAGCAGCGGCTTGGAAGGAGCCGCTTGCATAAAAGTTCAGAGCCACCGTGACCTTCACTTCCACCGACAGAGACGTCCTGCACATCAGCTGTGGACGCAGATCTCTGTGAAGCAGCTGGCAGATCTCTGCAACCACCTCCCTTCTGAAGCGCAGCCTCTTAACACACTGCGCGGCAGTCATGGTGAGATAGGACACCTGCTGGCGGTATTCCCTGAGTGGGTAAGGCCTACGTTGCCGACGCCTGATGCCCCCTCTGCGTCTAGGCATGGCTGCCCCTCTCACACAGCGTCTGCGAGCCCTTCGCACATAATGCTGGAACTGAGGGTTGGCACCCCATGCAGCCCCCATAATATACTGGCAAACAATGAAATCACAATGAGGCAAATTGCCAAGCTCTGGCCAGAAGCCAAAAATACCTCTCCTATGTTGGCCCAAATCAGTAAGGTCTCTTCCTTGGTCTCTGTCTAGAAATCCGTTGCACAAAAGTCATTGCAGCAAAATGGCTGGCCTTTATAGTTCAGTGTAAGTGCCCTTTAATTAGCGCTCCCCGAGGCCTGCAGGGCCTCTGCTGCGTTCCACTTCACAGTTCTTAGCACCGCCACGCCCACATTGGGCGGGCGCGACTGAAGTTCCGGTTTGGGGCGCACAAAGGGCGTTGCACGACGAAATGACGTCATAAGCTGCGCGCGCAGCTGAGCGCGCGCAAACACTTTGCGCCGGCGCTAAATGTCTACTGAAGTTGGGCGTAGGCGCAGATCGCGCTGCGCCCGGCCGCTAAGTGCCTAGCGCTCGAAGTCTACTCCTCTTAACGCGCTAACGGCTGGCGCACGCAACTGAATTTCTAGGCCATAATTCTGTAGTGCTACCAGCTGAGGTGACCGTAAGAACTGCAGGGGTCAGCAGAAAAAGACAAGGGAACTAGATGTAATATATCCCAATTTGCAGATTACACAAAGCTGGGTGGGCGTGTGTGCTGTGAGGAGGATGCCGAGAAACTCCAGTATGATTTGGACAGGTTGGGTGATTGGGCAAAAGCATGGCAGATGCAATATAACGTGGATAAATGTGAGGTTATCCACTTTGGTGGCAAAAACAGGAAGGCAGATTATTATCTGAATGGCAATAGATTGGGAGAAGGGGAAGTGCAACGAGACCTGGGTGTCCTTGTGCACCAGTCGCTGAAGATAAGCATGCAGGTGCAGCAGGCGGTTAAGAAGGCAAATGGTATGTTGGCCTTCGTAGCGAGAGGGTTTGAGTACAGGAACAAGGATGTCTTGCTGCAGTTGTACAGGGCCTTGGTGAGACCACATCTGGAGTATTGTGTGCAGTTTTGGTCGCCTTATCTGAGGAAGGATGTTCTTGCCATGGAAGGAGTTCAGCGAAGATTCACCAGGCTGATACCTGGGATGGCAGGAATGACGTATGAGGAGAGATTGGGACGATTGGGCTTGTACTCGCTGGAGTTTAGAAGAATGAGAGGGGATCTTATTGAAACTTATAAAATTCTGACAGGACTGGACAGACTAGATGCAGGAAGGATGTTCCCGATGGTCGGGGAGTCCAGAACCAGGGATCACAGTCTAAGGATAAGGGGTAGGCCATTTAGGACAGAAATGAGGAGGAATTTCTTCACCCAGAGAGTGGTGAACCTGTGGAATTCTCTACCACAGAAGGCAGTAGAGGCCAATTCATTAAATATATTCAAGAAGGAGTTGGATATATTTCTTAAGGCTAAAGGGATCAAGGGGTATGGGGAGAAAGCAGGGACCGGGTACTGAAATTAGATGATCAGCCATGATCGCATTGAATGACAGAGCAGGCTCGAGGAGCCGAATGGCCTACTCCTGCTCCTATCTTCTATGTTTAAAATGACTCGAGATAATTAGCTTACATCAGCAGAAAACCTTAAAGGAAACACCACTGGAAAAGGGTATAAATATTGAACTCTCAAATGGGATAATAGACGTGCTTAAAGGGGCAAAGCAATTCTCGGCTTCATAGCTAGCTCTGTAAGTCACCAACTCTTTGTACCTCGGGGATCAAGGTACTGTATTTGATTTTGGTGGATACCCTGAATAAACTTTAAGAACTGTAAAACTATAGCGAAGTTAAGATTTGAGAGTAAGGATCTCTGATTAGATTGTAAAGCTTTCTCTTTTTGGAACTGTTAATATTGTGATTGACTCACCAACTGTAAATTATATGTCGGTTCTTTAATAAATCTATATATTTTTAGAATTGTCTCACATAATACTTCTGCATCAAACTCGCGAACTCAATCTCTGTACAGTCTTTGGTGAGGAGTTGCAGAATTCTGGGGGAGTTTTCTGGACCCTCATAATATCCAGAACGTTACAGTCTAGCTAAACTTATTAAAAATGCTATCTGGAGGACGCTAACATTTTCAGCTTGTTCCTTTCCTTTAGGGAGAGATAGTCCGGATCTTTAGACCCAATTAAGTGTCTTTAGGATTCGGCTACCTCAAACTTTAGTTGAAAGTGAACATCTGAGGAATACGCCTGATCCGGGGTAGCCCTAAAGGGGCTAGGACTAGTAATTATCCTTTCACTCTAATCACAGCCTTTTCCCCGTATTCTTTCATATTCTTCCTTTTCAAAGACAACTTCAAATTTAAGGTTAATGCAAATGGCGAATGGTTATAAGCAACTGCCCGTTATTAAAACGTGGAACGTTTTAAGTGGTGGTGCCGGGGGAGGGGAGGGGAGGTGGGGTGGATTCACTATACCTGATTGTAGTCCCGAGCAAAACGTGGAGGCAAAACTCTGCAGGGAGGAGTCGACCTCCTCCGGGTTCTGGAGAGACAAAAGGCGAGGGAGGAGCGTGATGATTGACTGCACGAAGATTCGGGCGTTGTGCTGGTCAGCCTCCTGGTTCCTTAGGACCTTCAGGGTCAGGGTGGCTCCGTGCAGTGACCTGTGACCCGGGCAATCCCTGGAGGCCTGCTCCTCGTCCGCCAGAGAGCAGTTGTCGGAGCCTATCTCCGAGACGTCCGATCTCCCGGAGTCCTTTTCGGCTGCCATGGAGTACTGGTCGCACGAGTCGAACTCAGTCCTGGACATGTCTTGCTCATCGATGCTAAAATTGCTTTCACTGTACCGGGATCCTTGTGGCTTATTAGTCCTGGGATCGACTGATAAGAAGTTTGCTAAATCTGGATAGGTGTGGATGTTGTTTCGATGAATTACCTCCAGCTGTTCCCCCTGCTCTGGTCCCAACACCGGGATCTTGCTCAGCACCTCGCTAATATCGAGGCCGGTGGAATAGTCCAAGTGGTTCCTCTGCAGCGGGGGGTTTTCCTCCGGGGTGGTCTGGCCCATCCCTTCCTCCAGAGTGGTGCGGCCGGTGTCCGTGGTGACGCTGATGCTGATGTCGGGGCTCTTCTCATTGCATGACTCCCAGTGAGCCTGCTCCGCCGACAGGATGCGCCTCTGCCACCTGAAGTCAGCCTCGCTGATCTCCATGGACTCCCGGGCGGATTCGCTCCCGCCCTTCATCTCCTCCGTGTGCCTCAGCAGGTGGCGCACCTGCTCCTCGCTCAGCCCCTTCCCCTGGCTCAGCTCGTCCAGGGCGCCCAGCAAAGTACAGACGCAGGACACCGAGGCGTAACAGGCCTCGATCCCTCCTTTAATGCAGGCCTCTGTCATTCCATCCATGATTCTGCAAAGAAAGAAAAACGCAACTGAGTTCCTGCATCATCCAGCCTGTTAGCTTACTGACAAAGACCCTCGCATAGAAACATAGAAGATAGGAGCAGGAGTAGGCCATTCGGCCCCTCGAGCCTGCACCGCCATTCAATGCGATCATGGCTGATCATCCAAATTCAGTACCCGGTCCCTGCTTTCTCCCCATATCCCTTGATCCCTTTAGCCTTAAGAAATATATCCAACTCCTTCTTGAATATATTTAATGAATTGACCTCAACTGCCTTCTGTGGTAGAGAATTCCACAGGTTCACCACTCTCTGGGTGAAGAAATTCCTCCTCATCTCTGTCCTAAATGGCTTACCCCTTATCCTTAGACTGTGACCCTTGGTTCTGGACTCCCCCGCCATCGGGAACATCCTTCCAGCATCTAGTCTGTCTGGTCCTGTTAGAATTCAGAGGGGAACACTTGGGATGGGGCGGTGGGGGGTGGGGGAAGCTGGAGCCATCAAAATAAAACACAAAGCAAGAAACACAAAGGAGATCACTGTGAGGAAAGTGTGAGGTCATCCACTTTGGACCTAGGAAAGATCGATCAGAGTGCAGGAAACTCTTTGGTATCCGGCACCGACGGGACCGGGATGGTGCCGGTTGATTAAAAATTCCGGATGACGGAGAGGGTTATCTACCGAGGCTATTTTTAACAAACAAAAATAAAAACATCAAGAAATGTGCAGTGTACAGTAATTGACGGATCGGAAGAGACTACCGGCAGTGCGGGAGAGTCAGACTCCTGTTGTTGAGGTGTTCGGACTTCCGACAGCGCCAAGAAGCCGAGTAGTGGCAGTTTGGAGAACTACCCCCACTGACTAACTCGGCCACCTCGGGAGACTCGGACTCGGCAACATTGCCGGTTGTTGAGGTGTTGTTTTCGGAGTATGAATTTTGCCGGTTAATAGAGAATTCTGGATATTTAGGTGCCGTTTAAACGAGTTTCCTGTATTTTCTAAATGGCGAGAAGCTCGGAGGAGCGGGGAAGATTGTGAGGTCCAAGTACAGAAATCACTAAAAGCGAGTGGACGGGTACAAAAAATATTTTTAAAAGGCTAATGGAATGTTGCCCTTTATCTCGAGGGGCCTGGAATACAGAGGGGTGGAAGTTATGTTCCAGTTATATAAAGCTCTGGTTAGACCCCATCAGGCGTCACTGCGTCCAGTTCTGGGCCCCGCACCTCAGGAAGGACATATCGGCCGTGGAGGGGGAGCAGCACAGATTCACTAGAATGATGCCGGGGCTCAAAGGGTTAAATTATGACGACAGGTTACACAGACTAGGCTTGTATTCCCCTGAGTATATTAAGGGGTGATCTGATCGAGATGTTTAAGATGATTAAAGGATTTGATAGGGTCAATAGAGAGAAATGATTTCCTCTGGTGGGGGAAGTAAACATAGAAACATAGAAGATAGGAGCAGGAGTAGGCCATTCGGCCCCTTGAGCCTGCTCCGCCATTCAATGCGATCATGGCTGATCCTCCAAGTTCAGTACCCGGTACCTGCTTTCTCCCATATCCCTTTAATCCCTTTAGCCTTAAGAAATATATCCAACTCCTTCTTGAATATATTTAATGAATTGGCCTCTACTGCCTTCTGTGGTAGAGAATTCCACAGGTTCACCACTCTCTGGGTGAAGAAATTCCTCCTCATCTCAGTCCTAAATGGCTTACCCCTTATCATTAGACTGTGACCCCTGGTTCTGGACTCCCCGACCATCGGGAACATCCTTCCTGCATCTAGTCTGTCCAGTCCTATCAGAATTTTATAAGTTTCAATGAGATCCCCTCTCATTCTTCTAAACTCCAGCGAGTATAAGCCCAATTGACACAATCTCTCCTCATACGTCATTCCTGCCATCCCAGGTATCAGCCTGGTGAATCGTCGCTGCACTCCCTCCATGGCAAGAACATCCTTCCTCAGATAAGGCGACCAAAACTGCACACAATACTCAAGATGTGGTCTCACCAAGGCCCTGTACAACTGCAGCAAGACATCCTTGCACCTGTACTCCAGAACAAGGTGGCATAACCTTAAAATTAGAGCCAGGCCATTCAGGGGTGATGTCAGGAAGCACTTCTTCACACAAAGGGTTGTGGAAATCTGGAACTCTCTCCCTCAAAAGGCTGTGGAGGCTGGGTGGCAACTGAAAATTTCAAAACTGAGATTGATAGATTTTTGTTAGGCAAGGTTATTAAGGGTTACAGAACCAAGGTGGGTGGATGGAGTTAAGATACAGGAGAGGAAATTGTTGGGTAAAAATAGTTTGTGATAATCTGCAAAGTGGAGCCACTGAGTATGTGACTTCATAGAATCATAGAATAGCACTGCACAGAAGGAGGCCATTCGGCCCATCGAGTCTGCACCGGACTTACATTTTGTGAAGATCCAAGTGAGATTTCCTTTTCTGACTGGACCTCCTCCTTGTTTCCCCATCGTATACGGTGGGTCCGGCGAGATCATACAGGCGTCGGGGGCTGCTGAGGATCTGTGCAGATAGATTCGGACAAGTGTTAGTGCGGTTAAAGGCGCAGTGTCACCTTGTTGTTGGCCACACCCTCGCCTCTGAGTCAGAAGGTCGTGGGTTCAAGTCCCCACTCCAGAAACTTTGAGCACAAAATCCAGGCTGACACTCCAGCGCGGTACTGAGTGAGTGCTGCGCTGTCGTCTTTCGGATGAGACGTTAAACCGAGGTCCCGTTTGCCCTCTCAGGTGGACGTAAAAGATCCTATGGCACTATTTCAAAGAAGAACAGGGGAGTTCTCCCCGGTGTCCTGGGCCAACATTTTATCCCTCACCCAACACCACCCAAACAGATTATCTGGTCATCGTCACATTGCTGTTTGTGGGAGCTTGCTGTGCACAAACTGACTGACGCATTTCTTTATAAAACAACAGTGACTACACTTCAAAAAGTAATTGATTGGCTGTGGAGCACTTTGGGACGTCCTGAGGATGTGAAAGGTGCCATATAAATGCAAGTCTTTCTTTCTTTAATCTGTTTCTTGGGGGAGCGAGCAATGTTGAGGGCACCAGGAGAAATCCTTCCTCTTTAAGGTCCACCTGAGCCAGGCAGACGGGACCTTGAGTTTATCCAAAGGATGACAGCTGCAACAATGCAGCCCTCCCGTAGCGCTGCACTGGAGCGCCAGCCTACACTGCCCAGGTGTCGAAAGAAGAAGTTAGAGTGGGAGACACAGCTATGAGCTTAGAGAATCAGTGACCATGGTACTAGAGACAGAGATTGTGATAAAGAAACAGTGAGTGGTGCTAGAGATGACCAAAGCATTGACCTGTGGGTCATCACTGCTTCATTCACATAAAGCCTTGTTATTTTGCCCTGTTGTTGCGAGAGGTGATCTCATTGAAACATACAAAGTTCTTACAGGGCTTGACAGGGTAGATGCAGGGAGGATGTTTCCCCTGGCTGGGGAGTCCAGATCCAGGGGTCACAGTCTCAGAATAAGGGGTCGGCCATTTAGGACTGAGATGAGGAGAAATTTCTTCACTCAGAGGGCGGTGAATCTTTGGAATTCTCTACCCCAGAGGGCTGTGGAGGCTCAGTCGTTGAGTATATTCAAGACAGAGATCGATAGATTTTTGAATATTATGGGAATCAAGGGATATGGGGATAGTGCAGGAAAGTGGAGATGAGGTAGAAGATCAGCCATGATCTTATTGAATGGCGGAGCATGCTCGAGGGGCCAAATGGCCGACTCCTGCTCCTATTTCGTATGTTCGTATGTATGTTCTTAAGATTTTTTAACTCTGTTAGTTTTGGGCACCAGTTTTAATACCAAAGATTGTTTTTAATAAAGATACCATGAAATTATAATATTTATCTATATTACAAATCTTGCATGTAGCAGCACTTCCTGCATGTGCCACTCCTACTTCCTGTCACGCCTTCTCCGTCACACTTCCTCCGTCACACTTCCTCCGTCACACTTTATTGTTAACACCCCTATTGTTTGTAAAACATAATATCCTCCAAACCACAGCGAGGAACGGCACAGGAGATCTGCTGGTTTTGTTTTTAATTCGTTCTCGGTATGTGGGCATCGCTGGCAAGGCCGGCATTCATTGCCCATCCCTAGTCGCCCATTTGCTACAACTGAGTGGCTAGCTCGGCCACTTCGGAAGGCAGTTAAGAGTTGGCCACGTTGGCGCGGGACTGGAATCACACACATATCCAGGTTATCCACTTTGGTGGCAAAAACAGGAAGGCAGATTATTATCTGAACGGCAATAGATTGGGAGAAGGGGAAGTACAACGAGACCTGGGTGTCCTTGTGCACCAGTCGCTGAAGGTAAGCATGCAGGTGCAGCAGGCGGTTAAGAAAGCAAATGGTATGTTGGCCTTCGTAGTGAGAGGGTTCGAGTACAGGAGCAAGGATGTCTTGCTGCAGTTGTACAGGGCCTTGGTGAGACCACACCTTGAGTATTGTGTGCAGTTTTGGTCGCCTTATCTGAGGAAGGATGTTCTTGCCATCGAGGGAGTGCAGCGAAGATTCACCAGACTGATACCTGGGATGGCAGGAATGACGTATGAGGAGAGATTGGGTCGATTGGGCTTGTACTCGCTGGAGTTTAGAAGAATGAGAGGGGATCTCATTGAAACTTATAAAATTCTAACAGGACTGGACAGACTAGATGCAGGAAGGATGTTCCCGATGGCGGGGGAGTCCAGAACCAGGGGTCACAGTCTAAGGATAAGGGGTAAGCCATTTAGGACAGAGATGAGGAGGAATTTCTTCACCCAGTGGTGAACCTGTGGAATTCTCTACCACAGAAGGCAGTGGAGGCCAATTCATTAAATATATTCAAGAAGGAGTTAGATATATTTCTTAAGGCTAAAGGGATCAAGGGATATGGAGAGAAGGCAGGGACAGGGTACTGAATTTGGATGATCAGCCATGATCTCATTGAATGGCAGAGCAGGCTCGAGGGGCCGAATAGCCTACTCCTCCTATCTTCTATGTTTCTATGTTTCATACAGGCCCAGGCCGGGTAGAGGATGGCAGGTTTCCCTCCCCTAACAAAGAACACTGTTTTACCTCTTTCATGATCTTGATAGCCTCCACCCTATGTTGTGGCGGCGGATACAACAAAAGGCGATGGTACAGCGATTGCAGAACAGGCCTCAGCGACTCCAGGCAGCCGACCAGTCTCACCAGCTCCGCCGCTATGTAATATATGGTGCGCGCCACCGGGCCGATGAGCCCGGGCGCCGTGGAAGAGCAGCCGGAGCCGCGGCCGTGATCGGAGACCCCGGAGAGAGCAGCCTCGCTCTCTGTTAAAGAGGACCCGTGGCCGGAGGAGATGGTCTTGTCGTGGATTGGGTTGCCCAGGATGACTATCAGGGCCGGACAGAGCTGCTTCCTGCAACGAGAAGAACAGGGATTGGAGGAAGGAGTACGCACAACAGTAACCTGCATTTATATAGTGCCTTTGATGGAGTAAAACATCCCCGAGACGCTTCACAGGAGCGTTATCAGACCAAAACTGGCTCCCAGCCACATAAGGAGATATTAGGACAGGTGACCAAACGCCTGGTCAAAGAGGTAGGTTTAAAGCGACCACTTAACGGAGCAAAGAGCAAGGTGGAGAGGTTTAGGGAGGGCTTTCCAAGAGCTTGGGGCCGAGGCAGCTCAACTGAGAATGAAGACTACAAAGGCCCTGATCCACAAAGCCGCTCCTGATTCTATTGTTTTTCTACAGTTGCCTAGCAACCACGACTCGACGAAGCCATTAAAGGGCTCAGAGAAAACGGCTGGGGATATGGGATGGGAGTAGATGGCCTCCCTCCATTGACAGTTCTATGATTCAAGATCAGACTGGCGGCTGGGGTGGGGGAGCTTGCTGTGAAAATGATTCAGGCCGCCGCCATACTAATGCTGCACGGCTCGCGCTTTATTTTTGGATAGAGCGCAGGTAGGGTGGGTTTGCCAACTCTGGCTGGGCGTATTCCTGGTGTCACGGGTCCTCCCGTCTCCAACTGCCCCGCCCAGTCAAACAACCTATTTTCCCCCATCTTTAATATTTTTATAAATAGTTTTTAAAAAAAACACCTTTTTTTTTAACACCCCTGTGATTTTTCTCCCTGTGTGTAATGCTCGCAGCTGTGTCCCGGAGATTAATCTCCAATTCCCGGAGACTTGAGGCCAATCCTGGAGGTTTGGCAACTTCTATTTAAACAAAAACGAACTCACGCAGCACGGTCCCAGCGGGTGACCGTTCCCACCGCCGCCCCCCCCCCCTTAGCGGCACAGTCAGTAAATGCGACATCCTGTTGCGGTACCCGGACATGCAGGAGCAGAAGGTTCGATATCCCTGCGCTGAGCTCACTGATCTCAGCTGGGGTCAGTGCTTGGATCGCTGACGACTGACCTCAATGTCCTGCACTGCGGAGAGCGAAGGGGAAAAAAAAATCCTGCAGGTTTTTGGGGAATGGGACGAATTGGATAGCTCTTGCAAAGAGCCGGCACAGAGACAATGGGCCGAATGGACTCCTTCTGTTCTGGTTCCTGTTCAGCGGCCTCTACCAGAATGTGTGTGTTGGTCTAGTCAGGAGAGGGTCGGGATGGGCTGTGACGTCCTTCAAAGTAGAATAGCCTGTCCGTCACAAAATGAGTCCGTGAGTTGGTACCATGCACGCCCTCATTGACTGACAGCTTACAGTCCTTCTCCCCCCACTCCCCATTTCAGTCAGTGTCGGCCGTGGCTCAGTTTGGTTGCACCCTCGCCTCTGGGTCAGAAGGTTTCTGGGTTCAAGTCCCACTCCAGAGACTTGAGCACAATTATCTAGGCTGACACTCCAGTGCAGTGCTGAGGGAGTGCTGCACTGTCAGAGGTGCCGTCTTTCGGATGAGACGTTAAACTGAGGCCCCGTCTGCTCTCTCAGGTGGACGTAAAAGATCCCACAGCACTATTTTGAAGAAGAGCAGGGGAGTTTTCCCCGGTGTCCTGGCCAATATTTATCCCTCAATCAACATCACTAAAACAGATGATCTGGTCATTATCACATTGCTGTTTGTGGGAGCTTGCTGTGCGCACAAATTGGCTGCCGCGTTTCCTACATTACAACAGTGACTACACTTCAAAAAGTACTTTGTTGTCTGTGAAGCACTTTGGGACGTCCGGTTAGTCATGAAAGGCGCTATAGAAATGCAAGTCCGTCTTTTTTAATAGTCGCATGGCGGAGAGTTGCTTGGGCAGGCATCGGTGACAAGGTAGCCCACTGCCTCTGGGAGAGGAAAATAACACAGATTCAAATGGGGAGACTGTAAATAAACTAACAACGACACTCACCACAGCAGGTCTGTGAAACCTTTATGGAGATGCATGACAGGAGAGGAGCTGTTGAGCATGGAGAGGATACACTCCAGGTACAGGAGCTGCAACTGTTGGTTATCGCTGCGAGGAAGAGGTAGAAAGTCAGAATGGGGCTGCAGCCTGGACAAATTCAACGAGAAATTCGACCCCGAGTCACATTCATTCCACGGGCAAAGTGGCAATGGCTCCATGAGGTGATCACATGGAGGGAGGTGTGTTGGGTCAAACGTGCAAGGTCTACGTATATCAGGAATCTAAATACAGTCCCCACCGGCTACGGAGGAGATTTACGAGGATGTTGCCAAGAGTGGAGAATTTTAGCTATGAGGAAAGATTAGGCAGGCTGGGTTTGTTTTCTTTGGAACAGAGGAGGCTGAGGGGAGACTTGATTGAGGTGTATAAAATTATGAGGGGCCTAGATAGAGTGGATAGGAAGGACCTATTTCCCCTAGCAGAGAGATCAATAATCAGGGGGCCATAGAATTAAAGTAATTGGTAGGAGGTTTGGAGAGGAGTTGAGGAGAAATTTCTTCACCCAGAGGGTGGTGAGGGTCTGGAACTCACTGCCTGAAAGGGTGGTAGAGGCAGAGACCCACCGTATTTAAAAAGTACTTGGATATGCACTTGAATTGCCGTAACCTACAGGGCTACGGACTAAGAGCCGGAAAGTGGGATGAGTCTGGATAGCTCTTTTTCGGCCGGTACAGACACGATGGGCTGAATGGCCTCCTTCTGTGCCGTAAATTTCTATGATTCTGTGATTCACCGCTTATAGCCAGCGTGTTTGTGCGATCGCGATTTGCCTGCTATACGCGCTGGCCGGTGTAACGGGGTAGCGCTATTACTGCGATCCACAAGAATGTTGTAGATTAAACAAGACTGCGTGCAATGCAAGTAGCTTTATTTAAACTGCAGTCAGTGTTTAGTACAAACTGTTATCCCACACCTTTTAGAGGGGAATTAGAAGAGTTTAAATACACAAAAGATAATTGGCCATTAACGAGGTGTTATTTACTTATGTTTGTTCTTGCATCCAAGTGCACCTTAATGAGGTGCGAACTAGTGCGTAAACACAGCTGTTTCTGCCCGAAATGCACAGAGTATTTGAGACGCTGTAACCAGCAACTTTGAGATTGGCGCTAATGTAAATGGCTAATGGTCATCGCTCTTTGGCGACTGCCCGATTTAAACGTGGACATTTTAAGGGTTGGGGACCAATGTTCCCTGTAATTGTTTTTTTGGGTGCACGGCCCCTTTAAGGGGCTGCGCGGCCCATTCAAATGTCCCCGCGTGCGCGGTTATTTCCATTGAAAAGCCGGTGAGCCGGCCTGCGCGGGACCTCCACAGCACTGCGCGGCCGGGCAGCTGAAGGGCAACATTGGTGGGAACAGCACTTTACCGCAATTGTACTCTCCAGGGGGACGGAAGGGGCGCCGTAGCCCAGAGAGGTCACCGGGAAGCTAATTTGCCAGGTTTGAGAGCCGAGGACACTATGATTCCCGATGCAGCGGGTTTTGTCTGCCGCGAAAACCACGCTGAGTTAAAGGAACTGTAGTTACATCATCCACCCACCCAATCCCCCCCCCCCGCCCCCCCCACCGGCCCAGTTGGTAACAGCATTGCCCGGTATAGTGACGAGTCACATCAACCGGGCAAGCTTTGGTTTGGATTTCTGGTCAATGCCGAGATACCTGAGCTTGAGCCATGGCTGGACCGCTAAGACTGGTCTCATAAAGGCCTGAGCTGGAGAGGGTACAAATTCTTGGGAAAACTTACCAACGTTCCGATACAGTCCACTTACTTCACAACTCTTTGCAGCTTCTCGTAAAGGACGGCGAGCACTGAGACCACATCTTCACACAGCGTCTCGACAGAGGTTGAAGGGCCTGACAAAAAGAGTCCAACACAACCAGGGGTTCAAAGCAACTCAAACACTTCAGGCACAGAGAACTCAGCAAAGTATTGGAAATCCACCACTGCCTTAAATAATAACCGGAGAAAGCACGGACTGAGGAAAGCCCAATCAACAACAACAACTCATCGTCGTAAAACATCCCCGAGGCGCTTCACAGGGGCGATAATCAAACAAAATCTTCCTTATCTGAGGAAGGATGTTCTTGCCATGGAGGGAGTGCAGCGAAGATTCACCAGACTGATACCTGGGATGGCAGGAATGACGTATGAGGAGAGATTGGGTCGATTGGGCTTATACTCACTGGAGTTTAGAAGAATGAGAGGGGATCTCATTGAAACTTATAAAATTCTAACAGGACTAGACAGACTAGATGCAGGAAGGATGTTCCCGATGGCCGGGGAGTCCAGAACCAGGGGTCACTGTCTAAGGATAAGGGGTAAGCCATTTAGGACAGAAATGAGGAGGAATTTCTTCACCCAGAGAGTGGTGAACCTGTGGAATTCTCTACCACAGAAGGCAGTAGAGGCCAATTCATTAAATATATTCAAGAAGGAGTTAGATATATTTCTTAAGGCTAAAGGGATCAAGGGATATGGGGAGAAGGCAGGGACAGGGTACTGAGTTTGGATGATCAGCCATGATCTCATTGAATGGCGGGGCAGGCTCGAGGGGCCGAATGGCGGGGCAGGCTCGAGGGGCCGAATGGCGGAGCAGGCTCGAGGGGCCGAATGGCAGAGCAGGCTCGAGGGGCCGAATGGCGGGGCAGGCTCGAGGGGCCGAATGGCCGACTCCTGCTCCTATCTTCTATGTAAAATTTGACACCGAGCCACCTAAGGAGATATTAGGGCAGGTGAGCAAACGCTTGGTCAAAGAGGGAGGTTATTAAGGAGCGCCTTAAAGGAGGAGTACCTAAACCCCCACCCATTTAATCTAGTGTCGCCATGATGACTTCAGTAAGGCACAATGGTGGACAACCCAGGAGGGCAATTATAGATTCCGTCCTTCCAAACCTGGGTTGTGCCTGGAGATAGTATTTTGACTGATGCCCCAGTACATGGGGAGGTAATGATGCAGATGATGGTGGGAACAGTTTGATTGATGAATTAAATGGCCACAGAAGAAGCTTACTTGGCAAAAAAAAAATCATTCTATGATTCTATAGGTAAGCTTGGTGACACTCCATAACCCTCAAAATACAGTTCAAGTGTCTACCGCCAAGAGTTACAAAGTTTTAACAACACAGGAACAGGCCATTCGGCCCAACAAGTCCATGTTGGGTGTCTATGCTCCACTCAGCTTTGCCGAGAAGTTACCTTTGTTGTGATATTCCTCCTGCGAGGGACGCCCATCCCCATTCTGTCAAGAGAAAAAAAAAGTTACATACTTAGTGAGGTCAAGCCATCAACGTCAACCTGTACCGCGACACACACAGGCAGGTACATTCAGCTGTGGCAGGAGCGTAAAAGAATTTTAGACTGTTTAAACTCTGTGTGGGGTAGATTTTGGACTTTGTAAAAACGGGTGATAGTGAGCCAGCAGCCCATTTAACATCTCTCTCGGTTGTTAATCTCTGTTGAAGTCAGTGGAAATACAACAGCGAGAGATGTGAAACGGGCTGCCGACTTGTTCTCGCCCGTTTTCCCCTATCGCACAAAGCCTTGGTAGGTGCGACTTGGAGAAATATCTCAATCCGCAAGTTCAAAAGGATTCTGTTTGGGAACATGGGCATCGCAGGTAGTAACAGGTACAAGGAGTTTAAAGAGTTTAAAATTAGGGCACTCTTCACTTTAGCGACACGAATTGTTCCATCACTCAATCCTCTGCTTAGCAACCAGTTATGCCCCACCAGACACTGACGTTGAATACTCTTCTCCAGGTTTTTCCCTTGCGATACCCAATGCTCGCCCAAAAGACCCAACAATAGGGAGGGCTTTGAGCACACTCAGGCCTGCTCATCATCGAGCTACCACTCTCAGAGACAGGTTAAAAAAACACCATATTACATTGTATTTACAGCACAGAAACAGGACATTCGGCTCAATAGGTCTATGCCGTTTCTGCCCTCGTACCCCTCTTCATTTAACTCTATCAGCATATCCTTCTATTCCTTTCTCCCTCACGTGCTTATCTAGCTTCCCCTTAAATGCATCTATGTTCTTCGCCTCCACTACTCCCAGTGGTAGTTAGAAGGAGTTGGATATATTTCTTAAGGCTAAAGGGATCAAGGGATATGGGGAGAAAGCAGGGACAGGGTACTGAATTTGGATGATCAGCCATGATCTCATTGAATGGCGGAACAGGCTCGAGGGGCCGAATGGCCTACTCCTGCTCCTATCTTCTATGTTTCTATGTAGTGAGTTCCACATTCTCACCATAGTTTTGTAGTTTTCCTTTGTTTATTTAGTGGGGGTGGGGGGCGGGGGGCAGAAAGATAAGTGATAATCCTTGTTTCCATTCCGCCTGATCCCTTTCCAACTCCCTGAAATGAGCCCTCTTCCAGTTTAAGTACCTCCTTCACTTTTCATTTTTCCTTGCCCCTTTCCATAACGGCTCTGAACCTAATGATACTGTGATCACTGTTGCCCAAATGCTCTCCTACTGAAGCATGCTCCACTTGCCCCACTTGAACCAGCATTGCTTCCTGCATTCCTCTGTTTCTCTCTCTCCACGGATGCTGCCTGGCCTGCTGAGTGTTTCCAGCATTTTCTGTTTGTTATTTTTTCTTCCTGCATTGTAGGGATTGGGAAATAATGAAGGGCACTTGAGCTGAGCAGTACCAGCCAACAGTAACGGAGTTCACGGCGCTGAATTTCAGGGTTGGGGGGGGGTTCTCCGATGGTCCTCCGATTCTCCGGGGATTTCTGAGGATCTTCCATCCATGTTACAGCGGAGGGTCAGGTGAACCCTCGCTGAAATTCAACCCCCGCATCTCAATCTTCACTCAATAAAGGCACGGAATGTTGCAACAGCTCAACAGCCGGTCCCGATCCTGTCCTAACTAGATTTCCACACACTTTCAATAGAATCATAGAAGGATACAGCACAGAACGAGTCCATTCGGCCCATTGTGCCTGTGCCGGCTCTTTGAAAGTGCCATCCAATTAGTTCCCATTCCCCCAAATCTGCGGGATGTTTCCCCTCTTCGCTCTCCGCAGTGAAGGCCGCATTCTGAGGACATTCAGCACTTCACCACAACTACTCTAACCCCCCACCCCCGCCTGTCACTCCCAGTTGCTTGGAGCCACAATTTCTGGCTTGCAAGCTAAGGTCTTGAGAATGCCTTAACATCTTGTCCCCCTTCCCCCACCTTTTTACACAGTTGAGCTCCGAGCCGTAAATGGCACACGTCGCGGCTGGGGAAACCCCAGCGCAGACACACCCCCGCGGGCAGAGCCTCTTCTTCTTAGGCAGTCCCTCGGAACCGAGGATGACTTGCTTCCACACTAAAAATGAGTTCTCAGGTGACTGATAAGTCCAGTGCGGGACCTACAGTCTCTGTCACAGGTGGGGGCAGACGGTGGTTGAAGGGGCGGGCTTGGGTTGATGTTGGGGTTGTCCACGAGGGTCCTTCACGTTCCAGGTCCCGAACTTCATTTTAAAAGGGTGGAAGATGCCTGTGCGTGAATTCTTTTAACGTGGGGTGGCCATTGCATAGAAACATAGAAGATAGGAGCAGGAGTAGGCCATTCGGCCCCTCGAGCCTGCTCCACCATTCAATGAGATCATGGCTGATCATCCAAATTCAGTACCCTGCTCCTGCCTTCTCTCCATATCCCTTGATCCCTTTAGCCTTAAGAAATATATCCAACTCCTTCTAGAATATATTTAATAAATTGGCCTCTACTGCCTTCTGTGGTAGAGAATTCCACAGGTTCACCACTCTCTGGGTGAAGAAATTCCTCTTCATCTCTGTCCTAAATGGCTTACCCCTTATCCTTAGACTGTGACCCCTGGTTCTGGACTCCCCCGCCATCGGGAACATCCTTCCAGCATCTAGTCTGTCTAGTCCTGTTAGAATTTTATAAGTTTCGATGAGATCCCCTCTCATTCTTCTAAACTCCAGCGAGTACAAGCCCAATCGACCCAATCTCTCCTCATACGTCATTCCGGCCATCCCAGGTATCAGTCTGGTGAATCTTCGCTGCACTCCTTCTGCACACCAGCTACCACACGGGCTTGACAGAGCAAGGTCTTGGTCCAATGGCAAGGGGATCCAAGATGATTGGAGACCAGGCTCTGCTACATTGGCCTAGCACACACACACAAACATGCAATGAATCACACAGAAGCACAGCGACTGTTGGTGAACTCAGAGACCAGGTAGCACAACATTGAGATCGCACAAACGGCAACCATCTTAATATCCAGCTAACGGTCTGGCTGTGACCTCTTTGTAACTCAGTGGGCATCACCCCTCCCTGCCTCCTTAAGGCAGGAGGTTGCGATTTCGAGCCCCGCTCCAGAGACGTGAGCACGAGGATGTGACTTTAAAACTCAGCCCCGTCTTAGCGGGCAGAGCACCGAGCGACAGACAGCAGCGGCACCTCCCGCCCCCCCCAACGCAATGCCTCACCTCGTTCTCCTGCTTGAGACGCAGCTGCTGAGTCAGGTCGCTCAACATCTGGCTGAGCGTGGCCCGCACGGCGGTGTTGATACTGCGCTGGTGACAACTGGCGACGTAAGTCTCAATGCAAACCTGGTTTGTAACAACAAGGAGAGGGGACTTGAGATAAGCAGTAAAAGCCAGCAATAACAAAGTTCACGGGGTTGAGTTCCGGCGGGGGCGGGGGGGTGGGGCGGTGGGTGCAATGTTCCCTCTAATATTTTTTTGAGTGTGCGGCCCCTTTAACGTGCGGCGTAACTCATTCAAATTTCATTTTTCCATTTCAAAGCCAGTGAGCCTGCTGCGCGGGATCTCCAAAGCACTGCGCGACCGTTCAGCCTCGTAATTTAACGGGAACAGTAGGTGGGCGGGGTCTTTGATTGTCCTCCGCTTCCCCTGAGGGTTTCTACAGGTCTTCCATCGATGTCATGGAGGAGGATCAGCAGAACCTGGCCGCGGAAACTCAACGCCTTACACCTTTACATTTGTCAATGCTTGTTTCATGCGTGTGTGTGTGTGTGTGTGTGTGATTAGTAGTTTGGAAGTGTAGTCACTGTTGGAATATAGGCAAATGTAGCAGTCAATGTGAAACACAGCAAGATCCCACAAGCAGCAATGAGAGAAATGACTTGATAATGGCCGGGCTCCAGGGAGGGTAAGTAACCTGGATGATTTTAACTTCCCATCTGCCCGGTTTCTGCCAGACGTATAGGGTGAAAATTGCTCCACTCCCCACCCCTCATTGACACTTAAAAGGTTAACTTGATGAAGGGGACAGATTGAAAGAAAAAACTTGTACTGATAAAGTGCCTTTCACGACTTCAGGACATCCCAAAACACTTTACAGCCAACACACACACACACACACACACACTCACACTCACACTCTCACACACACGCACACACTCTCACACACACACACACTCACACACACACACACACACACACACACTCACACACACACGTGCACACACTCACACACACCGTGCACACACACTCACACACACACACTCACACACACACTCTCTCACACACACACACTCTCAAACACTCTCACACACATGCACACACACACTCACACACTCATACACTCTCACACACACACACTCACACACACACTCTCACACACACACACACTCTCAAACACTCTCACACACACGCACACACACACTCACACTCTCACACACACTCTCACACACACACACACACACTCTCACACACACTCTCACACACACACACTCACACACACACTCTCACACACACACTCTCACACACACACTCTCACACACACACTCTCACACACACTCTCACACACACACTCTCACACACACACTCTCACACACACTCTCACACACGCACACTCTCACACACACACACACACACACTCTCAAACACTCTCACACACATGCACACACTCTCACACGCACACACACTCACACACATGCACACACTCACACACACACACACTCTCACACACACACACACTCTCAAACACTCTCACACACATGCACACACTCTCACACACACACACGCACACACACTCACACACACACTCAGACACACACACACTCACACACACACTCAGACACACACACACTCACACACACACAGACACACACTCAGATACACACACACTCACACACACACACACACTCTCACACACACAAAATGCATAAACACACACAAACACGCACACAGACACACACGGGCACACACTTTGTCAAGCCAGCAAAATAGGTAGGCAGGGTGTGAAGAGTACACAAGCAGCGTTACCTCAGCAATCTTCAGCACGGCACTGCCATTTATTTCAAAAGTCGATGAATACGTAATACAAAGCAGCACCTTTTAAAGAAGGGGAGAGAGCAAAAATATCAGAGGCGGAACAGCAATAAAACCTCAAACCGAGTCCCAATCTCCGCACAACCGCAGCAGAAACAGCGGATGCCCGTATTTCAGGGGAATTCTATCGCGAACGGCCGTTGCATCAATGTTTGCCCTCAGGGAGCAAATGAGGAGAGGTTAGGGTGGAGGCCGTGAGGCTGAGCGCTGCTCTGGTTACCCTGTTCCTTGGAAGTGCTGTACGGGGGAGTCGTCTGCCTTCCCTCCTGAAGGCCATGAGCAGCTTTCAAGGTGTGTCTGGAGAAGATATCCTAGGACTTTGGCCCATACTCTCTCCCTCGGCCTTTGCCAGGTGAGAGCAGGCGTACATCCCGTACTGGGCCTTTCAATGACCCCAAAAGAAAAGAAACGGAAGAATTGCTTTTATATAGCACCTTTCACGTCCTTTACCGCCAATGAAGTACCTTTTGAAGTGTAGTCACTGTTGTAATGTAGAAAACGCGGCAGCCAATTTGCGCACAGCAAGCTCCTACAAACAGCAATGTGATAATGACCAGATAATCTGCTTCTTTAGTGATGTTGGTTGAGGGATAAATATTGGCCAGGACACCGGGGAGAACTCCCCTGTGCACCTCCGAAATAGTGGCCACGGGATCTTTTACGTCCACCTGAGAGAGGAGACGGGGGCCTCGGTTTAACGTCTCATCCGAAAGACGACACCTCCGACCGTGCAGCGCTCCCTCTAGCACTGCACTGGAGTGTCAGCCTGGATTTTGTGCTCAAGTCTCTTGGAGTAGGGACTTGAACCCACAACCTTCTGCCTCAAGAGGCGAGAGTGCCACCCACTGAGCCACGACTGGCACCCAAAAGGGGATCGGTTACATTGAAATGTCGGGCCATTTTAGACCTCTGCCGTCCCCGGTTAAGGGCCTCTGATTCTGTAGGCTACTCCTGTGATTTTCCTCAGCTCAGTCACGGTGGGTGCCTCTGAATGTGCAGGGGCCACGCACCCTGACTACTGAAACGTCCCCGTCCCTGGGATTTCGGGTGAGGGGGGATCTCCAGCATTAGATGTCAGCGGCCAGGAATCCTGCTTGGTCCAGCTGCGGAGTAGGGTTTCCCTGGAATTTTGGGGCCCATCTCTTTAACGGTAGCCAGGCGTAGATTAGGGACAGTAATCTTTTAAGTGTGGACCCACCCCGCCAAACAAATAGGGGTTTTAAGGGGATCATCACTCTCGTATACAAGTCAGCATTTTATAAACCAGTGACCACCTTCATCACTTCCACTTGCAGGTCCTCGTTGAGAAAGGGTGTGACCTTCATGGTGTCCAGCATCTGATTCAGCAGCTGTCTCTCTTCCAGCTCCTTCTCCGCAGACACCAGCCTCTCGTCCGCCAGCAATTTCTAACGGAGCACATGCAAGAAAGTTACCTCTCCGCCACCAAGACCGCCTATTTCCACCTCCGTCACCTCGCCCGACTCCGTCCCCGGCTTCAGCCCATCCATCCGCCGCTGAGACCCTCCTCCCGCGCCTTTGTTACCTCCGGACTCGACTATTCCGACGCACTCCCGGCCGGCCTCCCGCGTTCTACCCCTACGTAAACTTGAGCTCATCCAAAACTCTGCTGCCCCGTGTCCTAACTCGCACCAAGTCCCGTTCGCCCATCACCCCTGTGCTCGCTGCCCCCGTGTCCTAACTCGCACCAAGTCCCGTTCGCCCATCACCCCTGTGCTCGCTGCCCCCGTGTCCTAACTCGCACCAAGTCCCGTTCGCCCATCACCCCTGTGCTCGCTGCCCCCGTGTCCTAACTCGCACCAAGTCCCGTTCGCCCATCACCCCTGTGCTCGCTGACCTACATTGGCTCCGAGTCCGACAACAGCTCGATTTTAAAATTCTCATCCTTGTTTTCAAATCCCTCCATGGCCTCATCTGTCCCTATCTCTGTAACCTCCTCCAGCCCTACAACCCCCCACGAGATACTTGCCAATTCTGGTCTCTTGCACATCCCTGATTATAATCGCTCAACCATTGGTGGCCGTGCCTTCAGCTGCCTAGGCCCTAAGCTCTGGAATTCCCTCCCTAAACCTCTCCGCCTCTTTACCTCTCTCTCTTCCTTTAAGACGCTCCTTAAAACATAAGAACATAAGAATTAGGAGCAGGAGTAGGCTAATTGGCCCTTCGAGCCTGCTCCGCCATTCAATAAGATCATGGCTGATGTTCTACCCTCAACACCACTTTCCTGCACAATCCCCATATCCCTTAGTTCCCTTAATATTCAAAAATCTAGCGATCTCTGTCTTGAATATACTCAACGACTGAGCCTCCACAGCCCTCTGGGGTAGAGAATTCCAAAGATTCACCACCCTCTGAGTGAAGACATTTCTCCTCATCTCAGTCCTAAATGGCCGACCCCATATTCTGAGACTGTGACCCCTGGTTCTAGACTCCCCAGCCAGGGGAAACATCCTCCCTGCATCTACCCTGTCAAGCCCTGTAAGAATGTTGTATGTTTCAATGAAATCACCTCTCATTCTTCTAAACTCTAGAGAATATAGGCCTAGTCTACTCAATCTCTCCTCATAGGACAATCACCCCATCCCAGGAAAGGGCAGCATGGTGACATAGTGGTTAGCACTGTTGCCTCACAGCGCCAGGGACCCGGGTTCGAATCCGGCCTCGGGTGACTGTCTGTGTGGAGTTTGCACATTCTCCCCGTGTTTGCGTGGGTTTCCTCCGGGTGCTCTGGTTTCCTTCCACAGTCCAAAGATGTGCAGGTTAGGATGATTGGCCATGATAAATTGACCCTTAGTGTTAGGGGGATTAAATACGTGGGGATAGGGTGGGATATGTGTTGGTGTAGGGGTTACGGGGATCGGGTGGGATATGTGTCGGTGCAGGCTCGATGGGCTGAAATGGCCTCTATCTGCACTGTGGGGTTTCTGTGATTCTGATTCTGTGAACCAGTCTGGTGAACCTTTGTTGCACTCTCTCTATGGCAAGTAAACCTACCTCTTTGACCAAGCTTTTGGTCAGCTGTACTAATATCTCCTTATGAAGATATCAATGAACTGGTTGGGTGGGCAGAAAAGTGGCAAATGGAATTCAATCCGGAGAAGTGTGAGGTAATGCATTTGGGGAGGGCAAACAAGGCAAGGATTACACAATAAATGGTAGGATACTGAGAAGGGTAGAGGAACGTGTGTGTAGTGCATGTCCACAGATCCCTAAAGGTAGCAGGACAGGTAGATAAGGTGGTTAAGAAGGCGTACGGGATACTTGCCTTTTATTAGCCAAGGCATAGAATACAAGAGCAGGGAGGTTATGCTTGAACTGTATAAAACACTAGTTAGGCCCCAGCTAGAGTACTGCGTGCAGTTCTGGTCACCACATTACAGGAAGCATGTGATTGCACTAGAGAGGGTACAGAGGAGATTTACGAGGATGTTGCCAGGAGTAGAGAATCTTAGCTGTGAGGAAAGACTGGATAGGCTGGGTCTGTTTTCTTTGGAACAGAGGAGGCTGAGGGGAGACCTTACTGAGGTGTATAAAATTATGAGAGGCCTAGATAGAGTGGATAGGAAGGACCTATTTCCCCTAGCAGAGAGATCAATAACAAGGGGGCATAGATTTAAAGTAATTGGTGGAAGGTTTAGAGGGGATTTGAGGAGAAATGTTTTCACCCAGAGGGTGGTGGGGGTCTGGAACTCACTGCCTGAAAGGGTGATAGAGGCAGAAACCCTCATCACATTTAAAAAGTACTTGGATATGCACTTGAATTGCCGTAACCTACAGGGCTACGGACCAAGAGCTGGAAAGTGGGATTAGGCTGAAAAGCTCTTTTTCAGCCGGCACAGGCACGACGGGCCGAATGGCCTCCTTCTGTGCGGTAAATTTCTATGATTCTACGGGGCTCGGTGTCACATTTTCTTTGATAATTGCTCCTGTGAGGAGCCCTGGGGACATTTTACTACGTTAAAGGCACTATATAAATGAAAGTTGTTGTTGTTGTTGTTGTTGAGCTACAGCTCCTGAGACCGGGAGGGAGCCTGGATACGTCGAAACGCGGTGCCGTGATGTGGTCAGGCACAGGCGCTCGCACACCGGAGAAGTTCTCCGTTCTCCACAGTGCCAGTGGGGGTGAGGGGGCGTGGGGTGCGGGGCTGGTGTGGGAGGGTGGTTGGGGAGGAGGAAGGAGGATGTCAAGGGACAGCTTCCCCTTGGGGAGGAATGAAAACCGTCAGAACTTGAGTCAGTCAAAGCCACCCTCGTTCACCGGCACACGCTCCGCTTAACAGAGGGCGCTCCAGTCAGCTGGAAGCAGTTTGCCCACTGGCATTCACGGGATTTGGGCGTCGCTGGCAAGGCCGGCATTTATTGCCCATCCCTAGTTGCCCCTGAGAAGGTGGTGGTGAGCCGCCTTCTTGAACCGCTGCAGTCCGTGTGGTGAAGTTACTCCCACAGTGCTGTTAGGGAGGGAGTTCCAGGATTTTGACCCAGCGACGATGAAGGATCGGCGATTTATTTCCAAGTCAGGATGGCGTGTGACTTGGAGGGGAACTTGGAGGTGGTGGTGTTCCCATGCGCCTGCTGCCCTTGTCCTTCTAGGTGGAAGAGCTCGCGGGTTTGGGAGGTGCTGCCAAAGAAGCCTTGGCAATTTGCTGCAGTGCATCTTGTAGATGGTACACACTGCAGCCACAGTACGCCAGTGGTGGAGGGAGTGAATGTTTAAGGTGGTGGATGGGGCACCAATCAAGTGGGCTGCTTTGTCCTGGATGGTGTCGAGCTTCTTGAGTGTTGTTGGAGCTGCACTCATCCAGGCAAGTGGAGAGTATTCCATCACACTCCTGACTTGTGCCTTGTAGATGTTGGAAAGGCTTTGGGGAGTCAGGAGGTGAGGCACTTGCGCAGAATACCCAGCCCCTGACCTGCTCTTGTCACAGTATTTATGTGGATGGTCCAGTTAAGTTTCTGGTCAATGGTGACCCCCAGGCTGTTGATGGTGGGGGTTTCGGCAATGGTAATGCCATTGAATGTCAAGGGGAGGTGGTTAGACTCTCGCTTGTTGGAGATAATCATTGCCTGGCACTTGTGTGGTATGAATGTTACCTGCTACTCATCAGCCCAAGCCTAAACATCGTCCAGGTCTTGTTGCATGCGGGCATGGACTGCTTCACTATCTGAGGAGTTGTGAATGGCGCTGAACACTGTGCAGTCATCAGCGAACATCCCCACTTCTGACCTTATGTTGGAGGGAAGGTCATTGATGAAGCAGCTGAAGATGGTTTGACCTCGGACACTGCCCTGAGGAACTCCTGCAGCGATGTCCTGGGGTTGTGATGATTGACCTCCAATAACCACAACCATCTTCCTTTGTGCTAGGTATGACTCCAGCCAGTGGAGAGTTTTCTCCCTGATTCCCATTGACTTCAGTTTTACTAGGGCTCCTTGATGCCACACTTGGTCAAATGCTGCCTTAATGCAAGGACAGTCACTCTCACCTCACCTCTGGAATTCAGCTCCTTTGTCCATGTTTGGACCAAGGCTGTAATGAGGTCGGGAGCCGAGTGGTCCTGGCGGAACCCAAACTTAGTATCAGTGAGCAGGTTATTGGTAAGTAAGTGCCGCTTGATAGCACTGTTGAAGACACCTTCCATCACTTTGCTGACGACACCTTCCATCACTTTGCTGATGATTGAGAGTAGACTGATGGGGCGGTAATTGGCTGGGTTGGATTTGTACTGCTTTTTGTGGACAGGACATACCTGGCCAGTTTTCCACATTGTCAGATAGATACCAGTGTTGTAGCTGTACTGGAACAACTTGGCTGGAGGCACGGCTAGTTCTGGAGCACGTGTCTTCAGCACGACAGCCGGGATGTTGTCGGGGCCCACAGCCTTTGCTGTACCCAGTGCGCTCAGCCGTTTCTTGGCATCACATGGAGTGAATCGAACTGGCTGAAGATTGGCTTCTGTGATGGTGGGGATCTCAGGAGGAGGCCGAGATGGATTGTCCACTCGGCGCCTCTGGCTGAAGATGATTGCAAAGTTGTTGATTTTAAACAGGTGAACACCAGCACTTAAGAAGTGCACAGAGGGATTTATTGGTGTATATTAAAATGACGTCTGTTGGAAAGTATGCACGGGTTTGAGCCTTTTTCTAAGCGTGTTTTTTAATTTATTCATGAGATGTGGGCGTCACCGGCAAGGCCAGCATTTCCTGCCCCCTCCAGAAGATGGTGGTGAGCCCCCCTTCTTGAATAAGTGGCTTGCTAGGCCATTTCAGAGTTTGCTGTGGGTCTGGAGTCACATACCATCTAGACTGGGTAAAGGACGGCAGATTTCCTTCCCTTAAGGACATTAGTTGACCAGATGGGTTTTTACAACAATCTGGTAGTTTCATGGTCACTGTTATAGTTATTTTTATTACAGATTTATTTAATTGAATTTAAATTTCCCCAGCTGCTGTGGTGGAGATTTAAACTCATGCCCCTTGATCATTTGGCCGGGCCTCTGCATTAGTAGCCCAGTAATGTAACCACTGTGAAATGGTGACCGTTCGAGATGAAAATAGATGGTGTTCAATGATAGCTTCAGGTGCACTCGTTTGTCAATAAGTCACTTTTTAAAAAATAAAAATCACTTAACCAGTGTGCACCTGGGAGGCAGGCTCTGCTCACAACAAATAAACACTTATCAGGGTGATTGATTGAGACCCAGGCACACATTAATCCGACCTGATCGACTTCAATGAGCCCATAGAAACAATCCATTTTCCAACCCCCTTGAATGAGTGATTATTTCTAATAGTGTTGTCTGCTGCCTCAGGGAGGCTCGATTTGATTACCAGGCCTCCAGCAATATGAGCCTCTCTCTTCACCCGACCAGCGGAAATTAAATACACGTTCCAGAAACGGGCACAGCTGGGCTGGCTCCAGCATTCCACATGTGTGCAATGTGTGAATATCCACGTGCGCACACCCGCCCCAGAAGAAAAAAAATAGACATGCATTTATACGGCGCCGGTCACGACCTCAGGATGTCCCAAAGCGCTTTACAGCCAATGAAGTACTTCTTTGAAGTCTTGTAATGTAGGGAAACGCGGCAGCCACGTTGCGCACAGCAAGCTCCCACAAACAGCCATGAGTTAATGACCAGATCATCTGTTTTTAGTGATGCTGGCTGAGGGACAAATATTGGTCCGGTGAAGCAAATCCCCGTTTAAGATGAAGCATCAGTACCAACCTGCATTCCAGCTAATGCGTGCTGAGCTAGTTTGACATTCTTCGATTCCAGAGCGAGCTTCAGAGGAATTAGGCATCGTTCCCTAACAGAAAGATACAAGGGGAATAAGTCAAAGGCTTTCAATAATCCAGTGTATCCGATTAGAAAGAAAGAACTTGCATTTATATATTCCTTTCACCACCTCAGGACCTCACAACGTTACTTTTGAAGTGTAGTCACTGTTGTAAATTAGGAAACGCAGCGGCCAATTTGCGCACAGCAAGATCCCACAAACAGCAATGTGATAATGACCAGATCATCTGTTTTAGTGATGTGGGTTGAGAGCTAGATATTAGCCAGGACACCAGGGAGAACTCCCCTGCTCTTCTTCGATATAGTGCCGTAGGATCTTTTATGTCCACCTGAGCAGACGGGGCCTCGGTTTAACCTCTCACCTGAAAGACGGCACCTCCGACAGTGCTGCGCTCCCTCAGTGCTGCGCTGGGAGTGTCAGCCTAGATTTTGTGCTCAACTCTCTGGAGTGGGATTTGGAACCCGCAACCGTCTGACCATGAGGAGGCAAATGCTGACATGTGTTTTTTATTTGCCAGTTGGTGGGAAGGCCAGTGTGGCATTTAATATGCTGCAAGGAATGGTCATGATAGGTAATGACATATGTGCCTATTAGAGGGAGATAGTCATTGATGAATTGCTGTCACTTGGTTGAACCCTTGGGTAATATATGCGAGTGCATAAATTTAGTTTTTTTCCCATCTTATTGCTAATACAAGATCTGGTTTGGGAAAGCTGGACTATACCTGTGGCCTGTGCCTCTTGTGCTATCTCACTTGGCACTGCTCTCGGTAGGCCTACTGTTGGTCGAGAGGACAGACCTTCTGGCTGGTATAGCTCAGCACCACAACATCAAATGGTGCACTGACCAACAATGGTGGAGCATAATCATGGGTTTTCCTTATTTTCAAATTCCCTCCATGGCCTTGCCCCTCCCTATCTCTGTAACCTCCTCCAGCCCCACAACCCTCCGAGATCTCGGCGCTCTCCAATTCTGGCCTCTTGCGCATCCCCAATTTTAATCGCTCCACCATTAGCAGCCGTGCCTTCAGCTGCTGAGGCCCTAAGCTCTGGAATTCCCTCCCTAAAACTTTCTGCCTCTCTCTCCTCTTTTAAGACGCTCCTTAAAACCTACCTCTTCACCTGTCCTAATATCTCCTTATGTGTCAAATTTTGTTTGATAATGCTCCTGTGAAGAGTCTTGGGGTGTTTTACTAGATTAAAGGCACTGTAGAAATGCAAGGTGCTGTTTCTGTTCCAATCTGAGCATGTCCATTACGAATAGACCAAAAGACCGGACAGAATAGGACCAGCTGCTCCCTTGAGTCTGTCCCATCAGCCACGCTGTAACTAGGCCACACGGCCCACCGTGCTCGCCACCCACGGGCAGAGGCAAAAATAAACCCTAGGCCAATTCAGAGAAAAAAAACGATTCTGGGAAATTCCTCTCTGACTCCCGACATGAAAGCACCTTTTAGAGAACGCACTCCCGATTACTTCATCAATCGCCTTGTAAAGGTGCGGTTTCCCTTGTGTTCTTCGGAACCCAGCTCCACGCCTGGCAGAAAGTTACCGTTCTCTCCTCCCTCTTTGTTTCGGAGCCTCCCTGTTTCATGCCAATTCCCCGACCGAAGCCTGCACCTGGACCTCTGCCGACGTCACAGTACAGCCAGCTCCTCGGAGGTGTGGAAGAGTAACACAGGGAGAGGACTCTTCCTCCAGCCTTCCCTCCGCACGACAGCGCGGCTGAGATGGCACAGCACACAGTGCGGTGTTGCAGGGGATGTAAAACCCCACCTACACAACCCCCCGCCCCCAACCCGCCTAATGCCACCCAACCACAGCTGCGAAAAACCAGGTTGACGTAAGAAAACTACTAGGCACTTGGTCTGAGTATTAAACAAGGCTTTATTCAACTGTTTTACAACATGGAGATCTAGTTGTGTCCTTCACTAGTTCCTGTTAAAGAATGTCCTGAGCAAGCTGGGCCCGTGCCCGAGTATTTATACTCTCCCTGGACAGCGCCACCAGCAGGCCGCCCAGTATTACTTCATAAGTCATTTCCACGTGAATGACAAGATTCATGTCACAGGGTACGGACCAACTGAGCGATAAAACATACAGAGCTGAGCTACGATGGCAAGTTCAGTTCTAGATAGTTACTCACAAACTGCTGTATCGCACTGACAAGTTTGAGCAGGACGAGGCAGGAAAAAGGGATGGGTGACTGTTTTTATTAATTCACGGGATGTGGGCGTCACCAGCAAGGCAGACATTTACTACCCTGGAGAAGGTGGTGGTGAGCTGCTTTCTTGAATACAACTGAGTGGCTTGCAAGGATCATTTCAGCGGAGTTAAGAGTCAACCACATTGCTGTGGGTCTGGAGTCACATACAGGCCAGACCGGGTAAGGGCGATAGATTCCCTTCCCTAAAGGACATTAGTGAACCAGATGGGTTTTCACAACAATCCAGCAGTTTATCATGGTCACCATTACTGACACTAGCTTTTCATTCCAGATGTTTAATTTAATTAACTGTATTTAAATTCCCCAGCTGTCATGGTGGGATGTAAATTAATAGTTGTTGGATCATAAGGCCAAGCCTCTGGATTACTAGTCCGGTAACATAGCCACTATGCCACCGTACTCCTGTAACGCTCCCTTGATGTCCATGAGAACACTCTCCTTTAAACCTATCAGGAAGGGTCGCAGGAAGAAAGCTGCTTGCTTTAGAGCAGAAAAATCAATCCAGTTAAGTGCACTTATGAGTCACGTAAATGGATTGTGTATCCTGTCTGTCGCAGTTTCAAATTACCAAACCCAGACACGGTATTTTCCACGGACCTCATCGCCAACCCTAGGTGCCTACCCTCTTGCCCTTTGAGTCTGTGGGTTCTGAAGGCTGTTGGCATTGTTCATCCAATCAGCTTCGTCTGACAGACCCCAACCGGTTCACTAATCCCCTTTTAAGGGAAGGGCACCTGCCATCCTTGCCCAGTATGTGACTCCATAACAACGGGGATGGGCAATAAATGCTGGCCTCACCAGCGACGCCCACATCCCGAGAATGAATAATAATTAAAAAAATAGCTTTCAAAGCAACTGTTGGTTCATCACCATAATTATATCAGTTTAGACGTTAGCAGTTCAGCTCGTCTTGCCGTGCATAAATCTGGCTCTGAAAGCTTACACTTAAATAACTATATTCTGCCCTTGCTGTGGAGCAGGACTGTCAATTTATTTCTGAGTGTATGTCAAGAATTCAGAGAGAATTTGTGACCGGTTTGTTTTGATTAATCTGTCTTCAGACTTCTGGTACTGTATTGATATGTCCAATGTCTCACCTGGGTGCTCTAAATAATTCTATGTGTGAATAAACCTGTTTAACAGTTTAACCTGTTACCAAGAGTTTTCTGGGGCGACTGATGTTATCCGTCTGTTGAAGTGATAATGTAGGGCGATTCTACATACTCTGCGGGAGCAGGTTTACAACACAGCGGGACGACTATACGGCCCTGCTACGCACACGTTGGAACTTTCAACTTTGGCGGGGGGGGGGGGGGGGGGGTTGTAAGCGGGGCGGTTGTCGATCGGCCGCCCATTATATACCCGCCTGGTTCACCTGTCCACTAAAGTCAGTCAAAGTTGAAAGTTGCGCCCAGTACTTCCTGATGTAAGAAAACTACTAGGCACTTGGTCTAAGCGTTAAACAAAGCTTTAATCAACTGTTTTACAACATGGAGGTCTAGTTGTGTCCTTCACTAGTTCCTGTTAAGAATGTCCTGCGCAAGCTGGGCCCGTGCCCGAGTATTTATACTCTCCCTGGACAGCGCCACCCGTAGCCCGCTCAGTATTATTTCATGTCACTTCCCATATTCGCAAGGTTAGGTTTCAGACCACAGTCTCGTCTGCGGAGGATGCCTCTGAGGGTGACAACAAGTTAAAAATATTGCGAGCAAACCCCGAGTTGTAACCAATGGAATTTTGATTCTTGCATACTTGTAATTCCTACATGGAGAATAGGCAGCTGCTTTGAAGGACATCCTCTCAGATAGTAGATTCTCAATGTTATTTCTAACATATAAAAAAAACAGAAATAACAACAGAAGACGCTGGAAAAACTCAGCAGGCCAGGCAACATCCGTGGAGAGAGAAATAGAGTCAACGTTTCGGGTCGAGGACCCTTCGTCAGAACTGAGAAAAAAAGCAGGAAATGAAACAGATTAAAAAGCAAGTTTGGGGGCTGGGAAATGGGGGAGGGGATGAAAGAACAAAAGGGAAGGTCTGAGAGGTGAAGAGACATTAAGGGCCCCCAAACTTGCTTTTTAATCTGTTTCATTTCCTGCTTTTTTCTCAGTTCCAATGAAGGGTCTTCGACCTGAAACGTTGACACTGTTTCTCTCTCCACGGATGTTGCCTGGGCCTGCTGAGTTTTTCCAGCGTTTTCTGTTGTTATTTCGGATTTCCAGCATCCGCAGTATTTTGCTATCATATAAAAAAACAGGCTGTGTTCAAATTCGAGTGCTTAAGATTTTAATAAAACTGAAAAGCTTACCTCAGTTGATAAGTAGGCAGTCTGGCAACTACGTTTTCAGATTCCAGTGTCTCTGAAAAAATGAGTAAGCAGGATTCAATGATTTTTAAAGTAGAGTCGCACAGTCTGGAGTACATCCCTTGCATCAGGCTCCAGGGGCTACTCTATATGTAAAGCTCCTGTCCCCTCAAGGTTTCTCCAGCAGGCATAAGGAAGGGGACCGACAAGGGCTTACGGGGACTAAGTCCAAGTCACCCATCGCTCCTGTGCTCGCTGACCTACATTGGCTCCCGGTCCGCCACCGCCTCAGTTTTAAAATTCACGTCCTCGCGTTCAAATCCCTCCATGGGCGCACCCCTCCCTATCTCTGCAACCTCCTCCAGCCCTACGACCAATGCTCCCTGTAATTATTTTTGGCGCCACGCAGTGCACGGGCCAATCACAATACCAAGCATATGCAGTTTTTGCATTGAAAAGCCGGCAAGCCGGCTGCGCGGGTTCCCTGAAGCGCTGCGCGGCTGCGCGGGTTCCCTGAAGCGCTGCGCGGCTGCGAGGGTTCCCTGGAGCGCTGCGCGGGTTCCCTGGAGCGCTGCGCGGTTTCCCTGGAGCGCTGCGCGGCTGGCACGGGTTCCCTGGAGCGCTGTGCTGCTGCGCGGGTTCCCTGGAGCGCTGCGCGGGTTCCCTGGAGTGTTGCACGGCTGCGCGGTTTCCCTGGAGCGCTGCGCGGGTTCTCTGGAGCGCTCCGCGGCTGCGCGCCTGCGCAGCTTACAGGGAACACTGCCTACAACCCTCCGAGGTGGCGTTCCTCCAATTCTGGCCTCTTGTGCATCCCCCTCTAGTCCTTCGCCCCACCATTGGCGGCCGTGACTTCAGCTGCCTAGGCCCTAAGCTTTGTAATTCCTCCCTAAACTTCTCCACCTCTCTCTACTCTCCTTTAAGACGCTCCTTAAAACCAGCACGGTGGCATAGTGGTTAGCACTGTTGCCTCACAGCGCCAGGGACCCGGGTTCGAATCCGGCCTCGGGCGACTGTCTGTGTGGAGTTTGCACATTCTCCCCGTGTTTGCGTGGGTTTACTCCGGGTGCTCCGGTTTCCTCCCACAGTCCAAAGATGTGCGGGTTAGGTTGATTGGCTATGATAAATTGACCCTTAGTGTTAGGGGGATTAAATACGTGGGGTTACGGGGATAGGGTGGGATATGTGTTGGTGTAGGGGTTACGGGGATCGGGTGGGATATGTGTCGGTGCAGGCTCGATGGGCCGAAATGGCCTCTATCTGCACTGTGTGGTTTCTGTGATTTCTGTGATCTCTTTCACCAAGCTTTTTGGTCACTTGTCCTAATATCTCCTTCTTTGCCTCTGTGCCGATTTTTGCCTGATTACGCTCCTGTGAAGAACCTTGGGGCATTATTGCTGTTGTTGTTGTCTTGTTTTTTTTCTTTCCTCTTTTTCATTCCCAGAAGATGATACAAAATTCCAAAGCAACATTCCTATTACCACTGTATTTCCCACTATTCGGAAAATCGAATCCAAGGACTATCCTGATCCAAGCATTTCATGTCCAATAGGTTAGTGTCCTCCATCATGTTGTGTGTCACTACCACTGTGCTAAATGGGATAGATTCAGAACAGATCTAGCAGCTCAAAACTGGGCATCCATGAGGCGCTGTGGGCCATCAGCAATCCACCACAATCTGTAACCTCATGGCCCGGCATATCCCTCACTCTACCATTGCCATCAAGCCAGGGGACCAACCCTGGTTCAATGAGGAGTGCAGAAGAACATGCCAGGAGCAGCACCAGGCGTACCTAAAAATGAGGTGCCAACCAGGGGAAGCTGCAACACAGGACTACATGCATGCTAAAAAGCGGAAGCAGCATGCTATAGACAGGGCTAAGCGATCCCACAATCAACGGAACAGATCAAAGCTCTGCAGTCCTGCCACATCCAATCGGGAATGGTGGTGCACCATTAAACAATTAACGGGATGAGGAGGCTCCATGAATAGCCCCATCTCAATGATGGTGGAGCCCAGCACGTGAGTGCAAAAGACAAGGCTGAAGTGCTTGCAACCATCTTCAGCCAGAAGTGCTGAGTGGATGATCCATATCGGCCTACTCCTGAGGTCCCCACCATCACAGAAGCCACTCTTCAGCCAATTTGATTCACTCCACATGGTATCAAGAAACAGCTGCGCGCACTGGATACAGCAAAGGTTATGGGCCCTGACAACACCCCGGCTGTCGTGCTGAAGACTTGTGTTCCAGAACTAGCCGCGCCTCTAGCCTAGCTGTTCCAGTACAGCTACAACACTGGCATCTATCCGACAATGTGGAAAACTGCCCAGGTATATCCTGTCCACAAAAAACAGGACAAATCCAATCCGGCCAATTACTGCCCCATCAGTCTACTCTCAATCATCAGCAAAGTGATGGAAGGTGTCAGCGACAGTGCTATCAAGTGGTACTTACTCACCAATAACCTGCTCACTGATGTAAAAACAGAAAAAGATAAGGGCCTAGAAATTCGGTTGGTAGCGCCAGCGATTAGCGCCTAAAGAGCCCAAGAATTGGGGCGTTACCCAATTTTCGGGCGGGCGCTGTGAATATAGCGCCACCTCCCATATTGAGTATGATTTTTGCGCCGGCGCTAACTCTTTGTGCGCGCCTGCAGGCGCAGGCAGATCATGACGTCATTTCAGTATGCAACGCCATTTTTGCGCCCGGGACCGGATATTCGGTGGCGCCCGCAACCTTTCCGCCTGGCGCTATTATTGACAGTTGGATGGAGCGTTCCCAGGCCCTTCTCGGACTTGGGGGGCGCTATTTAAAGGGGACAGCACTAGTATAAAAGCTGCAGCCATTTGGGCTGGCCATCCTGATCGTTGCTGGAGAGAGTTGCTGACCTTCTGTTGGACAGTAATTTTCTCATTGAGCCTTCGGAGGCACTGGCACTGGCAGCTTGAGGGCCCGGCTCCCGAGCTGGTGATGCAGCATCTGAAAGTAGGGAGGTGGAAGAGTGGCTTTAGCAAAAGGACAGGTTGGCAGCAAGGGATGCCAGATTGCGGCAAGGCTATGACATGGGTCCACAGTGAGAAAGCATGCTGGCGGGGGGACCAAGTGGAAGGAGACAGTTGTAAGAGGTGAGAACCTTACCATCGCTGTCGACAATGGGGTCGGTAGCTGCAGTGGTTACAGGATCACTCAGACGTCCTCCAAGAATCTGGTGGACTCTCTCCTCGAGATCCGTGAGAGTGACCACTTGTGGAGGTCCTCCACCGGTGCGAAGCTGGTCTTTGCCAATCCTCGCCAGCATGGACTGCAGGGGAAAGGAGGGGAAGTTATGTTACCTGATGCCCTGAGTGATCATCTCATGCCCCCCATGGTGCAAGAGCCCTTACATGACGCCCTGAGTCAAATGTGCATGTGTGTGCCCAGAAAGGGCCATGGGTTCTTGCTGGCAGATGGCCAATGGGGCACAGGCCACCCTGTAGCCATAAAGTCAGGTGCAAATGAAGGGATGCAGAAGTTTGCAGGAACAACACCCACCCTCACGACCCGAGTGAGGTCGTTGAATTTCTTTCTGCATTGGACAGGGCTCCTGGTCACCATGCTGCTGGAGTTGACCCTCTGGCATACATCCCTCCAAGCTCGTCGGTAGTCCTTATGATTCGGCCTCCTGCCATTGTCTGGGTAGAGAACATCTCGCCGACGCTCCACTGCGGCCACCAATTGCTCCAGAGCCTCATTGATGAAGCGCTCTGCTCTCTGTCTCACCTTCTCCATCTGGTCCAAGTTTTTATCGCCAGAGAAGGGCCTGCGCCGATTCTGAGGCCTGCAAGGCACAGAGTGTGGATGCTGAAGCTGACTGACCCACCCCTTTAAGAGCTGGCCGGTGCCTGGAAGTCTCGTGGTCATCGGTAATTGAGAGCACCTGCGCTGAGCCCGTCCGCTCCGATATTGGGTTGCGCCGGAAGTTTAGCGCCTTAGGAGTCCCGTGTAACGCCTGAATTCACGCCTCAATCACCTTTAGGGGCGATGCAACCCAATATTGTGCCAGGCGGCGATAAGTTTCGTCTGGCTATAAACTTTGCGCAGCGCCAGTTCTAACGCCTCAAGCCGGGCTATACCCAATTTCTAGGCCACGGAGTTCTGACGAAGGGTCATCGACCTGAAACATTAACTTTGTTTCTCTCTCCACAGATTCTCTTCTTCTTAGGCAGTCCCTCGGAGGTTGGTCGAAGGTTGCTTTTGTGACTGGAAGCCTGTGTCTAGTGGGGTACCTCAGGGATCGGTGCTGGGTCCCTTGCTGTTTGTGATCTACATAAATGATTTGGATGAGAATGTAAAAGGTATGATCAGTAAGTTCGCAGATGACACGAAAATTGGTGGGGTGGTAAATTGTGAGGAGGAAAGCCTCAGGCTACAGGAAGATATAAACGAGTTGGTCAGATGGGCGGAAAAGTGGCAAATGGAATTTAACCCTGAAAAGTGCGAGGTGATGCATTTTGGACGGACAAATAAGGCAAGGGAGTACACAATGAGTGGTAGGACCCTAGGAAGTACAGAGGGTCAGAGGGACCTTGGTGTGCATGTACATAGATCCCTGAAGGCAGCGGAACAGGTAGATAAGGTGGTTAAAAAGGCATATGGGATACTTGCCTTCATTAGCCGAGGCATAGAATATAAGAGCAGGGAGGTTATGATGGAGCTGTACAAAACGCTGGTGAGGCCACAGCTGGAGTACTGTGTGCAGTTCTGGTCGCCTCACTATAGGAAGGATGTGATTGCTTTAGAGAGGGTGCAGAGAAGATTCACCAGGATGTTACCTGGGATGGAGCACCTCAGCTATGAAGAAAGACTAAACAGGCTGGGGTTGTTTTCATTGGAGCAAAGAAGGCTGAGGGGGGACCTGATTGAGGTGTACAAAATGATGAGGGGCATAGATAGGGTAGATAAAGAGGAACTTTTCCCCTTGGTAGGGGGGTCAATAACAAGGGGGCATAGATTCAAGGTAAGGGGCAGGAGATTTAGAGGGGATTTGAGGAGGAACTTTTTCACCCAGAGGGTGGTTGGAATCTGGAACTCTCTGCCTGAAAGGGTGGTAGAGGCAGGAACCCTCACAACATTCAAGAAGCATTTGGATGAGCACTTGAAATGCCATTGCATACAAGGCTATGGACCAAATGCTGGAAAATGGGATTAGACTGGACAGGGATTGATGGACGGCGCAGACACGATGGGCCGAAGGACCTCTTTCTGTGCTGTAAAACTCTATGACTCTATGAACCGAGGATGACTTGCTTCCACACTAAAAATGAGTTCTCAGGTGACCGATGACTCCAATGCGAGACCGATAGTCTCTGTCACAAGTGGTTGAAGGGGCGGGTGGGTGGGGTGCTTGGGTTGACGTGCGCTCCTTCCGCTGCCTGCGCTTAGCTTCCGCTTGCTCTCGGCGAAGAGACGCAAGGTGTTTGGCGCCTTCCCGGATGCTTCTCCTCCACTTTGTTCGGTCTTGGGCCAGGGATTCCCAGGTGTCGGTGGGGATGTTACACTTTTTCAAGGAGGCTTTGAGGGTGTCCTTGAAGTGTTTCCTCTGCCCACCTGGGGCTCTCTTGCCGTGCCGGAGCTCCAAGTAGAGCGCTTGTTTTGGGAGTCTCGTATCGGGCATGCGGACAATGTGGCCCGTCCATCGGAGCTGATCGAGCGTGGTCAAAGCTTCGATGTTGGGGATGTTGTCCTGAGCCAGAACACTGACGTTGGTGCGCCTATCCTGCCAATGGATTTGCTGGATCTTGCGGAGGCAGCGTTGGTGGTACCTCTCCAGTGCTTTGAGGTGCCTGCTGTACATGGTCCATGTCTCTGAGGCATACAGCAGGGCGAGTATCACTGCTGCTCTGTAGACCATGAGCTTAGTGCCGGGTTTGAGGTCCTGGTCTTCAAACACACTCTTCCTCAGGCGACCGAAGGCTGCACTGGCACACTGAAGGTAGTGTTGGACTTCGTCATCGACATTTGCCCTTGTTGACAGTAGGCTCCCGAGGTATGGAAAGTGGTCCACGTTGTCCAAGGCCTTGTCGTGGATTTTGATAATTGGGGGGCAGTACTGTGTGGCGGGGGCAGGTTGGTAGAGGACCTTTGTCTTACGGATGTTTAGTGTAAGGCCCATGCTCTCGTACGCTTCGGTGAAAGTGTGGACGATGGTTTGGAGTCCGACCTCCGAGTGAGCACAGATCTCCACAGATGCTGCCTGACCTGCTGAGCATTTCCAGCATTTTCTGTTTTTATTTCAGATTTCCAGCATCCACAGTATTTTGCTTTTGTACCTGCTCACTGATGCCCAGTTTGGGTTCTGCCAAGACCACTCGGCTCCCGACCTCATTACAGCCTTGGTCCAAACATGGACAAAGGAGCTGAATTCCAGAGGTGAGGTGAGAGTGACTACCCTATTCATCAAGGCAGCATTTGACTGAGTGTGGCATCAAGGAGCCCTAGTAAAACTGAAGTCAATGGGAATTGGGGGTAAACCTCTCCACTGGCTGGAGTCATACCTAGCACAGGGGAAGATGGTTGTGGCGGTTGAAGGTCAATCATCACAGCCCCAGGACATCGCTGTATGAGTTCCTCAGGGCAGTGTCCTAGGCCCAACCATTTTCAGCTGCTTCATCAATGACCTTTCCTCCAACATAAGGTCAGAAATGGGGATGTTTGCTGAAGTCTGCACAATGTTCAGCGCCATTCACAACTCCACAGATAATGAAGCAGTCCATGCCCGCATGCAACAAAACCCGGATGACGTTCAGGCTTGGGCTGATAAGTGGGAGGTAACATTCGCGCCACACAAGTGCCAGGCAATGACTATCTCCAACAAGCGAGAGTCTAACCACCGCCCCTTGACATTCAACGGCATTACCATCGGCAAATTCTCTACCATCAACATCCTGGGGGTCACTATTGACCAGAAGCTTAACTGGACCAGCCACATAAATACTGTGGCAACAAGAGCAGGTCAGAGGCTGGGTATTCTGCGGCGAGTGTCTCACCTCCTGACTCCCCAAAGTCTTTCCACCATCTACAAGGCAGAAGTCAGGAGTGTGATGGAATACTCTCCACTTGCCTGGATGAGTGCAGCTCCTACAACACTCAAGAAGCTCGACACTATCCAGGACAAAGCAGCCCGCTTGATTGGCACCCCATCCACCACCTTAAACATTCACTCCCTCCACCACCGGCGCACCGTGGCTGCAGTGTGTACCATCTACAAGATGCACTGCAGCAACTCGCCAAGGCTTCTTCAGCAGCACCTCCCAAACCCGCGACCTCTTCCACCTAGAAGGACAAGGGCAGCAGGCGCATGGGAGCACCACCACTTCCAAGTTCCCCTCCAAGTCACACACCATCCTGACTTAGAAGTATATCGCCGATCCTTCATCGTCGCTGAGTAAAAATCCTGGAACTCCCTCCCTAACAGCACTGTGGGAGTACCTTCACCACACGGACTGCAGCGGTTCAAGGAGGTGGCTCACCACCACCTTCTCAAGGGTAATTAGGGATGGGCAATAAATGCTGGCCTTGCCAGCGACGCCCACACCTCATGAATGAATTAAAAACAAGTCAGATACAGGTGTGTCCCATTTATTTGCGTAATTCCCCCTCCCCCAACTTAATTGAGTTACTCATATGTAAGAAGTCACACAACACCAGGTTATAGTCCAACAGTTTTATTTGAAATCACAAGCTTTCGGAGCGCTGCTCCTTCGTCAGGTGAAGACTTCACCTGACGAAGGAGCAGCGCTCTGAAAGCTTGTGATTTCAAATAAAACTGTTGGACTATAACCTGGTGTTGTGTGACTTCTTACATTTGTCCACCCCAGTCCAACTCCGGCATCTCCACACCAGAGTTACTCATAAGAACATAAGAAATAGAAGCAGGAGTAGGCCATTCGGCCCCTCGAGCCTGCTCCGCCATTCAATAAGATCATGGCTGATCTTCTACCTCATCTCCTTTTTCCCGCACGATCTCCATATCCCTTGATTCCCTTAGTATCCAAAAATCTATCGATCGCTGCCTTGAATATACTCAACGACTGAGCCTCCACAGCCCTCTGGGGGAGAGAATTCCAAAGATTCACCACCCTCTGAGTGAAGAAATTTCTCCTCATCTCAGTCCTAAATGGCCGACCCCTTATTCTGAAACTGTGACCCCTGGTTCTAGACTCCCCAGCCAGGGGAAACATCCTCCCAGCATCTATCCTGTCAAAGCCCTGTAAGAATTTTATATGTTTCAATGAGATCACTTCTTATTCTTCTAAACTCCCGGGAATATCGGCCTAGTCTACTCAACCTCTCCTCATCCCCTCATCCCAGGAATCAGTCTGGTGAGCCTCTGTTGCACTCCCCCACCCCCCACCCCCACTTAATAAGCAACAAAGAGCAATAGAACGGATTTACCTGTTAAAAGATCTCCCAGTGGCAAAATGGGTGATGACAGATTAGCTGTGCCTGTGTCAGAATAGAATCATCGAATGATACAGCACAGACGGAGGCCATTTGGCCCATCACGCCTGTGTTGGCTCCTTGGACGAGCTATGATACAGAATCAGGAACGCGCTGCCCGGTGGAAGCAGATTCAATAGCAACTTTCAAAAGGGAGTCAGGTATATGTTTGAAAAAGGAAAAAATGAGCAGGGCTGTGTGGAAAGAGCAGGGGAGTGGAGGTCGGGGGGGTGGGGCAGTGTTAGTGGACCTAATTGGAGAGCTCTTTCAAAGAGCCGGCACAGGCACGATGGGCCGAATGGCCTCCTTCTGTGCTGTAGGATTCTATATATGTTCCTCTGCTGCTATGTGGGTGCAGGGTGGATGTCAGTAAGAGTGACCGTTATGTCGTTAATGAGCACTGCCCTTGGCACAGGTCAAGTTTGCTCTTTCCTGATGCAGCGCTTGTGTCAAGCTGCATTAAACATCTGGTATCCAATTAACCAAACCGACTACTCCATTTCTGCTAGCCTGTTGGGAGTTGAAGGGTTGGTGCACACTCTGCCCGTGACTATTTACTGGAGGTTTGTCACACGTGTCCGTCTCTTTGTGTTTCATCCCCCACTCTCCCGAAGGCGCCGATTCTTGTCGACCGATGTTTCCCAAGGTGCAGGCGGCTGCCTGGGACCCTCACCCGGGAGGCCGTGCAAACTCGGGCGGTGACTATCAGTGGGACATTCAACCAGGAGGGCGTCACTGCCGAGCCCAATCCAGTCCTCTCTTGATGCACATGCACTCGCATTCCAGAAGTGGTCACTGGCTAGCTATCAGGATTAGGGGCCTTGCTGATCCAGGGACACTGAGGGCGATTGTCACACACTTACCAGTGTCGGCTGTGGCTCAGTGGGCAGCACTCTCTAGGTGGGAAGGGCTAGGAGTGAGCCAGGTGTTACTGGTTGCCTGATTGCAGCTGGGTGTTGGAGGGAATTTTGTAAAAAGTTGGTGGTGGGTTTTGGGGTTTTGTTTTCAGGTTTTAGGGCCTTTTTGGCCCACAAAAACAGCCAGATGGCTGCGGAGGGGTCCGGAGTGCCGGGCCCCTCAGAGGACAGTGTTCCCAAGAGGAATTTAATTAGGGAAGAAACTATGGTGGGAAAGGGAAAAAAAAGGCCCAAAGATTGGGGCTGGGACTCCAGGAGGTTTGGTAAAGAAAACACGGTGGTGGTGCAGTGTGAGGATAAGAAGATTCGAGCCTGGGATATAATCCAGGCGGTTCATGAGGACTGTGGCGAGGGAAGCTGCTTTGCCTGCCGACCAAAGCCGAATGTGGGATTCGAGGTGACGGTCAGTGGCCGTGAGGAGGTGGAAAAACTGTTACTCAGTCTGAAAGTTGGTGAGAAATTCTTGGAGGTGACTGCTATATTCAGAGGAGGTGGTGGTTTCATTTTTAAACTTGCCAGTGTACATTGAGGACGAAGTGCTAAGCAAAAAGTTGGAGTCGTGGGACATTAAAATCTGTTCTGTAATAAAGAGGAGGTACTATCCGGGAACACGAGTAGCAGACAGAACCCGGTATGTGAAGGTACGGTTCCCAGAGGGGGTGAGGTCTTTGCCGTACAGTATGAAGTTCGAGACACTGGAAGGAGTGCAGTACTTTCGTGTGCTCCATGATAACCAAGCAAAGGTATGCTACTATTGTCTGGGACATGACCATCTCGTAAGAAACTGTCCTGATTTGTATTGTTACAATTGCGGTGAGTCGGGAGCTGCAAGGCGGAGAGCTGTGGGGTGTGTCACAAAGGCCCCACCCGCTGTGAGTGTGTGGCTGAAGGGAGCGATATGAGTGATGAGGAGGTGGGAGAAGGAGCAGGAGATGAGAGTGGAACGGCCGGAAGAGCGGTGCAGTCGGAGGACACAGCCGGTAAAATGAAGGAGAAAGGAGCACAGGAAGAGGCAGAGGATGGCGGAGCGGAGAACGGGGTGGAGATGACGGAAAACACGCTGAGTGCTGTGGAGGGGAACAAAGACAGCAGCGGGCAGCGAGGGTCGAGTGCAGACTCGAGCCTTAGTGCGGTTCGGCTCCCTCTGGGGAGTCTGGTGGCTGCAGGGGGGAGAGGAGGCGGGAGCGGGGTGTGTGGTGGATGTGGGTGCTCCGGGGAGGGGCGGGGAGTCGGATATCTTGGTGAGCGGGAGGGGGCAGGACGGGGAGAGGGTGCAAGAGGCAGGAGCCTTAAAGGGACAGCAGGATGGGATCGGCGAGATAGAGACGTCAGGAGGGAACAATTTAGGTGCGCCATTGTCCCATGGAGAGAGGGAACAGGGTGCAAGGGTCAGAGGTGGAGATGTGGTCAAAGGGAGCGGCACAGTGGGAGAAACTGCGATAGCAGGAAGACTCTATGGGAGATGAAGTATCTGACGGGGAGCAGGATTATGTATCAGACAGGGAGCAGGCACAGGGGGTTGCAGAAGAGCTTGAGTGTGAGGAATTAGAGGGGGACAGAGACATGGAAGTCGGGGGTGGGGTGGCATCATGTGGAAAGGGAAAGGTTAGTGAGGGGCAGAAGGAGGGAGGAAGGGCAGCTCCTGGGTCCAAACCTAATGTAAGGAAGAGGTTGAAACAGCAGGGAAAGTTTAAACAGGAGGTGAAAAAGAGTCGGAGGCTGCAGGAAAAAGCAACAGCTGCCCGAGAAGTTGGGAAGGAGCATGAGAGGAGGGAAGAGCCAGAGATTAAATGATGGGGAGATTATCAGGCATGCTTCCCTTCTTTGGAGCCATGATTACATTGGTCTCGATTAATGTGAACGGACTGAGGGGTGAGAAGAAATTGCAGCAGTTGTTGCAGGGTTTTAAAGGCACGGACTTCTTGTGTCTGCAAGAAACCTTTTGGGATGAGGATATCCTAGAAAGAGTTCAGAAGGTTTGGAAAGGAAAGGTGTTTGCGAGTTGTGCAAACAATAACCGTAGAGGGGTGGCTGTTTTGGTGAGTCCGTCCATAGAAGAGAATGTAGCCTTGGTGGACAAGGACACTGAGGGGAGATTTTTATGGCTAAGGGTAAAAATGGAGGGATTTAATTGCGATCTCTTTAATATCTATGCACCGAACGACCATTGCAAGCGTTGCGAGTTTTTTCGGGGGTTATTCACTGAAGCGGCAGAGGTGGAAAATCCTTGTATAGTGGGGGATTTCAATGTAATTTTATCTCGGATGGATATTTCAGCCCAGATGACCTTTAAGGATGATAACTCCAGAGGGATGATTGTAAAAATGATGGCAAATTTAAAGTTGAGTGACTTATGGAGGGACCGGAACCCCATAAAAAGGGAGTTCTCCAGATCAGGTTGGGTGGGTGATGTTTTAAAACAGAGCCGAATAGATTTTGTGTTAATGCGGGAAGGGTTAAGTTCTGAGGTGATGGAGATTTATTATAAAAAAGTATTTTTTAGTGATCACTCGGCTTTGGTTCTTAGAATTAGGAACAGCAGAGTTAAGATCGGTTCAGGGGTGTGGATTTTAAACAATCAATACCTGAAAGAAATTGCTTATAAAGAAGGGATTATAAACATAATAAAGAATGCTCGGAAGGAACCTTTGCTCTTGAAAGAAAGAAGAGTTTGGTGGGACAATTTCAAATATGAGGTAAAAGTTTTTTTGGTACGTTATGGGAAAAAGAGGGCGGCAGCTAACCGGCGTCAAGAAGAGAATATAAACAAAAGGTTTACGGATGTCTGTAAAGCAGTTGATGGAGGGGATAAGGGAGCGGAGACTGAGTTCAGGGTGCTAAAGGAAGAGTGGGAATTATTGTAAGCCGAAAAATGCAAGGGGGCCATTCTCCGTGCAAAGGCTAGAGATGCATTGGAGGGCGAAAGATGCACTAGATATTTTCTAGAGCAAGAGAAGCTGCGACAGAGATTATCGTTAATTGAAGAGTTGAAGGTTGGGGAGAAGATCATTCATGAAAGTGAGGAGATTTTGGAGGCGGCTAGCAGCTTTTATCAAGAGTTATATACTAAAGAAGACATTTCCAATTTGGCGATGGAGAAGGTTACTGCTTTTATTGAAGAGAGTTTAAAGGAGGATGAGAGAAGCATGTGTGACAAAGAAGTAGGATTAGCGGAAATAAAAGTAGCAGTAAGTGGAATGAAGGGTGGGGAAAGCCCAGGGTCCGATGGACTAAGTGCAGAATTTTATAAAGAATTTTGCGAGATTTTAAGTCCATTGCTCTTAGAAGTTTTTAAGGAAATTAAAATTGAGGGAAGCATGGCCCCATCTATGAGGAGAGGTATCATAAGCTTAGCTTATAAAAATAATAAAGGGGATAGACGGGATCTGAAGAATTGGAGGCCCATCAAATTATTAAATATGGATTATAAGATCTTGGCGAGGGTTATGGCAAATCGTTTGAAGGAGGTGTTATCGCAGATAGTTTGGTCCTCTCAGTCCTATGGAGTCATAGGCCGGGACATCGCAGATTCTGTGGTCTCAATCCGAGATGCGATAGAGCTCATGGAAGAGAGTGGGAGGGAGGCTTATGTATTAAAGATAGATCAAGAGAAAGCCTTTGATAGGGTCTCTCATTAGTTTTTATTGAAGGTTTTGGAAGCATTTGGCTTCAAGGAAAATTTCATTCAGTGGATAAGGATTTTTTATTCAAACATATTTAGCTGTGTTAAATGTAATGGTTTTTTATCCAAGTATTTTCCGATACAGAGATCAGTGAGACAGGGTTGTCCCCTGTCCCCATTGTTGTACACATTGGTAGCAGAACCATTAGGTTACATGATGCGAAAGAAACAAGGTGTAGTTGGGATTGTGGTACCCAGTTCTGGGCTGGTGTCGGTCGGTGATACACCAATATGCAGATGACACAACCTTAACATTGAGAAATGGGGAGTCAGTGAGGAAAGCTATGGATGTAGTGGAGGAATATTGTAGAGCTTCAGGAGCCAGAGTGAATTATAGTAAGTCCCAATGCCTGGTTGCAGGGAGGGGTAGGGGGAATGGTTGGGGGAATGTCCCTTTAAGGTGGTGGAGATTTTGGAAGTTCCGGGGGTGCATATGGGGTGCAAGAAAGACAGGGATGAAGTGGATCAATTAAATTGGGAACCGAAGGTTAAGAAAATTAAAAAGATTTTGGGAAGATGGGAAAGAAGGTGGTTGAAAGTGCAAGGAAGAGCGACAGTGGTGTCTGCCCTCCTGCTATTTAAGCTATGGTACTTATTGACGGTGGAGGATATTCCTGAGTGGGCGGAAAAGTCCATCCGAGAGGCTTGTGTGAGGTTTTTATGGGAAGGGAAACCAGCCTTGGTGGCTTACAATACCATCATTGGATGGAGAAATCAGGGAGGACTCAATTTCCCAGATATTGATTTGAAGAAAAATTCCTTTAGAATCAAATGGGTGAAGAGATTTCTTCAGAAGTCAAGTACAAGTTTTTGGAAGAGTTGTTTTGAGCATTTTTTAAAACGAAGTGGGATAGGAGGGCAGGGGATATTGTATATGGAATACAATAATAGGTTTTTGAAATCGATTAAACTTCTCCCTAGGTTTTATAAGGGGGTTGTAGAGACTTGGGCCCAATTTTTAAAAAGTGTGCAGTTTATGCCTGATGCGCCATCAATTACTCAAAAGACTGAAGTTGAGCGAGTAACAATCAGGCTTTTATTAACTAAAGAATGAAGGTCTTGTCTCGAGTGGTCGACCCGTCCAGAATACTAAGGGACTGGGAGGTAGTCACTTATATACCTGGAATAGTGGGAGGAGTCAGCCGAGGCATGTCCAGACCTGTACCTAGTGGAATACACATACAGACACAGACAGGTATGACAGTGGTTTACCACAATGCCCAAGGGGACTGAGGAATTTTTAGAACAGCCCTTATTTTTGAACAGGTGGGTCAACATCAAAGGAGAGGTTTTATTTAATCAAGCTTTTATAAAAGCCAGGATTATATCTGTGAAAGATGTATTATACAAGGTAATTCCAGGTTGGTTGCCGGAAGCGATAGTGAGGGACATGGTGTGGGAGGAGGATCAGGAGGTAGAGGAAAAAGCAATAGGAATTATGTATGAGAAGATTGTGAGGGCAATGCCACAGGATTGGATGGAAGAAATAAATGCGGAAATCTCCAAAGGAAGTAAAATGCGTCCCGCTTTTCCAAGCTTTCTGCTGGGGAAAGAGGGAGAGTTGGTCCATTTTGACAACTGTAATACTCGAGATTTCTATGAGGTATTTAGAGAATGGAGATTCAAGACACCTGCTGGTCAGGAGTTTTGGCAGAGTATATACCCACAGCTGGACTTCAACAGGATTTGGAAAGGAGTGTGGGCGAATTTTAAATGTCCAGAATGGATTGAACTGGATTTCAAATTGGCTCATAACCGGATTTTTACCATGATGGTCTTGTGCAAGATTGGGCGAGTGGAGGCGGCAACTTGCCCAGTGTGTGGGACACGGGATGAGACTCTGTCCCATTTACTGGTGTTATGGCCGCAGTTAAATGACTTTAAGTACTATGTTTGACAGTTGTGTGAAACTTGTTTGCTGGGTGGGGACCGAAGAGCGAGAATGGCAATCCCGTGGGACTCAATTTTGAGATGGGGCTTGCAGGAGAGTCTGCCCGAGTCCAGCGGAGCGGCAATTAATTTAATGTTCAGTTTGGCTAGATTCGTGATTGTGCAAAGAAGGAATGCTCTGTGTTTTAAGGGGAGGAGAATCAATCTAAAAGAGTATTTTAAATATAAGCTAAAAGATCATTATAAGGTTCTGTGGATGTTTTATTCAGAAAGGAATTTAAGGACAGTATTTTACAACCAATTTTTAAAGTACAATCGATTAATATATGTTACAGGAGACAAATTAAACTTCAGGTTTTGATGTTAAAATGTGGTGGCGGAATGGCTGTGCAGAGCGGCGGAATTGATTTGTATCATACAATGAAATGATCACGATGTTGTAAATGTTCTTAATGTTCAATAAAGTATATTTATTAAAAAAAAGTGGGTAGCACTCTCGCCTCTTAAGTCAGAAGGTTGTGGGTTCAAGTCCCACTCCAGAGACTTCAGCACAGAAATCTAGGCTGACACGCTAGTGCAGTGCTGAGGGAGTGCTGCACTGTTGGAGGTGCCGTCTTTCAGATGCAATGTTAAACTGAGGCCCCGTCTGCTCACTCAGGTGGATGTAAAAGATCCCATGGCACTATTTTGAAGAAGAGCAGGGGAGTTATCCCTGGTGTCCTGGCCAATATTTATCCCTTAATCGACATCACTAAAACAGATTATCTGGTCATTATCACATTGCTGTTTGTGGGACCTTGCTGTGCGCAGATTGGCTGCTACGTTTCCTACATTACAACAGTGACTACACTTCATTGGCTGTAAAGTGCTTTTGGGATGTCGTGAAAGGGGCTATAGAAATGCAAGTCTTTATTTTCTTTTCTTAGTGTAGTCTTAGCGGAGATCAGGTGACTCATTGCAGAGTGGAGATCAAAATCCCAGGCCGATATAGCTCACTACAGCACCAGGCGATGCTTTTACCCTCTTGGGAGAGCTGCGGGTGTGGTCTGGTGCAAAACCAATTCCAATTCTTGTAGGATCCAGTCTACTCTTAGTTCAGTACTATCACTCTATGGTGTGTAGGAGTGAGTGATCTCTAACAGCTGTTATTCTTCACCATAAAGACTTGCATTTATACAACGCCTTTCAGGACGTCCCAAAGCGCTTTACAGCCAATGAAGTACTTTTGAAATGCAGTCACTGTTGTAATGTAGGAAACGCGGCAGCCGATTTGCGCACAGCAAGCTCCCACAAACAGCAATGTGATAATGACCCAGATAATCTGTTTCAGTGATGTTGATTGAGGGATAAATACTGGCCAGGACACTGGGGATAACTCCCCTGCTCGCCTTCGAAATAGTGCCGCGGGATCTTTGACGTCTACCTGAGAGAGCAGACGGGGCCTCGGTTTAACGTCTCATCCAAAAGATGAGGGCATGCTCGTGTTGGATTACTGCAGTCACACATGCACACGTGTACTGCAGTCAGACACACATGTGCCAGATGCCATAGGCCCAAGTGACAGATTACAATCTTTAACTCAAGGGGACTGGATTACAAATGGGAGGAAGTTATGCTTCAGTTGTACAGAGCCTTGGTCAGACCCCACCTGGAGTAACTGCGTCCAGTTCTGGCACCGCACCTCAGGAAGGAGGGGGTCCTTGGAGGGGATACAGCGCAGATTCACCAGAATGATTGCACAGACTAGGCTTGTATTACCTTGAGTATAGAAGATTGAGGGGTGATCTGATCAAGGTGTTTTAAAATGTTAAAATCAAGAATGAGGGGACATAATCTTCGATTTAGAGACAGGCCATTTAGGAAGGAAATCAGGAAGCACTTTTTCACACAAAGGGTAGTAATAATCTGGAACTCTCTCCCCCAAAAGGCCATGGATGTTGGGGGACAATTGGAGCTTTCAAAACTGAGATCGATAGATTTTTATTAGGTAAGGGTATCAAGGGATATATAGCAAAAGAGTGTAAGCGCCTTGGGTCGTTTTACTAGGTTAAATGCACTATATAAATGCAAGTTGTTGTTGTAAATAGAATTACGGTACAGATCATCCATGATCTCGCTGAATGGTGGAACAGACTCGAAGGGCTGAATGGCCTCCTCCTGTTTCTACACATTTGCACTAGCAAAAGACAGGATAAAGGGGCATTCTATAAAATCAGTGACCCATAGTCCCAGAGATGGGAATGTAAAGATGTCAGCTCTTCCTGATCGGATCACCTGACCTGTCCCAACACAACATTGCCAGACCAGGTTGGATGAGAGTGTTCTCCCATACCCAAGTCCTGCTGCTGTCGGCCAGCGATGCAGTGCTGGCGATGGGCCCACTGCGCACCGCAATCCAGGCATCCGGCCGCAGCGCAGACACCTGAGGCTGTGCTTCTACCAGCGAATGCTGCAAAACGCGCCTGGGGAAGAACAGGTACGAGACGAGATTTCCCGCTTCGGGCTCCCACTGAAGCTTACCGGCACAACATTAAAATATGATTTTTCAGATAATATACTGGCACCAATGCAAAATGCTCACAGTGGCGAAAGGGTCAGTAACCAGAGGACACAGATTTAAGGTAATTGGCAAAAGAACCAGAGAGGAGATAAGGAGATTTTTTTTTTACGCAGTGAGTTGTTGTGATCTGGAATGTACTGCCTGAAAGGGTGGTGGAAGCAGATTCAATACTAGCTTTCATAAAGGGAATTGGATCAATACTTGAAGGGGAAAAATTAGCATGACTGTGGGTAAAGAGTAGAAGGGAGTGGGACTAATTGGAGAGCTCTTTCAAAGGGCCAGCAAAGGCACGATGGGCTGAATGGCCTTCTTCTGTGCTGTAGGATTCTATGATTCTGAAAGAACTATCAGCAGGAGGAATTTCACCCTTAACTGTCTGTATTGGGCTCCTTCTAAAGTTGGTCGAGGACAGTGTTCACCACCTCCCTCCCCTCAAATACAAAGTACCTGAATGGACAAAAGCTCTCCTTATGTAAAACAGAAGTAAGTTATTTGAATTGGAAGTTGCCCTTCCTACTCCTTCCCTTGGAAACAGCAGCTGTAAAACAATGGATTTTTTTCATAGTTCAGTATCTTCTGTGTAATTCAAAGTAACTGCCCCAGGAACTATTATAGCAGGGCTTAGATATGGGAGAACGCTCTCATCCAACCCAGTCTGGCAATGTTGTGTTGGACAGGTCAGGTGATCTGATCAGGAAGGGCTGACATCTTTACATTCCCATCGCTGGGACTATTATATTGGGGGATCTTAGCTACAAGGACAGGTTGGAGAAGCTGGATTTGTTTTCATTAGAGCAAAGGAGGTTGAGGGGTGATTTGATAGAGCTGTACAAGATTATGACAGGTTTGGATAGGCTAGGCAGGGAAAGGCTGTTCCCACTAGTTGATGGTACAAGGACTAGGGGACACAGATTTAAGGTTTTGGGCAAGAGATACAGGGGGGACATGAGGGAAATTTTTTTACAGGAAATGGTGATGACCTGGAACTCGCTGCCGAGGGAAGTGGTGGAAGCGGAGACACTCAATATTTTCAAGGGGAGACTGGATAGGCACTTGAGTGAAATAAACTTGCAGGGCTACGGGGATAGAGCGGGGGAATGGGACTGACTGGAATGCTCTACAGAGCGCCGGCATGGACTCGATGGGCCGAATGGCCTCCTCCTGTGCTATAATGACTCTATGACTCATAGGCCTAGAAATTCATTGTCGCCACTTTTGGGGCGGTAAAGTCGGGCGGCCGCTAAAGTTTGCGCCCGCCGCCAAATCGAGGCCACTTCTCCGATATTCATTAGCTTCGCCCTAAGAGTTTGCTCGAGCGCTAAAACTGGTGCTGGACGCCTCTCTTTAGGCGCTAAGCCGGCGGGCCGGGGCGCTAAACCGGAAGTTGGGCGCAGGGCAGGTGCAGCGAGCTGCTGATTGACGGCAGACACTCTGGCTCCGGTGAGCTCTTAAAGGGGGAGGGTGGATTTGTTTTTTTGAAAGGCCGACACTGGTGTATTTGTGGTTTTGGGGAGGGTTTCTCTCCATCAGTTTGTTATGTGTTCCCGGCACACCAGTCCTCCTCCTCCTCCTCCTCCTCCCCCTCCTCCTCCCAGCCAGCCAGCCAGCCATACCATACCATTTCTAGTACAGGAGGGCCCTTTAATTTGCGCTCCCCGCGGCCCGCATCGGCTGTGTACCGTTCCACTTCACAGTCGTTAGGGCCGCCCGGCGCACAATGGGCCGGCGTGAGTGAAGTTCCGGTTCGGGGCGCACAAAGGGCGTTGCACGACGAAATGACGTCATGATCTGCGCGCGCAGCAGGGCGCGTGCTAAGACTTGCGTCGGCGCTAAATGTGTACTGAAGTTGGGGCGAGGCGCAGATCGCGCTGCGCCCGAGCGCTAAGCACCTAGCGCTCGAGATCTACTCCTCCTAAGGCGCTAACGGCTGGCACGCCCAACTGAATTTCTAGGCCATAGTATTATACAGTAATTGATGTCGTTTTTCTTTCAGGGCCACTGAGGCACAGGAGATTTTTTAAAATTCTCTTTCTCTCAAACACAGGTTCTGCGTATGACGTGCTGTTTCCGACCATGAAATCATAGAATCATAGAAATTTACAGCACTGAAGGAAGCCATTCGGCCCATCTTGTTCGTGCTGGCCGGCAAAGAGCTATCCAGCCTAATCCCACTTTCCAGCAATTGGTCCGTAGCCCTGAAGGTTACGGCACTTCAAGTGCATATCCAAGTACTTTTTAAATGTGATGAAGGTTTCTGCCTCGACCACCCTGTCAGGCAGTGAGTTCCAGACCCCCACCACCCTCTGGGTGAAAACATTTCTCCTCAAATCCCCTCTAAACCTCCTACACATTACTTTAAATCTATGCCCCCTGGTTATCGACCCCTCTGCTAAGGGAAATAGGTCCTTCCTATCCACTCTATCTAGGCCCCTCATAATTTTATACACCTCAATTAGGTCTCCCACTGTACAATACAGTGTCAGCTGTGGCTCAGTGGGTAGCACACTTGCCTCTGAGTCAGAAGGTTGTGGGTTCAAGCCCCACTCCAAGTACTTGAGCACATAAAGCTAGGCTGACACTCCAGTGCAGTGCTGAGGGAGTGCTGCACTGTCGGAGGTGCCGTCTTTCAGATGAGGCGTTCAACCGAGGTCCCGTCTGCTCTCTCAGGTGGACGTAAAAAATCCCATGGCACTATTTCAAAGAAGAGCAGGGGAGTTATCCCCGGTGTCCTGGCCAATATATCTCCCTCAACCAACATAACAAAAACAGATTATCTGGTCATTATCACATTGCTGTTTGTGGGACCTTGCTGTGTGCAAATTGGCCGCTACATTACAACAGTGACTCCACTGCATTGGCTGTAAAGCGTTTTGAGACGTTTGGTGGTCATGAAAGACGCTATATAGATGCAAGTCTTTCTTTCTCCCCTCTGTTCCAAAGGCAACATCCTCATAAATCTCCTCTGTACCCTCTCCAGTGCAATCACATCCTTCCTGTAATGTGGTGACCAGAACTGCACGCAGTACTCTAGCTGTGGCCTAACTAGTGTTTTATACAGTTCAAGCATAACCTCCCTGCTCTTGTATTCTATGCCTCGGCTAATAAAGGCAAGTATCCCATACGCCTTCTTAACCACCTTATCTACCTGTCCTGCTACCTTCAGGGATCTGTGGGCATGCACTCCAAGGTCCCTCTGATCTTCTGCATCCAAAGATGTGCGGGTTAGGTTGATTGGCCATGATAAAAATATTGGCCTTTAGTGTTAGGGGGGATTAAACACACGGGGTTACGGGGATAGGGCTTGTGTGGGATGGCTGTCGGTGTAGGGACCGGGTGCTAGGGTTTGGATGATCAGCCATGATCTCGTTGAATGGCGGAGCAGGCTCGAAGGGCCGAATGGCCTACTCCTGCTCCTATCTTCTATGGCCTAGAAATTCAGTTCGGACGCTCTTGCGGCGCTAAAGTCGGGCGCTCGGCAAATTTAGCGGCCGCCGGAAAGTGCAGGCGACCTCGCCGAAATTCAGTAGATTTGGCCAACTTTTTGGCCGAGCGCTGCAATAGGCGTTGGAACCCTGTGTTCAGGCGCTAATCCGGCGATGCGGCCTGATAACGCCGATTCCGGGCACAGCGCAGGTGCGATCATGTGGTGAGTGTCAGCAGACACCCTGACGCCGGCCAGCTCTTAAAGGGGGAAGGGTCAACTTTGACTGCAGCCACGCCCTGCATGCTGTAGCCCTGCAACTAGGCCTCAGCACTGGTTGTGTCCCAAATCAACGCCTGGAGGTAATGGAGAGGGCCCGTGAAAGAGCCCAGCGGTTCTCTGACCATGCGCTGGGTGTGCTCCTTCATGGGGTATGCAAGAGAAGACGGGTCGTGTGCCCGGCTAGTGGCAGGAAGGCTCCCAGGAGCAAGTTCAGGGAGGCCTGGACCAAAATTGCCCGGAGGGTCTCCTCCAACTCCGATGTTCCCAGGAGTGCGGACCAGTGCCGCAAGAAATACAATGACCTATGTCGGCTGGTCAAGGTGAGTACCCTTTCCAGTGTCCCCCTCATCCTTGCATGTGCACCTCCCATTAGGGCCAAAGGGACATCAAAGGTCTAATGCCCAGCCCTCCTCCCGCTGCAATGGCACTTGCATGTTAATCAATAGCTCTTTCTGCACTTATCACACTGTCCAAGCTATTCCACCATGGGAGGCCTCACACACAGCAACAGGGCACCACACTGTCCAAGCTATTCCACCATGGGAGGCCTCACACACAGCAACAGGGCACCACACTGTCCAAGCTATTCCACCATGGGAGGCCTCACACACAGCAACAGGGCACCACACTGTCCAAGCTATTCCACCATGGGAGGCCTCACACACAGCAACAGGGCACCACACTGTCCAAGCTATTCCACCATGGGAGGACTCACACACACCAACGGGGCACCACACTGTACTTAGACGCCCTCCTTTCTCTTGCAGGCCAAGCTGGCGAGGAACGCCAGGAGCCTGCGTGTCACTGGTGGAGGCCCTCGCGATTACCAGGAGCTAACGGTTCTGGAAGAGAGGGTGGCCCGACTCCTGCGTCACCCGGTGACTGGGCCTGTGGCGCTCGGCGACGCAGACCCTATACTGGAACCCACTGGTAAGGACAGGACCGGGTGCACCTCTCTCCTTGCCCTCGCGCATCAGATCTACATCCTTCCCCACTGGCCGAAAAATGCGCATAATGCACCAGTGCGGCCTCCCTCGCTGTCGGCCTGTCCTCACTCTAAAGCTACACTTGTGCCTTCCTGCTTTCAGCTGGTGAGGAGGAGGTGCACCCTGAAGCCCACACAGCCAGGCCCTCGGAGGAGGAGGACGTCGAGGAGCAGCAGGAAGGCGCCACCTCGGGGGAACCCTCCTCCGCTCCAGGAGATGGCAATGAAGGGGAGACGTCTGGCGTGCCGGAGAGCCAGGGGGAGGCGGGGGAGGGGAGCCCCGAACCTGGTCCCAGTGGCATGGACGCACGCGGCAAGGCTCCGGCGGCACGCCAGCCTTCTGCCCAGAGGGGGGAGGCGGTGGAGGGGAGGGCAGAACCTGCTCCCAGTGGCGTGGCCGCACGCGGCAAGGCTCCGGCGGCACGCCAGCCTTCTGCCCAGAGGGGGGAGGCGCCCTCCAGTCCGGACTCGGACGTCGCCCAGGAGGTGCGCCTCCTGGACGAGATGTCGGCGGCGTCGGAGCGGCGGCACGTCGAATTCATGGAGGTGGTGGCACAGATGCCTCACGCCATCGAAAGCCTCGCACAAAGTGTGGTGGCTTTCGGCCAATCCCAGGCCAGGGGGCTGGAGCAAATCGCAGCAGCGCACGCCAGGGGGGTGGACCTCCTTGTGGCAGCGCATGAGGGGGGTGCAACAACTCGAGGCAGCGCAGCACGCCAGTCGCCAGCTGAGAGGTGCTGGGCAGACAATGGCACTGCAGATGCGGGCACATGCCGGCGCAGTTGGGGCACTGACTTCTGCCACCCTCGCACTGGCGCGGAGGCGTCGCCAGGCCAGCCGCCGCCCTGCTGCCGCACACCGGTCTGGCGACCAACAGTTTGGCGCGCTTGCTCCCCGGCCAGGTCGCCCGAGTGCACGTGTGTCTGGCGAGCAGCGCGTGCCTGGCATCACCCACCTTGTCCCCATTGGTGCAGGCGAGCCTGCCACTCCCCCAGCCAGGGTGCAAGGAGCTGCTGCAGGCAGTGAAGAGGGCCACCCACAGCTGCAGCAGCCACCAACCGGCCCCTCTCGGGCCCGCCCTCGTGTAGGCCGACCCCCAAGGGCATCTGGCGAGACGCCTTGTCGCCCTGAAGATCCTTCCCCCAGCCTCGCCACAGCCTCACGGCCCAGCTTGAGGCGCAGCAGCAGGACGGGCCGGGGCAAAAGACGGCTGTCGACGGACTCGCCCTCTCGCCACACCGAATAGAGTGTGGTGAGCGAGGGTTTGGGTGATGCGGGGGCTTCTGTTCTGGGGGGCATTATGTTGTTTGGTTTTATGGGGGTGTTTGTGTTGTGGGGGGTCTTGTTTTTGTTAGGCCAGTGAGGAAGGCCATTTGGATGTTGATGTTTTGTTAGTCCTCCCCAGGTTTTGGGAGTGACAGAAGTTTGTGACTGTTTTTTGGGGGTCTTCTCTGTTTTGCTCTTCCATGTGGGAAGGGCCCTGAGTTTTTGAAATAAAGATGTTTATTTATTCACCATGTGCAGGTGTCATGTTTCAAGTGGTTGTTGGGTTAACCGGCTGAGGGCTTGCGGAGCGGCTGCCTTCAGCTGCGTTCAGTGGCCCAGGCCATTCCCTGACAGGGGGCCTAGAAGTGTCGAGCAATAAGCCCCCGGCGGACGGCCCTTGGACCTTGTCGCTCCCTCCTGGCCTGGTGCTCCTCCTCCTCAGGGTCCTCCTGCTCGTCCTCCTGAGGTGGTGGGGCAATGTCAGGTGGCAGTGCCTGAGTCCTGCGGATAGCCAGGTTGTGGAGCATGCAGCACACCACGACGAACTGGGAGACTCTATCCGGCGAATACTGAAGAGACCCGCCCGAACGATCCAGGCAACGGAACCGTTGCTTGAGGACGCCTATCGTTTGCTCTATTAGGTTCCTTGTGGCTTGATGGCTTTCGTTGTATGCCAGCTCCGCTGGAGTCCTGGGCGCGCGGAGCGGGGTCATGAGCCATGTGCACAAAGGGTAGCCCTTGTCCCCGATAAGCCATCCCCTTGGTGGAGGCTGTGCCTGGAACATGTCAGCCACAGTAGTCTGGCGCAGGATAAAGGCATCGTGGCTGCTTCCTGGGAAGCGGGCATTGACAGCTAGGATACGCTGCCTGTGGTCACACACCAGCTGCACATTTAGGGAATGGTAGCCCTTCCGGTTGCGGTATTGCTCGGCATTGTGGATAGGTGCCCGCATAGCCACATGCGTGCAGTCAATGGCGCCCTGCACCATGGGGAAGGCCGCGATCCTGGCAAATCCGACTGCACGCTGCTCCTGCTTGTGTTGGGTCAAGGGGAAGGAGGTGAATTGGTGCCTCCTCGCGAAAAGTGCTTCGGTGACCTGTCGGATGCAGCGATGCGCGGCGAACTGGGAGATGTTCACAATGTCCCCAGCAGCGGCTTGGAAGGAGCCGCTTGCATAAACGTTGAGAGCCACCGTGACCTTCACTTCCACTGAGAGAGACGTCCTGGACATGAGCTGTGGCTGCAAATCTGCGTGAAGCAGCTGGCAGATCTCTCCAACCACCTCCCTTCTGAAGCGCAGCCTCTTAACACAATGCGCCGCAGTCATGGTGAGATATGAGACCTGCTCCCGGTATTGCCTGACTGGGTAAGGCCTACGTTGGCGATGCCTAATGGCCCCTCTGCGTCTAGGCATGCCTGGCCCTCTCTCAAAGCGTCTGCGAGCCCTTCGCACAAAATGTAGCAACTGAGGGTTGGCCCCCCATGCAGCCCCCATTACAAAGTTCCAAACAGCAAAATCACAAGGACGCAAATGTCAAAGCACTGGCTAGAAGCCAAAAATACCTCTCCTATGGTGTCCGAAATCAGTAATCTCTGTGCCTTGCTCTCTGTGCAGAAATCCAAAGCAGTAAAGTCATTGCAGCGAAATGGCTGGCTTTTATGGGTGAGTGGATGTGCCCTTTAATTAGCGCTCCCCGAATCCCACAGGGCCTCTGTTGAGTTCCATTTCACAGTTCTTAGCAGCGCCACGCCCACATCGGCCGGGCGCCACTGAATTTCCGGTTTGGGGCGCACAAACGACGTTGCACGACGAAATGACGTCATAAGATGCGCGCGCAGCTGAGCGGGCGCTAACACTTTGCGCCGGCGCTAAATCCCACCTGAATTTCGGCGTAGGCGCAGATCCGGCGGTGCCCGGGCGCTAAGTGGCTAGCGCCGGAAATCTGGCGCTAACGGCTGGCGCAAACAGCTGAATTTCTAGGCCTATGTTTCTATGTTTCTCAGTATCCTACCATTTAATGTGTATTCCCTTGCCTTGTTAGCCCTCACCAAATGCATTACCTCACACTTCTCCAGATTGAATTCCATTTGCCACTGTTCTGCCCACCTGACCAGTCCATTGCTATCTTCCTGCAGTCTACAGCTTTCTTCTTCATTGTCAACCACATGGCCAATTTTTGTATCATCTGCAAACTTCTTAATCTTACTTCCTACATTCAAGTCCAAATCATTGATACATACCATAAAAAGCAAAGGACCCAGTACGAGCCCTGCAGAACCCCACTGGAAACCCCCTTCCAGTCACAAAAACACCCTTCGACCATTACCCTTTGTTTCCTGCCTCTGAGCCAATTTTGGATCCAACTTGCCACTTTGTCTTGGATCCCATGGGCTTTTACTTTCATGACCAGTCTGCCAATGTGGGACCTTATCAAAAGCCTTGCTAAAATCCATGTAGACTACATCAAACGCACTACCCTCATCGACCCTCCTTGTTACCTCCTCAAAAAATTCAATCAAGTTAGTCAGACACGACCTTCCCTTAACAAATCCGTGCTGACTGTCCCTGATTAATCCGTGTCTTTCTAAATGATGATTAATATTGTCCCTCAAAATTTTTTCCAATAATTTTCCCACCACCGAGGTTAGGCTGACTGGCCTGTAATTACTCGGTCTATCAATTTCTCCCTTTTTAGTGCAGAAGGAAGCCATTCGGCCCGTCATGCCTTTGCCAGCTCTTTGAAAGAGCTCTCCAATTAATCCCACTCCCCCCTGCTCTTTCCCCATAGCCCTGCAATTTTTTTTCCTTTTCTAGTATTTATCCAATTCCCCCTTTTGAAAGTGATCTGCTTCCATCGCCTGTTCAGGCAGCGCGTTCCAGATCACAACAATTCGCTGCATTAAATAAAAAATTCTCCTCATCTTCCCCCTGGTTCTTTTGTCATATAATAGGTTCAGAATCAATCATGGAGGTGGGTGGGAGGGCGGGGGGCAGAGATATGCAGGAGAATCGACAAATGGCAAAAAACCATATGAACTAGAGCTTCCCCCCACCCCCCGCCCCCACCCCCCCTGTCCTCCCAGTGGCTCAGCAAGTAGCTGAGCTGAGGTCCTGAATTGAATTCCCTAGTCTGTGCTGAGCTGTCTGATCTCATCCTGTGCAGCAGTGATGAGCACAGTACAAGGTCCCTGGGTGCCGGGGGGGGGGTGGTGGGTAGGAGGGGGAAATGATCGAACAGCCTGGTCGTGATCGAACAGCCCCTGCTGTATCTGTCTGGACTTCATCTGAGGGGAAGTTTGGGCTGGGCTAATGATGCCCCCTGCGGTCGAATGCCCTACTTGAAACTCACCGGGCATGACTCTTTTACAATGGGGAGGGCGTCGGGGAGACCGTACCCCTGGAGAGCAGCCAGTGCCCTCAGGACAGGAGGGGGCAGGAATACTGACGTGCAAATTTAAAAACAATATTTGTAATAGAGGTGTTTGTTTACTTTTGCAACACTCACCGATCAATGGAGGAACATTTTTCCTCGCGTTATATAAGGGCAGACTTAATCGCCTATAATTGTACGTGTGGTAATACCTGGTTTCTATGGTAATGGAGCAGGAACTGGAGCCTGTTGCTGGGTACCCAGCGGCTGCAGATGGAGGGAGCAGTGTGCTGACGTGGTCCCAGCAGCAGGGATGACTCACTAATGTCTGCCCCGAGTGTATTTCTAGTCTGCTAATTCCGTTATTCCAGCTCCCTTTCCCCTTCCCCCCTCTCGCCGCTGTGAATCCTTTAACAACCCCCTTCCCCCACCCAGCCCCCTGCCGCCTCCCCGGCATCCCCCACCTCCCCCAAAGCCAGTCCCGTCTTTCTCATGTCCAAAGAGATAGGCTAAGGGAGCAGCCAATCAACCCAGCTAGCACCTCCTCCTGTCTCCGAAACGTTAAACCCAGGCCCCCGTCTGCTCTCTCAGGTAGACGTCAAAAGATCCCACGGCCACTATTTCAAAGAAGAGCAGGGGAGTTCTCCCCAGTGCCCTGGCCAATATTTATCCCTCAACCAACATCCCTAAAAAAAAACAGATTATCCGGTCATTATCACATTGCTGTTTGTGGGATCTTGCTGTGCACAAATTGGTCGCCACGTTTTCCTACATCACAACAGTGACTGCACTTCAAAAGAACTTCATTGACTGTAAAGCGCTTTGGGGTGTCCGGAGGTCGTGAAAGGCGCTATATAAAGGCAAGGCTTTCTTTCTGAGACAGGCACACAAGTTGCCGACACCTCTGCACGCCCTGTCGCCCTGTCTCTGGGTTGGGCCCAGCGACAGACAGCGTCAGTGCCCTCTGCGACAGACACACAAGCATTTGACAAATGGGGGGGGAAGGAAGAGAAGGGAAGCTGTGAGATGCTTTCCTTGTGACAGTTAAACCTCCAAGTGATGCTAGGAGGTGTTTACATCTTTGTGCTGATAAACATTTTTTAAAAACTTGATGAGTGACTTCTATTTTTAAAATTCATTCTCGGGATATGTGCGCCGTTGGCAAGACCGGCATTTATTGCCCGTTCCCAGTTACCCCGCGAAGGTGGTGGTGGGCCTTCTCCTTGAACTGCTGCAGTCTCACAAGGACACTGCCCCTTTAATTCTGCTTAAAACTGCTTAAACGAAAGACTTGCATTTATATAGCGCCGTTCATGACCACCGGACGTCTCAAAGCACTTTCCAGCCAATGAAGTACTTTTTGAAATGTAGTCACTGTTGCAGTGTAGGAAACGCAGCAGCCAATTTGTGCACAGCAAGCTCCCACAAACGTCACTGAGATAATGACCAGATAATGAGCTTTAGTGATGTTGGTTGAGTGATAAATATTGGCCAGGACACCGGGGATAACTCGCCAGCTCTTATTTGAAATAGTGCCGCGGGATTTTTTAGGTCCACTTGAGAGAGCAGACGGGGCTTCGGTTTAACGTCTCATCCGAAAGGCAGCACCTCCGACAGTGCCGCACTCCCTCAGCGCTGCACTAGGAGTGTCAGCCTAGATTTTTGTGCTGAAGTCTCTGGAGTGGGGACTTGAACCCACAACCTTCTGACTCAGAAGGCGAGAGCGCTACCCACTGAGCCACGGCTGACACTTAAGGCAGAAAAGTTCCCTGCAATCAACGTTCCCGATAACATGTGCGGTTGCGTGGTGGTCTGGAGGTCCTGTGCAGACCGCTCACCGGCTTTTATATGGAAGAAACTGCGCATGTGTGAAAAAAATTAGAAGGGACATTGCCTGCATAAGAACATAAGAAATAGGAGCAGGAATAGGCCAGTCGGCCCCTCGAGCCTGCTCCGCCATTCAGTAAGATCATGGCTGATCTTGGGCTCAAAGCCACTTCCCTGCCCGCTCCCCATAACCCTTCACTCCCTTATCTTGCAAAAATCTGTCTATCTCCACCTTAAATGTATTTAATGACCCAGCCTCCACAGCTCTCTGGGGCAGAGAATTCCAGATTTACAACCCTCTGAGAGAAGAAATTCCTCCTCATCTCAGTTCTAAAAGGGTGACCCTTTATTCTGAATCTATGCCCCCGAGTTCTAGATTTCCCCACGAGGGGAAACATCCTCTCTGCATCTACCTTGTCGAGCCCCCTCAGTATCTTATATGTTTCAATAAAATCACCTCTCATTCTTCTAAACTCCAATGAGTATAGGCCCAGCCTGCTCAACTTTTCTTCGTAAGTCAACCCCCTCATCTCAGGAATGCGAAACTGCTTCATGATAAGATAATCTTCCAGGGAGGGATAGCAGAGACACAGACTTTAGGGGGCGCTCAAAATGCAATTGGACACCAACCAGGCTGGGCTAGAAGGAGAGTTTCCGATGGGCCGAAGGGCCTTTTTCTCTTCCCTGACTTTTCTTGCATGCTTCTAAATTGGTTAAGCGCACTGCCTGGCGGGCCACAGAGATGAGATATTTAAATCAGTAGGTAAGGTTACAGGTGGGTCCCAGCATCTCCTGGCAGCCGGCTGCACGTGGGGGGCTGCACAAGGAGAAGCCCACCTGCCCATCCTCCGCAGCATAGGAGTCAAGGCCAGGCAAAGCAAAGCCTGGGGATAATTTAGCCAAAAAAAAAATCACATTAAATACGGGTCATAATTGACGGCACTTTCCTGAGGCTCTCAGACTCGCTGTTACAACAACTTCCAAAAGATGTGCGGGTTCGGTTGATTGGCTATGATAAATTGACCCTTAGTGTTAGGGGGATTAAATACGTGGGGTTACGGGGATAGGGTGGGATATGTGTTGGTGTAGGGGTTACGGGGATCGGGTGGGATATGTGTCGGTGCAGGCTCGATGGGCCGAAATGGCCTCTATCTGCATTGTGGGGTTTCTGTGATACAGCGTCTTTAACGGAGTGAAATTTCCCAAGGCGCTTCACAAGACCGTTATCAAACAAAAAATTGACACCGAGCCACTCAAGGAGACATTAGGACAGGTGACCAAAAGCTCAGTCAAAGAGATTCGGCTGCTGGCCAGTGGTTTGGGGATCATATTCAATTTTTCTGTGAAAACCAAGTCTTGCCTACAATATACAGAAGGTGTTGCTGTGTAATTGGGGCTACTGATTCACGGTGACCGAAAATAAATCAAATTTATATTGCCTGGGATTACGGGATCTTCACTGGTATGCTGGGAGTCGGAATCCACGATCCAGTCTGTTGTTCTGTGGGAACGGCGAGCCGTAGGGACTAGCAGGGTTTTATTAAAGCAAAACCCAGCGACAAAATGAGGCAGGGGAACGATAGTATAACAGTGTTCATGACAGAGTTAGAGTCCCCCGTTCAATTGCAACATGTGAGAAGATATTAAAACCGCTTTCTAATAATCTTACGTTTGCAACAATTTGTAGACTACTTTGTGCGGCTTATTAAAAAGGTAAATAATAATCGCAGAAGAGTCACTTGGGAGATGTGTCTATGAAACAGAAAGGTTGCCTCATTCAAATCAGTGTTGTTATTGAAAGAGGCAGGATCTCCCCATTAGCACCCCTGGGTGCTCGCTGACCTACATTGGCTTCCAGTCCAGCAACGCCTCGATTTAAAAATTCTCATCCTTGTTTTTAAATCCCTGTGTGGCCTCCCTATCTCTGTAATCCCCTCCAGCCCTACAACCCTCCGAGATCTCTGCGCTCCTCTATTTCTGGTCTCCTGAGCTTCCCTGCTTTTAATCGCTCCACCATTGGCGCCTGTGCCTTCAGCTGCCAAGCTCTGGAATTCCCTCCCTAAACCTCTCCGCCTCTCTCTCCTCCTTTAAGACGCTCCTTAAAACCTGGACGGGTTGGTCAGATGGGCAGGACAGTGGCAAATGGAATTTAACCCTGAAAAGTGTGAGGTGATGCATTTTGGGAGGACTAACAAGGCAAGGGAATACACAATGAATGGTAGGACTCCAGGAAGGACAGAGGATCAGTGGGACCTTGGTGTGCATGTACATAGATCCCTGAAGGCAGCAGGACAGGTAGATAAGGTGGTTAAAAAGGCATATGGGATACTTGCCTTCATCAGCCGAGGCATAGAATATAAGAGCAGGGAGGTTATGATGGAGCTGTACAAAACGCTAGTTAGGCCACAGCTGGAATACTGTGTGCAGTTCTGGTCACCACACTATAGGAAGGATGTGATTGCATTGGAGAGGGTGCAGAGGAGATTCACCAGGATGTTACCTGGACTGGAGCGCTTCAGCTATGAAGAGAGAATGGACAGGCTGGGGTTGTTTTCCTTCGAGCAGAGAAGGCTGAGGGGGGACCTGATTGAGGTGTACAAAATTATATGGGGCATAGATAGGGTAGATAGAAAGGAACGTTTCCCCTTAGTAGAGGGGTCAATAACCAGGGGGCATAGTTTCAAGGTAAGGGGCAGGAGGTTTAGAGGGGATTTGAGGAAAAACTTTTTCACCCAGAGGGTGGTTGGAATCTGGAACTCACTGCCTGAAAGGGTGGTAGAGGCAGGAACCCTCACAACATTCAAGAAGCATTTAGATGAGCACTTGAAACGCCATAGCATACAAGGCTACGGACCAAGTGCTGGAAAATGGGATTAGAATAGACAGGGCTTGATGGCCGGCGTGGACATGATGAGCTGAAGGGCCTCTTTCTGTGCTGTATAACTCTATGACTATGACTCTACCTCTTTGGCCAAACTTTTGGTCATCTGCCCTAATTTCTCCTTATGTGGCTCGATGTCAAATTTTGTTTGATAACGCTGCTGTGAAGCACCTTGGGACATCTTACTACGTTAAAGGCGCTATATAAATGCAAGTTGTTGTTGTTTAGCGTCAGGGAGCAACCTGCTCCAAATAAACATCTGCTACAAACTGGGCAACAATACAGGGGCCATGATACACCTGCGTCAGGGTGCAATCTTACGGGTCAGGATTATTGCGGTTAATTTTATCCCTTTTTTCTCTCCTCCTCTCCTGACTCACGCTGGGATCAACACTCTCGGGAGTGCTGGCTGCCTTGTGGTCCCCTTTCCCAAGAGGCCATCTTTCACCTCTGAGCTCTGACGGTGAGTGCTGATGGGCAATTCGACCGCAGGGGGCATCGCGCTCCTATCCTGGCCCCGTCGTCCCCACGCACGCGCTTTCCAACAGGGGTGGGACTAGACAGCAAGCAGGGGGCCGGATTCTCCTCTCGGCAGCCCAGACGTACATGCGGCTGATCTCCGACCGCCTCCCCCTGTCACACCACACAGACTCGGCTGCGATCAGCCACCTCAGCACAGAATATAAGAACATAAGAATTAGGAGCAGGAGTAGGCCATACGGCCCCTCGAGCCTGCTCCGCCATTCAATAAGATCATGGCTGATCTTCGATTTTAAACTCCATTTGCCCACCCCGATCCCCATATCCCTTGATTCCCCTCGAGTCCAAAAATCTATCGATCTCGGCCTTGAATATACTCAAAGACTCAGCCCTCTGAGGTAGAGAATGCCAAAGATTCACAACCCTCTGAGTGAAGAAATTGCTCCTCATCGCAGTCATAAATGACCGACCCCTTATCCTGAGGCGATGCCCCTTAGTTCTAGACTCTGCAGCCAGGGGAAATAATCTCTCAGCATCTACCCTGTCAATCCCCCTCAGAATTTTATATGTTTCAATGAGATCACCTCTCATTCTTCTAAACTCCAGAGAGTATAGGCCCAATCCACTCAATCTCTCCTCATAGGACAGCCCTCTCATCCCAAGAACAGAGGTGGAACCTGGGTTCTTACACACTGTATGGCTCAGTACCGCACCATGCCATGCATTTATCTACCTAACCACACCCCCCCAAAAACCCTAGGTAACTTTCAATCTAATGTTCACAATTAAATCAAAGATTAAGTTGATAAGGCTGTTAAAAAAGCAAATGAGACTCTTGGCTCTATAAATAGAGGCATAGTGTACGAAAGCAAGGAAGTTATGCTAAACCTTTATAAATCACTGGTTAGGCCTCAGCTGGAGTACTGTGTCCAATTCTGGGCACCGCACTTTAGGAAGGATGTCAAGGCCTTGGAGAGGGTGCGGAGGAGATTTACCAGAATGGTACCAGGGATGAGGGACTTCGATTATGTGGAGAGACTGGAGAAGCTGGGACTGCTCTCCTTAGAGCAGAGATGGTTAAGAGGAGATTTAATAGAGGTGTTCAGAATTATGAAGGGTTTTGATGAGTAGATAAGGCGAGAGAATCAGTGACCAGAGGTCACAGATTTAAGATAATTGGTATAAGAACCAGAGGGGGGAATGAGGAGACATTTTTTTTTACGCAGCGAGTTGATAAGATCTGGACCACACCGCCTGAAAGAGGAAGGTTTGATAGTAATTTTCAAAAATATACTTGAAAAGGAAAAAATGTTGCAGGGCTGTGGGGAAAGAGCAGGGCGTGGGGGGGTGGGAATAATTGGAGAGCTCTTTCAGAGAGCTGGGACAGGCACAATGGGCCGAATGGCCTCCTCCTGTGCTGTGCGATTCCATGATGTAAAACCCCTAAGAACCAGACACAGTCACATCACCAATCACCACTGGGCTGTCCACCCTCTGTATATATAAACACAAATTAATAAGTGGCTTGCAAGACACTAAACGAGGCTGAAAGGTGAGAGATTGTTTCTTACCAGATGCTAAGGTGCAGGCGTCCCTTATTGCCTTATACTTATTCCCCGACGCTTCCTTCGAAATCTTCTTCAAAATTTCATCCATTATTACGCCTCAAAACGGGCGGGAGGGGTGGGGGTGGAATGGGCAGGATAAATATGTGTTTTAAACGAGGATATAAAGCAGGTTACGATGTTCGCTGGCGTTGCATCACTGTGCAAGCAGAGAGAGACAGTCAGTCAGAGGGAAAGAAATAAACCAGGCCAATCCCCCGATGGAAGGAAGCTAAGGACACGTCTCTCTGTTTAGCAAAAAAAACCAGATAAATAAATAACTAGAATGGGAAGAGGCGGGATTTGCAGGCGGTTAGGACGAGGTGTGAGAGGCAGTTCCTGCAGCGCTGTCAATGCGCTGATGCACCCACTGGTCGCTGGGCTCCTCAGCCGCCCAGTGCCCGAGCCCGGTCGAGCATAGCGCCGGCTGCCAGGCCCACTCTCATCACCACCTTCTCAGAGTGGGTGGATAAACACACACACTGTAATCCCTGACATCCACCAAACCCTGGAACCGGAGCGCAGGAGACAGACCCCGAGGGGTGCAGAGAGTCAGAGCGAGAGAGAGAAAAAAACCCACACACATCTGCAGCAGAGAGAGCCAGAGGGGAAACATTGTGTAGCAGAGAGAGCCAGAGGGGAAACATTGTGTAGCAGAGAGAGCCAGAGGGGAAACATTGTGTAGCAGAGAGAGCCAGAGAAAAAAGCATCTGCTGCAGAGAGAGTCAGAGCAAAAACACCTGCAGAGAGTCAGAGCAAAAACACCTGCAGAGAGTCAGAGCAAAAACATCTGCAGCAGAGAGCCAGAGCAAAACATCTGCAGAGTCAGAGCAAAACATCTGCAGAGAGAGAGCCAGAGCAAAAACATCTGCAGAGAGCCAGAGCAAAAACATCTGCAGCAGAGCGAGCCAGAGCAAAAACATCTGCAGAGAGAGCCAGAGCAAAAACATCTGCAGCAGAGAGAGTCAGAGCAAAACATCTGCAGCAGAGAAAGTCAGAGCAAAACATCTGCAGCAGAGAAAGTCAGAGCAAAACATCTGCAGCAGAGAAAGTCAGAGCAAAACATCTGCCGCAGAGAGCCAGAGCAAAACATCTGCAGCAGAGAGAGTCAGAGCAAAACATCTGCAGCAGCGAGCCAGAGCAAAACATCTGCAGCAGAGAGAGTCAGAGCAAAACATCTGCAGCAGAGAGAGTCAGAGCAAAACATCTGCAGCAGAGAGTCAGAGCAAAAACACCTGCAGAGAGTCAGAGCAAAACATCTGCAGCAGAGAGTCAGAGCAAAACATCTGCAGCAGAGAGTCAGAGCAAAACATCTGCAGCAGAGAGAGTCAGAGCAAAAACATCTGCAGCAGAGAGTCAGAGCAAAAACATCTGCAGACAGTGTGGCCAATAAATTGACATTTATTGCAGCAATAACTATAGAACACCATTAAAATAAATGTGTGGCTTCTCAAAGCAGAGGTATATCCTAATATTTTAATAGATGTTTACAGAATAGGAGGAGACCATTCAGCCCATCATGTCAGTGCTGGCTCTTTGAAAGAGATATTTAATTAGACCCATGTGCTCTCCCCGCAGCCCACAATGTGATAATGACCATATAATCTGTTTTTTTAGTGATGTTGGTTGAGGGATAAAAATTGTCTGGGACACCGGGGAAAACTCCCCTGCTCTTCTTCGAAAATAGCGCCGTGGGATCTTTTACGTCCACCTGAGAGAGCAGACGGGGCCTCGGTTTAATGTCTAAAGACTGCAGATATTTGAATTGACATTGTGTGATATTAGCCTGCAAATGCATTTACACGAAGGCCATTATTTTAACAGAGGCCTCAACCCAAAGAAAATAAACCAGTTACTCCTTTTCATGTGAATGCATCTCATTTGTAGGTTAATATCACACAGTGTTGTTATCAAGGCCAGAAACCCAGTTCATGTAGTTTGAATGTTTAATATTACAACAGATTCTGACTGCTGAATGAAAACCACGTAAAATCTCTCATAATGTGGATTGCAGTTCAATTTTAAAAATATATACAATGTTATGGACTTCATACTAATTAAAGTTAATGTGAGAATTACATGATCAGACTTTGCAGACAGTCAGAGAGGGGTAAGAAAGAAAGACTTGCATTTATATCATGCCTTTCACAACCACTGGATGTTCCAACGCGCTTTACAGCCAATGAAGTACTTTTTGAAGTGTAGTCACTGTTGCAATGAATTTGCTACCACAGGGAGTGGTTGAAGCGAATAGTATGGATGCATTTAAGGAGAGGCTGGACAAACATATGGGGGAGAAGGGAATAGAAGGTTATGCTGATAGATTTAGATGAGGAAAGACGGGAGGAGGCTCGAGTGGAGCATAAACGCCGGCATGGACTGGTTGGGCCGAATGGCCTGTGTCTGTGCCGTATATCCGATGTAATCCAATGTAATGTAGGAAACGCGGCAGCCAATTTTTGCACATGGCAAGCTCCCACAAACAGCAATGTGATAATGACCAGAAAATCTGTTTTTTTTGGTGTTAATGGAGCGATAAATATTGGTAAGAGTAAATGCACTTGAGCGATTCATTATCAGCTTCGCTTATAAATGTTGAAAATATAGTCCCTAGACTCATTTTACCGATTTACATCAAGGGGAATGCAATTGATCCCACCAGTCCATCCCATCCCGGTGGCGGTGTTGGCGCCTGGCTGAGGGTGGAATCCGATCCCGGGGGAATCCCGATCTGGTTTTCGTTCTCACTTTGCAGATCCCGTCAATTTTTCTTTAGCTTCCTGGTTTTTGCATCGTCATTCGCCCGTTGTCAGGAATCACAGCCGTCAGCTGAGTGTGTGTAAGTGAGTGTGAGTTGGACAGACAGGTTTATGATTAGAAAACGGCACAGATCAGTTAAAGAACTTACAGGGTGCAGAGGGTTACCTGTGCACATGCATTACACAGCTCCTTAGTACTGGAGGTCCTTTTAGAAGTGTAGTCACTGTTGTAATGTAGGAAAAGCGGCAGCCAATTTGTGCACAGCAAGCTCCCACAGACAGCAATGTGATAATGACCAGATAATCTGTTTTTTAGTGATGTTGATTGAGGGATAAATATTGGCCCAGGACATCGGGGAGAACTTCCCCCTGCTCTTTTTCGAAATCGCGCCCTGGGATCTCTTAAGTCCACCTGAGAGGGCAGACGGGACCTCGGTTTAAAGTCTCGCCCGAAAGGCGGCACCTCCGACAGTGCAGCATTCCCTCAGCGCTGCACTAATTTGGCACTAATTGTTCATCTCACTCAGGGAAACCATAGGATGGCTAGTGTGGGAAATGGGGGGAAAAAAGCCACACTAGTTATTTAGCAGATGCTCTTCTGAGACTGGGGAGAGCAACGGTAGCTTTACTCCGCGCACGCCTGGGCTGTACCTGACCTGATCCTGATTCTGGGTGCAATGAAATGGGGTCGATTCCCCAGCACTAGCATGACCTCAGGCAGAATTTTTTTAAACAATCCAAATGGTCAAGTAATAAAGACTTTGATGTAATGAGAAATTTTAAACTGAAAAAAAACATAAATGGAACTCCTCTTATTGTTCCAGCTGAATTTTAGTCTGCGGGCTTCCTTATTTTTAGTTATTACTAAATAAGAGTCAGCCTTGGCTCAGTTAGTAGTCCCACTCCAGAGACCTCGACACAGCATCTAGGCTGAGACTCGAGGCAATTCAGCACTGAATTCTGAGTGACATTTACCATACCACTGCCTATAGAATCTTACAGCACAGAAGGAGGCCATTCGGTCCATCGTGCCTGTGCCGGCTCTTTGATAGAGCTGCCCAATTAGTCCCATTCCCTGCTCTTTCCCCATAGCCCTGCAAATTTCTCCTTTTCAAGTATCCAAATCCCTTTTGAAAGTTACTATTGAATCTGCTTACATAGAAACATAGAAGATAGGAGCAGGAGTAGGCCATTCAGCCCCTTGAGCCTGCTCCGCTATTCAGTGAGATCATGGCTGATCATCCAAATTCTGTACCCTGTCCCTGCCTTCTCCCCATATCCCTTGATCCCTTTAGCCTTAAGTAATATATCCAACTCCTTCTTGAATATATTTAATGAATTGGCCTCAACTGTCTTCTGTGGTAGAGAATTCCACAGGTTCACCACTCTCTGGGTGAAGAAATTCCTCCTCATCTCAGTCCTAAATGGCTTACCCTTTATCCTTAGACTGTGACCCCTGGTTCTGGACTCCCCACCATCGGGAACAGCCTTCCTGCATCTAGTCTGTCTAGTCCTGTTAGAATTTTATACATTTCAATGAGATCCCCTCTCATTCTTCTAAACTCCAGCGAGTATAAGCCTAATCGACCCAATCTCTCCTCATACGTCATTCCTGCCATCCCAGATATCAGTCTGGTGAATCTTCGCTGCACTCCCTCCATGGCAAGAACATCCTTCCTCAGATAAGGCGACCAAAACTGCACACAATACTCAAGGTGCGGTCTCACCAAGGCCCTGTACAACTGCAGCAAGACATCCTTGCTTCTGCACTCGAACCCTCTCGCTACGAAGGCCAGCATACCATTTGCCTTCTTAACCGCCTGCTGCACCTGCACGCTTACCTTCAGCGACTGGTGCACAAGAACACCCAGGTCTCGTTGCACTTCCCCTTCTCCCAATCTATTGCCATTCAGATGATAATCTGCCTTCCTGTTTTTGCCACCAAAGTGGATAACCTCGCATTTATCCACATTATACTGCATCTGCCATGCACCTGCCCAATCACCCAACCTGTCCAAATCATACTGGAGTTTCTCTGCATCCTCCTCACAGCACACACACCCACCCAGCTTTGTGTCATCTGCAAACTTCCACTGCCCTTTCAGGCAGCGCCTTCCAGATCACAACAACTGACTGTGTAAATTCTCCTCATCTCCCACCTGGATTTTTTGCCAATGATCTTGAATCTGAATCCTCTGGTTACCAACCCTCCCACCAGTGGAATCAGTTTCTCCCTATCTACTCTATCAAAACCCCTCATGATTTTGAACACCTCTATTAAATCTCCCCTGAACATTCTCTGTTCTAAGGAGAGCAACCCCAGCTTCTCCAGTGTCGCCACATAACTGAAGTCCCTCATCCCTGGTACCATTCTGGTAAATCTCCTGTGCACCCTCTCCAAGGCCTTGACACCTTTCCTAAAGTGTGGTGCCCACATGAGTACCTCTCCGTTCTTGGCCCGCACTGGGGTAGGACCTTGGGTGCTTGGACCGTAGGCGGTCTTGAGTGCGCTAAAGAATCCACGCACGTCGTGGTTGCGGTAATTATAGAGGAGTTTCCCTGCTGTCTGCCACAGGGAAAGTCATTGCAAGAATCCTCCTCAATCGCCTTCTTCCAGTGGCTGAAGAGCTCCTCCCAGAGTCGCAATGCAGATTCCGCCCACTAAGGGGCACAATGGACATGATATTCACCGCGCGCCAATTACAAGAGAAATGCAGGGAATGGTGCCATCCGCTGAACATGGCCTCCTTTGACCTCACAAAGGCCTTTGACACTGTCAACCGTGAGGGATTATGAAGTGTCCTCCTCAAATTCGGCTGCCCTCAAAAGTTTGTCACCATCCTCCGCCTGCTTCACGACGACATGCAAGCCGTGATCCTGACCAATGGTTCCACCACAGACCCAATTCATGTACGGACTGGGGTCAAGCAAGGCTGTGTCATCGCACCAACGCACTTCTCGATCTTCCTGTGGCAATGCTCCATCTCACCCTCAGTAAGCTCCCCGCTGGAGTGGAGCTAATTTACAGAACAAACGGGAAACTGTTCAACCTCTGTCGCCTCCAGTCCAGATCCAAGGTCGTCCCTTCCTCTGTCGTCGAATTACAGTATGCAGACGACGCTTGCATCTGTGCACACTCAGAGGTCGAACTCCAAACCATCGTTAACACCTTCACCGAAGCATACGAGAGCATGAGCCTTACACTAAACATCCGTAAGATAAAGTTCCTCTACCAACCTGCCCCTGCCACACAGTACTGCCCCCCGATTATCAAAATCCATGACCAGGTCTTGGACAACGTGGACCACTTTCCATACCTCGGGAGCCTACTGTCAACAAGGGCAGACGTCAATGATGAAGTCCAACACCGCCTTCAGTGTGCCAGTGCAGCCTTCGGTCACCTGAGGAAGAGAGTGTTTGAAGACCAGGACCTCAAACCCGGCACCAAACTCATGGTCTACAGAGCAGTAGTAATAACCGCCCTCCTGTATGCCTCAGAGACATGGACCATGTACAGCAGGCACCTCAAAGCACTGGAGAGGTACCACCAACACTGCCTCCGCAAGATCCTGCAAATCCATTGGCAGGATAGGCGCACCAACGTCAGTGTTCTCGCTCAGGCCAACATCCCCAGCATCGAAGCTTTGACCATGCTCGATCAGTTCTGATGGACGGGTCACATCGTCCGCATGCCCGATATGAGACTCCAAAAATAAGCGCCCTACTCGGAGCTCCGACACGGCAAGAGAGCCCCAGGTGGGCAGAGGAAACTCTTCAAGGACACCCTCAAAGCCTCCTTGAAAATGTGCAACATTCCCACCGACATCTGGGAATCCCTGGCCCAAGACCGCACAAAGTGGAGGAGAAGCATCCGGGAAGGCGCCGAACACCTCGAGTCTCTTCGCCGGGAGCAAGCGGAAGCCAAGCGCAAACAGCGGAAGGAGCGCACGTCAACCCAAGCACCCCACCCACCCGCCCCTTCAACCACCGTCTACCCCACCTGTGACAAAGACTGTAGGTCCCGCATTGGACTCATCAGTCACCTGAGAACTAATTTTTAACATGGAAGCAAGTCATCCTCGGTTCCGAGGGACTGCCTAAGAAGAAGAGGGTGGTGATGTGGGTGGTGATGTGAGTGGTGATGTGGGTGGTGATGTGGATGGTGATGTGGGTGGTGATGTGGGTGATGATGTGGGTGATGTGGGTGGTGATGTGGGTGGTGATGTGGGTGGTGATGTGAGTGGTGAGGTGGGTGGTGATGTGGGTGGTGATGTGGGTGGTGATGTGGATGGTGAGGTGGGTGGTGATGTGGGTGGTGATGTGGATGGTGATGTGGGTGGTGATGTGGGTGGTGATGTGGTGATGTGGGTGGTGATGTGGATGGTGATGTGGGTGGTGATGTGGGTGGTGATGTGGTGATGTGGGTGGTGATGTGGGTGGTGATGTGGGTGATGATGTGGTGATGTGGGTGGTGATGTGGGTGGTGATGTGGGTGGTGATGTGGGTGATGATGTGGTGATGTGGGTGCTGATGTGGGTGGTGATGTGTGTGATGATGTGGTGATGTGGGTGGTGATGTGGGTGATGATGTGGTGATGTGGGTGGTGATGTGGGTGGTGATGTGGTGATGATGTGATGATGTGGGTGGTGATGTGGGTGGTGATGTGGGTGATGATGTGGTGATGTGGGTGGTGATGTGGGTGGTGATGTGGGTGATGATGTGGGTGATGTGGGTGGTGATGTGGGTGATGATGTGGTGATGTGGGTGGTGATGTGGGTGATGATGTGGTGATGTGGGTGGTGATGTGGGTGATGATGTGGGTGATGTGGGTGATGATGTGGTGATGTGGGTGGTGATGTGGTGATGTGGGTGATGATGTGGGTGATGTGGGTGATGATGTGGTGATGTGGGTGATGATGTGGTGATGTGGGTGGTGATGTGGTGATGTGGGTGGTGATGTGGGTGTTGATGTGGGTGGTGATGTGGGTGGTGATGTGGGTGATGATGTGGGTGATGATGTGGGTGGTGATGTGGGTGGTGATGTGGTGATGTGGGTGGTGATGTGGGTGGTGATGTGGGTGGTGATGTGGGTGGTGATGTGGGTGGCGATGTGGTGATGTGGGTGGTGATGTGGTGATGTGGGTGGTGATGTGGTGATGTGGGTGATGATGTGGTGATGTGGGTGGTGATGTGGTGATGTGGGTGATGATGTGGGTGATGTGGGTGGTGATGTGGGTGATTATGTGGTGATGTGGGTGGTGATGTGGTGGATAATTATGCTGCAGGGCAGATTGCCCGCCTGATTTTGATCCGATTGAAATGAATGGGACTTTCGTCACCAATGATGATACGAGATTTTCAAAAACTGCAAATGGCAAAAATCTGAAGTAAAACCAAAAAATGTTGCAAATACACATCATGTCACTCAGCAACTGAAAGAGAAAAGTGTCGGGAGGAAGGCTCCACCCTGGGCTGGGGGTAGGCCCATGCTGAAATCTAGAAAAGTTCTGATGGGAGATGGATCTGATGCTGCTGGGGAGATAGAGAGATCGGGACAACCCGTCCAGGGCTCGATACAGAGAATATGTCACATGTAACGATGAGGCGAGGGAGGGACCGCAACCAAAACCTTATGGTCAATGTTCCGACAAGCGCTCCTGGCATTCACCTCGCCCACCGGGAGCTCACATCGGACAATGGCAGACACGCTTGCCACGATTTCCCGGTGTCCATTCCTGGTTCAGGAGCAGGTAGCCGGAAAGTCATCCCCTATTAACCCTTCTTTTTCTACCTCTTACAAACCTAGTTCTTCGACCAAGCATTCAGTTCCACCCCCCCGACCCTTCCCGCCTCCTGTTCGACGTCCCACTCCCCCCTTTGTATAAACCTCTCTGTGACGCCCCTCTATCATAAATGCCAGCCATTGTTGTTGATTGACCTCTCGTGTGTATCCAGCGTTTTCTGTTTTCATTTCAAAGCATGACATGATCTGGCCTTTCCTTCTCAGCAAATGTGTGCTTGTAATGGGAGACGCCAGGTCATGTGCAAGTTGTACTGGGTCAAATGTCATTTTTGTGTGCTGGAGTCTCTTTGATTATAAATGAAACAATTGCCATGTTTGTAAAGCTGCGAACAACACCCTGAGCAAGCAGGGAAGTCACTGGAGCTGCCTGGAGCTCTGCACATCAGCCACAGACTGGTGTCAGAACGCTCCCAACACAGCTTCATAAGAACTGGATAAATCACCAACAGAGAGTAACCCAGCACCTAATGAATGACTCGTACCTTTGATGCACCAAACAGCCTCCTTGGGTTGTGCTCCTTTGCTCCTAGAAACACATAGCTCGCCCTTCCGAGCGATTTGAAGGTTGCTCTTCTCACCCTCAAACCCCTCCAAAGGTATGCTTTCCCTTCCCTGCGAGACCTACTCCAGCCTTATGCTCCTGCGCACACACTTCAATACCAGCCTACTTCTCATTCCCTGCACTCCACCATCCAACAGCACTCAAGAGGCTCGACACCATCCAGAACAAAGCAGCCTGCTTGATTGGCGTCCCATCCACCACCTTAAACATTCACTCCCTCCACCACCGGTGCACCGTGGCTGCAGTGTGTACCATCCACAAGATGCACTGCAGCAATTTGCCAAGGCTTCTTCGGCAGCACCTCCCAAACCCACAACCTCTACCACCTAGAAGGACAAGGGCAGCAGGCGCATGGGACGATCACCACCTCCAAGTTCCCCTCCAAGTCACACACCATCCTGACTTGAAAATATATCACCGATCCTTCATTGTCGCTGTGTCAAAATCTCACTCCCTAACAGCACTGTGGGAGTACCTTCACCACACGGACTGCAGTGGTTCAAGAAGGTGGCTCACCAGCACCTTCTCAAGGGCAATTAGGGATGGGCAATAAATGCTGGTGTTGCCAGCGATGCCCACATCCCAGTAACAAATTAAAAAAACTGCTTCTTCAGGTGCAGTACCCTCTGGCCCTTGTGAACACCCTCCCTCAGCATTTCCACATTGCCATTTCCCATCTTGCCTTCAAAGATCCCCACCTTCGACACTGCTTTCACCCCCCCACCCCCGATTCTCTTCCTTTTTACCCCTCGCCACTCGGTGTCCACTCTCTTCAGTGCCCTGTAAAGACTGTGGCAACATCAGTGGGTAAAGGAGTTAATTCCACACCCCCAGTGGGGAGCCATACTCTTAGGGAGAGTGAGGCAGAGAATCGGTGATACAGTGTTATCAGTCTATCTCTGAGCTGGGCTCCTAGACCTCAGCTGTGGCTCAGTGGGTAGCACTCTTGCTTCTAAGCCAGAAGGTTGTGGGTTTAAATCCCACCCTAGAAGCTTGAGCGCAAAAATTCTAGGCTGACAATTCAGTGGAGTGCTGCACTGTTGGAGGTGTCTTTGGGGTGAGATGTCAAGCCGAGGCCCCGTCTGCCCTAATAGGTGGATGTAAGCAATTATTTTGATGGCACTATTTCGAAGAAGAGCAGGGGAGTTCTCCCCGGTGTCCTGGCCAATATTTATACCGCAACCGACATCATTAAAACGGATTCTCTGGTCACTATCACATTGCGGGACCTTGCTGTGCACAAATTGGCTGCCGTGTTTCCTACAAAAGTACTTCATCGGCTGTAAAGTGCTTTGGGACATCCTGAGGTTGTGAAAAGCACTGTATAAATAGAAGTCTTTCTTTTTCCCCTTCGAACGCAGCTCCCCATTGTGAAAGCAGGATCGATTAATTTACCCTCACATCAGTTACAGTTAAAAAAAAGAAGCTTCTCAATGTGAATTATATCGTTATGTTTGGATATTGGCAGAACAATGGGGCAGGAAAAATCAGCCTTTTCCGCAGCTATGAGGACCATTTACCTTCAAAGACTTTATGAGATATGTGCTAAGTGTTTGGTTCGGAACATTTGCTTGAAGCACTCAGTCACACAGATAAGCTCAGTGATGTATGTAAAGGTTTGTGAAAGTTCAGACACAGAATTATCCCAGACAGTGATAACATGCATCTTTGAAGTTTAATCCTTTCATCCAGCCCGTATATTTGCTTTGCTCATTGAAGCAGTGGAATGGTTCCCCAGCCCGTAACTTCAGTCTGACTTTCAGACGCCACAACACCAACCCACCCACCCCACCCCAATGAAAAGGGCAGAATGGTGTCTTCCGCTATATTTCAAAGTGTTAAGAATATAAGAATTAGGAGCAGGAGCCGGCCATACGGCCCCTCGAGCCTGCTCCGCCATTCAGTAAGATCCTGGCTGATCTTCGGCCTCAAATCCACTTTCCCGCCCGATCCCCATATCCTTTGTAATAAAAACAGAAAATGCTGGAGACACTCAGCAGGTCAGGCAGCATCTGTGGAGAGAGAAACAGAGTTAACGTTTCAGGTCGATGACCCTTCGTCAGAACTGGAAAAAATTACAGATTTACTACAAAGTTACTGGTTTAAGCAAGTGCAGGGGCGGGGAAAGGGAGGAAAGAACAAAGGGAAGGTCTGTGATAGGGTGGAAGGTAGGAGAGATTAAATGACAAAAGGTATGATTGTACAAAGGCTCAGTCATTGAGTACATTCAGGACAGAGATCGATAGATTTTTGGATATTAAGGGAATCAAGGGATATGGGGATAGTGCAGGAAAGTGGAGATGAGGTAGAAGATCAGCCATGATCTTATTGAATGGTGGAGCAGGCTCGAGGAGCCAAATGGCCTACTCCTGCTCCTAATTCTTATGTTCTTTTCTTAAAGAAAGATTTGCATTTATATAGCGCCTTGCACAACCTTAGGATGTCCCAAAGTGCTTTACAGCCAATTAAGTACTTTTTGAAGTGTAGTCACTGTTGTAATGTAGGAAATCACAGCAGCCAATTTGCGCACAGCAATGTGATAATGACCAGACGAGCTGTTTTTCTTTTAAGTGATGTTGGTTGAGGGATAAATATTGTCCAGAACTCCCTTGCCCTTCTTTGCAATAGTGCCGTGGGATCTTTTACGTCCACCTGAGGGGGCAGACGGGGCCTCAGTTTAACGTCTCATCTGAAAGACAGCACCTCCGACAGTGCCGCACTCCCTCAGCACTGCACTGGAGTGTCAGCCTGGATTTTTGTGCTCGAGTCTCATGGCGTGGGACTTGAACCCACAACCTTCTGACCTGAGGCGAGAGTGCTGCCCACTGCGCCACAGCTAACATGCAAATATGTGTTTATAGATTTATTGATAAAGCTTTATTTTTTCATATGCATTAAGTATTTTCCAATGAGGTAATTCTGCTAGATTTTGTGTCACTTTCAGTTTCAATTAAGGGGCCATCAGTTTGAGAAAGTGCGACAATTCTGGAAATTGCGCCACCTTTGCAAGTGGGCAAAGTACCCAACAATACCAAAGGAGAATGCTCTAAATTGTACTGAGAAATAGACTGAGAAACCGGGAGCAAATAAAGATCACTTTGAAACTCTGAAGCTGCTATTCATTTGTCTTTGACCTGCTTCAAGTAGCCTCCAATCGCACCCCACACTTTGTAGAATACTGTTTGCCTTCTGTTGCCTAGACTCTAAGCTCTGGAATTCCCTGCCTAAACCTGTCCGCCTCGCTGCCTCTCTCTCCTCCTTTAAGACGCTCCTTAAAACCTACCTCTTTGACCAAGCTTTTGGCCACCTGCCTTAATTTATCCTTGTGGATCGGTGTCAAATTTTTTGTCTTAAAATACTCCTGTGCAACGCCTTGGGACGTTTTACTACGTTAAAGGCGCTACATAAATACAAGTTGTTGTTTGCATTGTAAACTCTGACCTCAGCCCTTTATTATAAAAACAAATGGTTATTTAGCTGCCAATTTTTCACCCTATCGTCCTAAAAGAGGCAGTAATTAAACATGAAATATCGTGGTCATGGCTGTTACCAAACACACACTGTGTTAAAGCAAAAATTAAACTATATATGTGAGAGAGAGATAGAGAGAGAGAGAGAGAGAAAGGTAAAAGAGAGAGAGAGAAGGGAGTGAGTGAGAGAAGTGAGAGAAGGAAAACAGAAAGGAAGAGAGAGAACTGAGAGAAGGAAGGCAGAGAAGGGAGCAGGGAGAGAGAAGAGAGAAGGATGAGAGAGAGAAGAAAGAGACAGAGAAAAGTGTGAGAGAAGGGAGCGAGAGAAGGGAGAGGGAGAGAGAAGGATGAGAGAGAGAAGGAAGAGAGAAGAAAGAGCGAGAGAAGAGAGCGAGAGAAGGGGGAGAGGGAGAGAGAAGGGAGCCACAATTTATTTCTTATAGAAAAGGTTTTTGGAAATAGTTCAATAAACGAGATTGGCAACCACATCAAAAGGTTTTATTGAGAGGAGGCCTGGGTGTACTCCTCAGTGTCAAACACAAACACCTTTCACTGTCTGGTTAAATGTTTAACCAGCCCAGGTCACAGAGTGGGCACGGACGCCTCGGAAGGAGGATTAAATGTCACTCATCTAACACTGCATCGAGTGTATATTGGATAATATTGTTATCCTGATGTGTCACATGCCTCCTCCCCCTCCCTCCCTATCCGCAGCCAAAGATATGAGCCTTTCCCGTCCTGTCCTATTATTCCCAGAAATGTCTCTTTGAGGCAGGTAGCAGAATGTAGTATAAATGCGATGAGGAACCTTGTCCGTGGAAATGAATGCACACTGGGGCTAGCTGATTTACAGTGATATTTTCCTGGGGTTTCTGTCCCAGTGCTCTAGTTACCCGAGAAGCAATCGTGTTTCACTTAAGTTCCAGCACCTTCTCCGAGGCTCCCACACGATACACCAGACAGACGGATGTCCTACAACATGCAGACTGGCTGGTCGGGTAAGGTGTCTCGTACCTAAGAGCAGCACCGAAATGTTTCTGTCAGCAAACATCAGAACCATCCCATGTTAACGCCTGGCATGGTTTTCTGTTTTAAGTGTAATGCTATTAAGGGTTGAGGGCTGAGAAAACGCTGACTGATCGACCGATGACCCTACATGGTAGGCAGTGATGTGAAGTGGGTTTCCCCTTTGCATTGGCAGAAATCGTGTGGTGTAATTGGGGTGTGAAGTCATTGGAATTGAATTAAGTAAGGGAAGGCGCGAATAACGTAAAGAAATAGAGAGACATTGTTGTGGTTTTACATTGAATTCAGCATAACAGTGTAAAGTGAAGTTTTAAAAGATGGTCCAGAGAGGACCTGCTCTGACAAGGAGTCGACACCTGAGAAGTTAATCTACCTTTTTCTTTTTTTAGGTGTTGACGGATCTTTGTATTTTTAACATGTGCTGGGACCACTGTTGTTCACAATTTATATTAACGATTTAGACCTTGGAATCAAAAACACAATTACGGACGACACCAAATTGGGGGGGGGGGCCAATACTGAGGAGGACTGCAACAAGTTACAAGAACATAAGATATAGGAGCAGGAGGAGGAGGAGGCCATTCGGCCCCTCGAGCCTGCTCCGCCATTCAACGAGATCATGGCTGATCTTCTACATCATCTCCACTTTCCTGCACTATCCCCATATCCCTTAATTCCCTTAATATCCAAAAATCTATCGATCTGTGTCCTGAATATACCCAATGACTGAGCCTCCCCCGTCCTCTGGGGTAGAGAATTCCAAAGATTCACCACCCTCTGAGTGAAGAAATTTCTTCTCATCTCAGTCCTAAGAAGACATTAATAAACTTGCAGAATGGGCATATAATTGGCAAATGAAATTCAACACGGATAAATGTCAGGTATTACATTTTGGTAAGAAAAATAGAGAGGTCACATATTACTTGGAAAATAAGAATCTAAATGAGGTAGCGGAACAAAGGGATCTAGGAGTACAAATACACAAATCACTAAAAGTATCGACACAGGTTAACAAGGCCATAGAAAAAGCAAACCAAGCACTAGGGTTTATTTCTAGAGCGATAGAATTGAAGAGTAGTGAAGTTATACTAAACTTGTATCGAACCTTGGTTAGACCACACTTGGAGTACTGTGTACAGTTCTGGTCGCCATATTATAAAAAGGGATATAGAGGCACTGGAGAGGGTGCAGAGAAGATTTACAAAGATGATACCAGAAATACAAGGTTACATCTATCAGGAAAGGATGAACAGGCTGGGTCTCTTTTCTCTTGAAAAGAGAAGGCTGAGGGGTGACCTAATAGAGGTCTTTAAAATTATGAAAGGTTTTGATAGAGTGGATACAGAGAGAATGTTTCCACTTGTGGGGAAGAGCATAACTAGAGGCCATCAATATAAGATAGTCACCAAGAAATCCAATAGGGAATTCAGAAGAAACTTCTTTACCCAGAGAGTGGTGAGAATGTGGAACTCGCTACCACAGGGAGTGGTTGAGGCGAATAGTACAGAGGCATTTAGGGGGCGGTTAGAAAAGCATATGAGGGAGAAGGGAATCGAGGGTTACGCTGATAGAGTTAGGTGGGGAAAGACGGGAGGAGGCTCGAGTGGAGCATAAACACCGGCATGGACTGGTTGGGCTGAATGGCCTGTTTCTGTGCTGTATATCCTATGTAAAAACATTTTCTATTTTTATTTCTGCTCCTGGCAGTTTCTTTCTCTTCCTTTCTCCCCACTCGTGCAACTCTTCAAGCTTAATTTAAAAAAATTAACTTTTTCAGTGTAGACTATGTCATCATCACTTTGCTGAAATTAAAAGTGAACAGGTGTGTTCGGATGCTGGTGAGGAGATCTCTGCTCTGTGTGCAAGCGGCTGTGCACGGATCTCCATTTTGCCTGGCCGGCGCACAGTGTGTAGCCAGCAGTATAACTTGAGTCTGCTAACGCTACATTGCCCCATGTCCCTTGACGCCCATACACAACCAAAATTTATCGATCTCGGTCTTGAAAGTTTCAATTGATCCACAGCCTTTTGGGGGGAGAGAGTTCCTGATTTCTACTGCCCTCTGTGTGAAGAAGTGCTTCCTGATTTCACTCCTCAGACCTGGCACTAATTTTAAGATTAGGTCCTCTTGTTCTGGAGTTCCCCTTCCAAGATGAAATAGTTTCTCTGTATCAACCCTATCGAATCCTTTAATCATTTTATACAGCTCGATCGGCTCACCCCCTCAATCTTCAATACTATTCTATGGTTCTTTGAAACCACAACCTTCTGACTCAGAGGCGAGAGTGCTACCCACTGAGCCACGGCAAACACATCCATGATGTCCATGATGTGTCCTTGATCTCAAAACACAATGGGCCAGAAATTCGGGTCCCCACGGGTGAGTACGCGCTGGGTACTCACGCGTAGGCCCAACGAAAGTGCCGGTTTCGCGCATGCACTGCGCATGCGCGGGAAACCGGAACTTCCGTTCCCTTAAAGGAAGGGGTTCACAGGTCGAACGCGTGCGCCGGAGAGGCAGCGCGCACGCCAGGAACTTCCGTTTTTTTTGCAGGTTTCTTCAGGAGGGTAAGTCTCCAGGAGCTACACTTTTAAAAAGCAGTCGCAAGGTCTGCTTTTAACAAGGTAAGTGGTGAATTAAGTAAAATTAAAACATTTTTTCCACAGCTTTATTATTTTTAAATACTTTAAAGAAAAGTAAGTTTATTTTTAGCCCCGTTAGAAACTGCAATTAATTTTTCAAAAATTTAAATTATTGTTTAAAATAGTTATTTTATGTAATTTATAGTTATTTTTAAAATGTGACTTTTTGAAAAATTTATTTGAAGTTTTAGTTATATTTTGGGGCTGAACTCTATTCATGGATTTGACAGGTCAAATCTATGAATAGAGATTCCCTGCTATGATTGGCTCTCCATGGCCCACGTGATCCCAGGGGACGCTTCGAACTAACTGCGCCCCTGGGATACGCAAGGACTGCGCGCCGGCAGTTGGAGGAGGCCCAGGATCGGAATCCCACGCGGGCCCACAGCTCAACAGCCAGCGCGCTAGGTAAGTGCAGGTCGGGGGCTTGCACCTGCGGGAAGCCTCCGACCCGAATTTCTGGGCCAATATAGTCTGAAGAGGTGTCCCACCATCAGAAGGCAATGCCGAGAGGAGGAGGTCTTACGCCTGTTAACAAACAGTTTAAGGCTCTCTCAATGGCTTCGCTGGTTCTGGCTGTGACTGGATGAGCTTTACAGACCGGGGATGATCCTAGTTGGCTCTCTGGTCCGCGCTGGGTTTGCTGTTCTCGGCTTGGGTGGCAGCAGGGGGAAGTAGCATTGCCCTCAGTACCACTGGCTCAGGGAGGGAGAAAATCAGCCAAGGTCCCCACTCCTGGTCAATAATCAACCTGTCCGCATAATTTAACCCTTTTAAGCCCCGGTATCATTGTGGTGAATCTGTGTTGCACCCCCCTCCGAGGCCATTGCATTGAGAGGAAACAGTTTCTTGTGAAAATTGGAACCTGACAGCGCTCCTGTTGTTATTTTACAGAGTACACCGCATCTGAACAAGAGTCCCTTTCCTTCACGGAGACACCAAAAACTCACAGCCAGCTGTCAGCCACCCTGGAATGGTAATGAACAAAATTAAACAACCGCATCTCCATAATTTATATGTATATATATCTTTTTATCAGCAACTAACTAGCAAAAAAGATTATGGCTGGAATTTTGCCTACCTGGGCGGGTCCGGTGCGGCCGGTTGTCCGTGGGGAGGCCGCGACCCCGCTGCTGGCTCCATCCCGCTGTAGAAAACGAACTTACCTTAATGGGGCCTATTAAGCCCCGCCCAGCGCGTTACCCGGCCCAGTGAGATGGAGCGGGTCTGGTGGCGTCATTCATGACGCGTTTTAAGCCGGGATCCTTAAAGGGACCCTGGCCGCATTAAATTTTACGTTCAATCTAACATATTGGGTGCAGATTCTTTACTGTACAATCATATAATAAAAGTTATCGATGCGTGACAAAGAAATATTGAAATAAAATGATCGTTAAGTAATGTGACTCCATCTACAAATATGATCAAGAACATAATTTAAAAAGTACATTAATTGGGAAGTTATTGGCGCTTTAGTCACAAATCGATAGACCTTTGTATCAGTAACTGGTACAAATAAAAGATGTGTGTATAGGTAATACATAAAATTAAGCAGATTTTAAATGTAATTGTAAAGGGGTGGATTTACAATCTTAGGCAAGTTCAGTGGAACAACTGCGGAATCCCTGACAAACAGTGTAAGGGGTGCTTACAATGTTTTTCTGGGATTTCTGTAGCTCTTCCGTTGAAGTTAACAATGGACAAGTGAGGGAACCTCTGCAGAAATTTACCCTAACGTCTCAGACTGAAAAATTAAATTAGTCATATTCAGGGACTGAATGCAAATTGAACCAGTGGAATGAGTGATGAGAATAAAATTGTTACGGTTGATGACTCGATTTAATGTGTAACTGGACAATCCCAGTATACTGTGAGAAAAACCTGACCAGAAACAACACAAACATTTATTCAAATGGTATATGTCATTTTTTATAGTGCAGATCAATTCACTGCAATTACTGTTCAGTTGGAGGGCAACAGCCGAGAATGACCAGTGAAAAATTAACATTTACCAGTAACTTTTCAAGTAGAACAGAATCTCCATCAATCTGTTAGCTGATGTAATCAACATGTTTTTATTTTGGTTTGTGACGTAAGAAAACTACTAGGCACTTGGTCTAAGCGTTAAACAAAGCTTTAATCAACTGTTTTTCAACATGGAGATCTAATTGTGTCCTTCACTAGTTCCTGTTAAAGAATGTCCTGAGCAAGCTGGGCCCATGCCCGAGTATTTATACTCTCCCTGGACAGTGCCACCAGCAGGCCGCCCAGTATTATTTCCTAAGTCATTTCCACATGAATGACAAGATTCATGTCAGTTTGTTTTCCATGCTGTCACGTCATCAGCTGGAGCAATGGCCATGGAACTCACGCCTCAGGTTGACAGGCGTGGTTCCCGAGCTGTGTGAATCCTGTGGCCACGCAGGGAAATTAAAAAAGTCAGGGGGGAAAAGGCTCTTAAGTGCCTGTAAGGTACCGCATAATGATTTCAATTGGGTCGCCCGCCGCTGCCAGTCGGGTCGGCTCCGCGATGACAGACACGCTTGGGGGAATGACGCGTGGGAGCGAGTTGACAGCGAGTTCCCGACCCGCTGTCAAAAAAAAACAACTTTCCCACCCGACCCACCACCGATCGCGCCTGCTACCACCGTGGGAAAGTCAGCCCTATGGCTTCAAGGTTTGACCTAGATCTTGCACTATCATACTTATCTACACAGAAAGTTCAAGGCGAATAAGGTTCTTCCATGGCTACATTGGAGAAAAGGTGGCTCAGGTGTAAAGTCTCAGGGTTTTAAATCAATTGAACCCCAATAAATTGTTTAGTGTGAGCTAGGGTTGCAAAGGGGTGGAAAGTTTCCGGTAAATTTCCGGTAAATTTCCGGAAATTTTCCACGGGAAGTTTAGCTTGGGTATTTTGGGAATTTTGCCCAAAAAAGCACATGCTAGCATAATATTGTTTTTTTTGTATTTCTTTCTTTTTTTTCCACAGGTCCTCTCTTAAAATTACTAACAGAGATGGAATCTTAATTATTAAGGAATTTCTTAATCAATATATGTTTATCTTCTTACTTGGCTTGTTTTAATAATTACAAGTTTTGTGTGTGACTGTGAACAAATGTGTCCTGATTGGTTGGATGAGTGGATGAGCGATTAGCTCCCTCTATTTGTAATATTTGCATATCGAATTGTGATTGGCCTGCAGGCATCTGTAAGACTGCTATAGTTTTTTTAAGATCCAGGTTAGGGGTCCTGAGGGAAGTCATTTTGTTTTCTGCTGATGTTGTGATGATGCAGTAAGTAAATCAGACTTTATACCAAATAAACCAGTTACTTGTTGAACTCTGTTGTCCTTCAATTTAAAATATACAAAATAATACACTATTGGTGATGTAGCGTCGTGTGTGTACAGGTCATGCTTCCATCACATGGAGCATCAGCAAAAATGTACTCACCCTGTTGCAATCGTGCTGATCGACCGCAGTTCGACACAGAGATGAATGCCCTTTATTTCTCTGCATAGAACAATGCCACGTTTACCGTCGGATGTGTGGAAGCATTTTACCCCAGGCATTAAAGATGGAAAGACTGTGTACATGTGCAAACACTGTAGAAAGCCATATGTAAAGAATGCCACAAAGATGCAGCAGCATTTATCCACATGCAACAACTTCACTCAAAGCTCACAGCAGTCAGCCCAGAGTTCCTCTGCTTCCATTCAAGAAGATGATGGTTCTCATTCAGCATCAGGCTCCTTATCATCAGCAACTCCTGGCCCACTTGGAAGGTTCTTTGATACAATGGATAACCATAGCCAGAAGAATGCAGATGAGTGCCTTGCTCGAGCTGTATATGCAACAGGCTCACCCCTCATGCTCACAGCCAATGTGTACTGGAAGAGATTTTTCAATGTTATTCGCCCTGCATACTGTCCTCCCACCAGACATGCTTTGTCTACTTATTTGCTGGAGGCTGAGTATAACAGAGTCCAAGGAAAGCTCAAAGAAACGATAACGATGGCAGACTGTGGTGCAGTTATCTCAGATGGGTGGTCAAATGTACGAGGGGAGGGCATCATAAACTACATCGTCTCCACTCCTCTCCCAGTGTTCTTCAAGAGCACAGACACGAAGGACAACAGACACACAGGCACATACATTGCTGATGAGCTGAAAGCGGTCATCAACGATCACAAAAGGTCTTTGCAGTAGTTACTGACAATGCTGCGAATATGAAGGCTGCTTGGGCTCAAGTGGAGGAGGCCTACCCTCATATTACGTCTATTGGGTGTGCAGCTCATGGGCTTAACCTGCTCCTCAAGGACATCATGGGTTTGAGAACCATGGAAGCACTGTACAAGAGAGCCAAGCAAGTTGTTAAGTATGTCAGGGGAAAACAGGTAGTTGCAGCAACCTACAACTCCAAGCAAATGACAAAGAACAAGAACACCACACTGAAGCTGCCCAACAACACTAGATGGGGTGGTGTTGTCATAATGTACAACAGCCTTCTGGAGGGTAAGGAGTCGCTGCAAGAAATGGCAATATCCCAGTCTGGGGATATGGAAACCACCATCAAGAAAATACTGCTGGATGATGTGTTTTGGGAGAGAGTGGTTAGCAGCCTTAAACTACTCTCACCAGTAGCATCTGCAATTGCTCAGATTGAAGGAGATGACGCTGTCTTGTCAGATGTTCTCAGGCTTTTTACTGATTTAAAAGAACAAATCAGCATTGCCCTACCCACATCCATGCTGCTCAAAGCAGAGGAGAAGGCAATTGTTCAATTCATACAGACGCGTCAAGAATTTTGTGTCAAGCCGATTCATGCTGCAGCATACATGCTGGACCCAAAGCATGTTGGGAGACCAATACTTTCTGGAGAACAGATCAACAGCGCTTACAGTGTGATTTCTACCCTCTCACACCATCTCAATCTGGATGTGGGCAAATTTCTGGGAAGTCTGGCAAAGTTCTCTACCAAGCAAGGTCTTTGGAATGGGGATGGGATATGGGAATCATGCAAGCATATCAGTGCACATACCTGGTGGAAGGGACTTTGTGCATCTGAGGCCCTGTCACCTATTGCATCGGTGATACTCCAAATCCCACCTTCATCAGCGGCCTCTGAACGAAACTGGTCACTTTTTGGGAATACGCATACAAAGGTGCGCAACAGGCTGACTAACAAAAGAGTGGAGAAACTGATGGCTATCCGGGCGAACCTACAACTTATTGAGCCAGATACAGAAGTGTCCACCACACAGCTAGACACTGACACAGAGGAGGAAATGGACACGTCAGAGCCAGAGTCAGAGAATCAGGAGGAGCAATGAGGAGTAGAAGACTCAGAAGACTCATGAGTAGAAGACTCAAAGGGACAAAATAAGGACAAATTACAGGCTAAATAAGCTGACGCTCTTTTTATTTTATTTTAGATGGGTCTTTTTTATGGGGGTTCAATAAAGTTCAAAATTATAACCTAAATAAAGTTTTGAAAGCCTGTTTTTATTTGTATGGAACAGTATGTCTATTTTGACGACAAAGATAATATAAGGGTCAGAGACAAAAACCATCAGTGTGCAAAAAAACTCAAAATTCCCATAAATTCCCAAAATTCCCATAAATTCCCGAAAATTCCCATGGAAAGTTTCCTCTTTTAAAAATTCCCAGAATTTTGCAACCCTAGTGTGAGCAGACGATCAGTAACCGTGGGCGTGGACTCACGCTCAGCGCAGCGAAGATGTACAGAAGTGTTTAGATTCAACTGTCTCCCACAGAGGGTGGTGAGTGCGTGTGTGGGACAGATGGCTCAGAGAGACAGCGGAGGTGTAGCTCGTTGGCAAATTCAAAAAGGGAGCTTGATAAACTTTAGGCAAAAGAAGGGATTGGGGGACACGAGAGATAGAAGCCTCGAAAATCTTGTCCCTTTGGGGCGTGGAAATGGCATAACCTGGGCGGGGAGAGGAAGAATTTAGGGCGAAATTTGTTACGCTCAGATTTCTGCCCCATATCTACCCAATTTACAGTAACCTGATGGGAGCTTCTTCCGACCTCCCACTCGTGGCGATGTCGCAATTGAAGGCGGGACTGGCAGGACGATGGTCTCCTCTGGAAATCACACCACCTCCGGCCAAAGCCGTACTTCATGTACAAGTGACGTAGGTGGAAATTAACGGAAGAAAAAATCAGGCAGGTTCTGCTAGGTGCGTGTGAAACTCCCCGCCAGATTTCCCTCTCTGTAATCCATTGAGGAAATGCTTAACACACAGGGGGAGGAATATCCCCTATGTCATTGCCTTCTAAATCTTTCTTGCTGCTTGGTTGCTCTTCGTGTGAAATGTTGATAATGCCTACATGTACTTTGCTGCCAGGCTTTTGGAGACCTACGAGTGGGTGGAGGGAATCTGCCTCCCCAGGTGTGTGCTGTACACCCATTACCAGGACTTCTGTAAGAAGAGGGAATTCAAGCCAATTAGTGCAGCGAGCTTCGGCAAAGTGAGTACAAAATACTGGATTCTAAACCCTCAAAGCCGAGTGTTTGTCGACATTGATCTCCTGGACTGGATTCGATCGCCTAAGGGGTTCAGGGAGGAATCTTCCAGAAACGTTTCTCCCTTCTCGGCCCTGGGTTTTTCTCTGGAGTTTTTTGCCTCTCCCAGGAGATTATGTAGGTGTGACGGAGTGGGGGGGTGGGGGGTGTGGGAGGAAGCGTCTAGTCATGATGCTCCAGCCCTTCAGCCGTGGCTCAGTGGGCCGCACTCTCACCCCTGAGTCAGAAGGTCGTGGGTGCAAGTCCCCACTCCAGAGACTTGAGCACAAAAATCTAGGCTGACGCGCCACTGCAGTGCTGAGGGAGTGCTGCACTGTCGGAGGTGCCGTCTTTCAGATAAGATGTTAAAACGAGGCCCAGTCTGCCCTCTCAGGTGGATGTAAGGGATCCAATGGAACTATTTTGAAGAAGAGCAGGGGGGTTCTCCCCAGTGTCCTGGCCAATATTTATCCCTCAATCAACATCACTAAAATAGATTATCTGCTCATTATCACATTGCTGTTTGCAAATTGGCTGCTGCATTTCCTACATTACAACAGTGACTACACTTCAAAAAGTACTTCATTGGCTGTAAGGTGCTTTCGGACATCCGGTGGTTGTGAAAGGCGCGATAGATATGCAAGTTTTTCTTTTTACTATGAATGTGGGGCTAGCTTGATGGACTAGCTGCCTGTCATTTTCTGATGTTATTCAATGTGCGTGGTGTTTCAGATGTTTTGATGCGATAAGGCAATGTAAACATAGAAACATAGAAGATAGGAGCAGGAGTAGGCCATTCGGCCCCTCGAGCCTGCTCTGCCATTCAATGCGATCATGGCTGATCATCCAAGTTCAGTACCCGGTCCCTGCTTTCTCCCCATACCCCTTGATTCATTTAGCCTTAAGAAATATATCCAACTCCTTCTTGAATATTTTTAATGAATTGGCCACTACTGCCTTCTGTGGTAGAGAATTCCACAGGTTCACCACTCTCTGGGTGAAGAAATTCCTCCTCATTTCTGTCCTAAAAGGCCTACCCCTTATCCTTAGACTGTGACCCCTGGTTCTGGATTCCCCGACCATCGGGAAAATCCTCCCTGCATCTAGTCTGTCCAGTCCTGTCAGAATTTTATAAGTTTCAATGAGATCCCCTCTCATTCTTCTAAACTCCAGCGAGTACAAGCCTAATCGACCCAATCTCTCCTCATACGTCATTCCTGCCATCCCAGGTATCAGCCTGGTGAATCTTCGCTGAACTCCTTCCATGGCAAGCATATCCTTCCTCAGATAAGGCGACCAAAACGGCACACAATACTCAAGGTGTGGTCTCACCAAGGCCCTGTACAACTGCAGCAAGACATCCTTGTTCTTGTACTTCAGCGACTGGTGCACAAGGACACCCAGATCTCGTTGCACTTCCCCTTCTCCCAATCTATTGCCATTCAGATAATAATCTGCCTTCCTGTTTTTGACACCAAAGTGGATAACCTCACATATATCCACATTATATTGCATCTGCCATGCTTCTGCCCAATCACCCAACCTGTCCAAATCATCCTGGAGTTTCTCGGCATCCTCCTCACAGCACACACGCCCACCCAGCTTTGTGTCGTCTGTGTTGTGTATGTACCTTTAAGGGAATAACTGGTCTCAGACTGCAGTACCGGCAGTGACCACCCCTGTATAAAAGGCCCTAGGAGGCTTCTGTAGTTTCAGTTTCTAGGTTGTCTCCATTCAGTAAAGACTTGTTATAATCAACTTCTGCAGTCCGTGTCTCAATTATACACGGACATAATACTGGCGACGAGTAAGAAACGAACTTACCTGCAACTCGGCAGCACCTCAGACGACGTTATTGAAGGTCGAAGCCAGAAGAAAGAAAAAAAAATAATCCAAAGAAACTCGAGAAACGGGCGTCGACCGTGGGCAACCGCCCTCCAAATCATCGAATTGGAAAGTGCAGGAGCCAGGCTTGGTTCTCCAGTCTGTGGTTTCTCAGCTAATCGGGCTGGTGGCAGGTAGTGCACTGATCATTCCTAGGCTGCGGCGGGCTAGAGCTCGATCGGGTGGCTCTGCAACGGGGCTGGGCAGCGAGTCGGGAAGCAAAGAGAGAGAGAGAGGGTGGAGCACACAGGGCGCGGCCGGTGCTTCGAAGCCGGGCAGCGTTCGGACCTAAGAAGAGGGAGGGAAGTGTCCCAGAGGGTCCGCTCCACGACGGGAACGGTTCTTCAATTAACAGAGCAAATATTGAAGCGCGATAGAAAAATAATACCGCGGAGAGCGGCGTTGGCAGCAGCGATCAGGGAGGCGCGAAGACCATAGGGCGTCGCCATTACAGGATAGTAAAATAAATATAATTGCCAGCAACAACGTTGGCAGCGGCGGCAGCGGCGGGAAAGCGCGGGAGGCGCCATCTTAACTCGGCGGGGAAGAAGAAAAAGCGCGGGAGGCGCCATTTTGATCCGTCGGGGATGAAGGCAAAGCGCGGGAGGCGCCATCTTAGATTTTCAAGATGCCAAAGACTGGCGATATCACTGCCTTCGATAATGCAATAGAAGACTGGACCACGTATGTGGAAAGAGTCGAGGTATATTGCGAGGCAAACGAAATAGCCGATGAGAAAAAGGCATCGGTATTGCTAAATTTAATGGGCGCAAGAACGTACGGCCTATTGCGGGACCTGATTACTCCAGCCAAACTGAAGGCGAAGAGTTTTAACGAAATTGTTGCTATCCTACAGGAACACCTAAATCCTACACCGCTGCTGATAGCAGAAAGATTTAAATTCCACAGGAGAAATCAGCATAAAAATGAGAGCAATGCTGATTACCTTACGGAACTACGCAAGCTATCAAAGCACTGCCAGTTCGGAGCAGGACTGGCAGATACCTTACGGGACAAATTTGTCTGTGGACTCCTGAGTGAAGGAACCCAGAAGAGGTTACTCTCAGAGAAAGAGCTGACGCTAGATAAGGCTTTCAGCGTGGCAGTATCGTACGAAGCAGCAGCAAGGGGAGCTGCAGAAATACAACAAAAGCCACAGGAATACGGCACCCACGAAATGACACGGGGATTTGCAAAATGTTATCGCTGCGGCAGAACAAACCATGACCAGAAGGACTGCTGGTCCAAGGACAAAATATGCAGGCAATGCGGAAAGATGGGACACATTGCACGAGTTTGCAGGTCTGGGAAGAAGACCAACGACAACAAAAAGGCTACTAAGGAACCGTACAGGAAAGTACAAAAGATGACGGACAGTAGTTCTGAAGACCAGATGAGCGATAGTGAATCCGGGAACAAGAGACTAAGCTGTCTCAAACTTCACAATGTAATCGCAAAAGAGGATCACCGAACCATTTGGGTCACCTTCACGATAGCAGGGTCCCAAGTCAAAATGGAATTGGATACAGGATCAGCTCTAACCGTCATGAATCGACGAGACTACGAGCGGCTATTCTCACACATACCCTTGAGAGAGACATCCATTGTCTTGAGGACGTATACGGGGCAAAAAGTATACCCCAGAGGAAAAATAAGGGTGCCTGTCGAATACAACGGCAAGAAAATACGGAAATTGTATCTCTACATTCTGCAAGATGGTGGACCACCGTTATTGGGATGTGAATGGATCAGAAAGATAAGTTTAGACTGGCACTCCATTCAGGCACTGACGGTGGCTGGTAAAAAGGATGACGACGTCACTCCTGGACGATTGTCAACAATCTTAGCTGACGCCAAAGAGGTATTTCAACAAGAACTGGGCACTCTTAAAGGCGTAACCGCCTCGATAAAAATAGAGGAGAATGCAATTCCCAAGTTTTTCAAAGCAAGACCGGTACCATATGCAATTCGCCCAGCCGTCGAGGCAGAGCTGGAGAATCTGGAGAATGCAGGCGTGTTATCTGAGGTAGACTGAAGCGAGTGGGCGACACCCATCGTTCCTGTCATGAAGAAAACGTTAAACAATAAGTCTGAGGAGCCAAGGAAGGTTCGCATCTGTGGGGATTTCAAGGTGACGGTGAACCCAGTCCTTCACACAGTACAATATCCTCTTCCAAGGATAGAAGATATCTTCGCCTCACTATCTGGAGGGAAGCGTTTTACAAAAATTGACCTAGCACAAGCATATTTGCAGATGGAGGTTGAAGAATCCTCTAGGAAGTATCTCACGATAAACACTCACAAAGGTCTTTACCAGTATAATCGACTGGTATTCGGAGTAGCATCAGCTCCGGCGATATGGCAAAGAGCGATGGAACAAGTCCTGCAAGGGATTCCGGGGACTCAGTGTTACTTGGACGACATCCTAGTGACAGGTGAAGATGACAGTGAACACCTTGCCAACCTAGAGCAGGTGCTCACTAGACTACGTGAACATGGGCTACGAGCCAATCGCCCCAAGTGCGAGTTTTTAAAGAAACAGATATCGTATTGTGGCCATGTGATTGATGAAGAGGGGTTGCATAAGTCCCCTGACAAAATTGAAGTGGTAGTTAAGGCTCCAGCGCCTGAAAATGTGTCGCAACTGAGGTCATTCCTCGGATTGGTGAATTACTACCTTAAGTTTTTGCCGAATTTGTCCACAATTCTGCATCCACTGAACGCCCTACTACGAACGGGAGTAGCATGGAAATGGAGCGATGAATGTAAGCGGGCCTTTCAGAAGAGTAAGGACCTAATCACTTCAAGAGAAGTATTGGCTCACTACAACCCATCACTACCGATAAGACTGGCGTGTGATGCGTCTCCCTACGGCATTGGGGCGGTACTGTCACATAAATTCCTTGATGGTTCAGAGAGGCCGATAGCTTTTGCGTCACGCTCGTTAACTTCAGCCGAGCGTAACTACGCCCAGATTGACAGAGAGGCCCTCAGCCTGGTGTGGGGGGTGAAGAAGTTCAATCACTACCTGCACGGTCAGAAATTTATTCTACTAACTGATCATCAACCTCTTGTCTCCATTTTCAACCCTCAGAAGGGCGTACCGATAATGACGGCACAACGGCTACAGAGGTGGTCCCTTTTCCTAGGGGCACACTAATATGACATCGAGTACAAAGGAACTAAACAGCATGGGAATGCTGATGGATTGTCGTGCCTACCGTTGCCGACGGTGGAAGAAGAACTGGCAGTGGATCCAGTGGAGTTATTCCACTCGACTATAGTCGAATGTCTCCCTGTGACGAATGCAAACATAGAAAAGGAAACACGAAATGACCCGACACTCTCCTGGGTCAATGATTTAACGGTGAAAGGATGGCCAGCACATGGCGAACCACTGCTGCCAGCATTCTCGCCGAGAAGAGAACAGCTGTCAGTGTGCAGAGGAACCTTGATGTGTGGATCCACAGTAGTAATTCCACCCAAATTGAAGGATAGAGTGTTCAATGAGCTTCATGAGGGTCATCTGGGAGGGGTAAAAATGAAGAACTTAGCCAGAGCGTTTGTATGGTGGCCGGAAATCGATAGAGAAATCGAAGAGATGACCAAGAGCTGTACAGGATGCCAGAAGGTCCAAAACGCCCCACCACAAGCCCCTCTACATCCATGGGAGTGGCCCTCATCTCCATGGCAAAGGGTGCACATTGATTTTGCTGGTCCCTTTATGGACTCGATGTTTTTAATTGCGGTGGATGCACATTCAAAGTAGCCAGAGGTAATAAAAATGTCCTCAACCACCACAGAAAAAACTATCACAGTCTTACGAACCATATTCGCCAGGAATGGGCTGCCTGAACAGATTTGCTCTGACAATGGACCACAGTTTGTGTCTGAAGAGTTCCGGAGGTTCTTAAAGAACAATGGTGTTAAGCATTACACATCCGCCCCATATCATCCAGCCACTAATGGATTGGCCGAGAGGTTTGTTCAAACATTCAAGAAGGCTATCAAGGCAATGTGTAATGAAGATATACCCCTACAACACAAGGTGGATAACTTCTTGTTTGCCTACCGGAATGCGACACATGTGGTTACCAACCAAACTCCAGCCATGATGTTCTTCAATCGAAGACTACAATGCCGCTTGGATTTGGTTAAGCCAAACGTCAGAAGAGATGTGGAGAACAGGCAGTTTCAGAATATGAATGAAAGGCCGACCAGGAGTTTTAAGATAGGTCAACCAGTTTTGGCCCGGGACTACCGCACAGAGAAATGGCAGCCAGGAACGATCTGTACACGGCAAGGACCTCTAATGTATACCGTGGACATTGGAGAGAGCATTGTAAGATGCCATGCTGACCAGATTCTAGAGTCACTGGAAAACGTCAACTCCACACCACGATCTGATACACCTGGCGATGAAACCGAAGTACCAATTGCATCTACCGCAGAATCGGTGATATTGGAAGCAGACGAACCAAACAACAACATTGATCCCGACTCAACCTTGCCAGAAGAACCTGATATCCCAAAGAGGCGTTATCCAGACAGAATCAGGAAGCCTCCTCAAAGACTGAACTTATAATTGCTTAACTTCAACCAATGTATCTAGCAACCGTAATTGTAATTGTAATTAGTTATTATTTAGTTGTTAAATGAATGTTATGTACTGTTTATCTAAAAGGGGAGGAATTGTTGTGTATGTACCTTTAAGGGAATAACTGGTCTCAGACTGCAGTACCGGCAGTGACCACCCCTGTATAAAAGGCCCTAGTAGGCTTCTGTAGTTTCAGTTTCCAGGTTGTCTCCATTCAGTAAAGACTTGTTATAATCAACTCCTGCAGTCCGTGTCTCAATTATACACGGACATAATAGCCTGCAAATTTGGAGATATTACATCTAGTTCCCTTGTCTAGATAATTAATATATATTGTGAATAGCCGATCCCTGCGGTACCCCACTAGTCACTGCCTGCCACTCGGAAAAAGACCCGTTTATTCCAACTCTTTGCTTTCTATCTGCCAACCAGTTCTCTATCCAAGTCAATACCTGTTAGATCCGTGATTCTGAGAGTATGATGTTTTTCAATAACCACATGAATGCTGTAACTTAACAATAAACAGGTATTTACTGGAGGAGGGTAGTCTCAAGACTGGGGGTACAGAGGCATGCGCAAGGCTTATATACAGGTGTGGTCACTGCCGGTACTACAGTATACAGGAGCTGTAAATGTAGTTCTGTCTTAAAGGTACATACACCACAATTCCTCCCCTTTTAGATTAGTAGTACCCCTAATATTCAAATAACAATTAACACTTTAACATGTACATTAAACAACAATAGTCCATTTATAGATTCAGTCTTTGGGGCGGCTTCCTGACCCTTTCGGGATAGCGCCTTTCCTGAGGTTCTTGTTCTTGGTGCAGAGGCGATTCTGGCCCCTTTTCATCGGGTAGTTCATCGGGTTCCACTGCTACTGGTTCTGAGGTAGATGCTACCGGTATGTCGGGTTCATCCCCAGGTACTCGAGACATGGGGTTGGCTCGTTCCTGTGACGCTAAGATCTGATCGACGTGGCATCTCACAATGTTCTCCCCGACATCCACTGTGTACATTAATGGCCCCTGCCTTGTGCATATCGTTCCGGGTTGCCATTTCTCTGTTCGATAGTCACGGGCCAAGACTGGTTGTCCTACATTGAAGCTCCTTGTCGGCTTCTCATTGATGTGCTGGAATTGTTTGCCCTCAACATTTCTTCGCACATTTGGTCTGAGCAAGTCCAGACGAGATCTCAACCTTCGGTTAAAGAACATCATGGCCGGGGTCTGGTTGGTAACTGCATGTGTCGCGTTTCGGTAGGCTAATAAGAAATTGTCCACCTTATGCTGTAGTGGAATTTCATTGTCGCACATGGCCTTTATCGCCTTCTTAAAGGTTTGTACGAACCTCTCAGCCAATCCATTTGTGGCTGGATGATACGGGGCGGATGTGTAATGCCTTACCCCATTCCTTCTCATAAATTTTCGAAACTCTTCGGACACAAACTGTGGTCCATTATCAGAGCAAATCTGCTCTGGCAAACCGTTTCTGGCAAATATGGTCCGTAGGACTGCAATCGTTTTCTCTGTAGTGGTTGAGGACATTTTTATCACCTCAGGCCACTTCGAATGAGCATCCACTGCTATTAAGAACATTGAGTCCATGAATGGACCAGCGAAATCAATATGCACCCGTTGCCATGGAGAGGAGGGCCACTCCCATGGGTGTAGGGGGGCATGTGGTGGTGCATTTTGGACCTTCTGGCATCCTGAGCAGCTCTAAGTTAGGTCTTCGATTTGTTGATCGATTCCTGGCCACCACACATAAGCCCTAGCAAGGCTTTTCATTTTCACTCCCCCCAGATGAACTTCATGTAGCTCATTTAGCACTCTCTCCCTTAACTTGGGTGGAATCACCACTCTGGATCCACACATCACTGTCCCCTGGCATACTGACAGCTGTTCTCTTCCGGATGAGAATGCTGGCAACAGTGAGTTGCCATGTGTTGGCCATCCCCTCACCGTCAAATCATATACCCGAGACAGCGTTGGATCATTGCGGGTCTCCTTCTCTATATCCGCGTTCGTTACTGGCAATCGTTCAATTTTTGACGAATAAAATATCTCGATAGGGTCCACTGCTGGTGCTTCCTCCACAGTAGGCAGTGGCAGGCGCGATAGCCCATCAGTGTTCCCATGCTGTTTCGTGCCTTTATATTCTATTTCATATTGATTCGCCCCTAGAAACAGGGACCATCTTTGTAACCGTTGTGCAGTCATCACTGGAACGCCCTTCTTAGGATTAAAGATGGAGACAAGTGGTTGGTGGTCAGTCAGCAAGGTGAACTTCTGCCCATGCAGATAGTGGTTGAATTTTTTAACTCCCCATACTAGGCTGAGGGCCTCCCTGTCAATCTGGGCGTAGTTGCGCTCGGCTGAGGTTAGTGACCGAGACGCAAAGGCTACTGGCCTCTCTGAGCCGTCTGAGAATTTGTGCGACAGCACCGCTCCAATACCATAGGGTGATGCATGACATGCCAAACGAATTGGTAGTGCTGGGTTGAAATGGGCCAACACCTCTTTTGATGTGATCAATTCTTTACACTTCTGGAAAGCTCGTCTACGTTCGTCACTCCACTTCCATGGTACCCCTGTTTGCAGTAGGGTGTTCAGTGGGTGTAATACCGTGGACAAATTTGGTAAGAACTTGTGGTAGTAGTTTACCAGCCCGAGGAACAACCTCAGTTGTGACACATTTTCCGGTGCTGGAGCCTTGACTACTGCCTCAATCTTTTCAGGGGACTTATGTAGCCCCTCTTCATCGATGACGTGGCCACAATACGAGATCTGTTTCTGGAAAAACTCGCACTTGTGGCGATTAGCTCGTAGCCCATACTCCTTTAATCTGGTGAGCACCTTCTCCAAGTTGGCGAGGTGATCACTGTCATTTTCGCCCGTGACCAGGATGTCGTCCAAATAACACTGGGTCCCTGGAATCCCTTGCAGGACTTGATCCATTGCCCTTTGCCAGATAGCCGGAGCCGAGGCTACCCCGAACACCAGCCGGTTGTATTGATAGAGACCTTTATGAGTGTTAATCGTAAGGTATTGTTTCGAAGCTTCTTCTACCTCCATTTGCAAGTACGCCTGGGCTAGATCAATTTTGGTGAAGCGTTTACCTCCAGATAGCGAGGCGAAAATATCCTCAATTCGTGGAAGCGGATATTGTACCGTGTGAAGGACTGGGTTCACTGTCACCTTAAAATCCCCACAGATGCAGACCTTCTTTGGTTCCCCAGGCGTATTACTCAACGACCTCTTCACTACAGGAACGATGGGTGTAGCCCACTCGCTCCAGTCCACTTTGGACAGTACTCCTGAACGTTCCAATCCTTCCAGCTCTGCTTCGACAGCTGGTCTGATCGCATAAGGCACTGGTCTGGCCTTAAGAAACTTTGGGCTTGCATTTTCCTCTATTTTAATCATTGCTGTTATGCCTTTTAGTGTTCCGAGTCCCTCCTGGAACACTTCTTTTGCGTCAGTTAGCATTTTTGACAATTGTCCAGGTGTGACGTCGTCATCCTTTTTGGCCTCAACCTTCAGTGCCTGTATGGAATGCCAATCTAATTGTATCTTCCGGATCCATTCACGTCCTAGCAGTGGTGGTCCTCCATCTGGCAATACATATATATCCATTTTAGGTATTTCCTGGCCTTTATATATCACTTTCACTCTTATTTTTCCTTTGGGGTAGACTTTTTGCCCCGTGTAGGTCTTCAAGACAATCTCTGTAGCTTTCAAGGGTATATGTGAAAATAGCCGCTTGTAGTCCCATTGGTTTATGACTGTTAGGGCTGATCCTGTGTCCGATTCCATTTTCACTTGGACTCCGTCTATCTTGAGTGTAACCCAGATAGTCTGGTGATCCTCCATTTTGGTTACCTTATGTAGTTTCAGACAACCCAGCTCCTTGCTTCCAGAGTCTGTGTCACTTTTCTGTTCGTCTGAACAACTGTCCATCACCTGGTGTACCTTTTTGTACTTCTCCTGTGGAGATTTCTTACTGTTGGTTTTCTTCCCAGACCTGCAGACTCTTGCTATGTGTCCTGCTTTTCCACACTGTCTGCACACTTGGTCCTTGAACCAACAATCCTTCTGGTCATGTGTTGTTCTGCCGCAGCGATAGCACTTCCCTGTTCCATAGGACATTTCATTAGTGCCATATTCTTGCGGTCTCCGTTGTATCTCTGCAGCGCCCCTTGCGGCTGCTTCGTGTGATACTGCCATACTGAAAGCCTTGTCCAGCGTAAGATCCTTTTCTGATTGAAGCCGTTTCTGGGTTCCTTCACTTTGTAGCCCACACACAAACTTGTCCCTCAACGTATCTGCTAGTCCCGCTCCAAACTGGCAGTGTTTCGATAGCTTGCGCAGTTCCGTTAGGTACTCAGCATTGCTTTCGTCTTTGTGTTGGTTCCTTTTTATTGAACTTAAATCGTTCTGCTATCAGCAGCGGTGTGGGGTTTAAGTGGTCCTGTAGGATTTCTACTATGCTTTCGAAATTCTTGTTCACCGGCTTTGCTGGGGTTATTAGATTCCGCAGCAACCCATAAGTTTTTGCACACATGGAATTTAGCAAAACCAGTGCTTTCCTAGCATCTGGCACTTCATTCGCCCTGCAGTACACCTCAATACGTTCCACATATGTCGCCCAATCTTCGACTTCATTGTCGAACGTAGAGATACTGCCACTCTTCGGCATCCCTGGGTGTGATTTACTGTCAAAAATGGTGTCTCCCGCGCTTCCCCTTCTTCTCCGCTGGCATAAAATGGCGTCTCCCGCGCTTTCCTTCCTTCCCGCGCTCGCCCTTCTTCTCCGCTGCGGCTTCTAAAAATGGCGTCTCCCGCGCTCTTCCTTCTTCTCCGCGGCTCAATGGCGTCTCCCGCACTCTCCCTTCTTCTCCCCGCGGACACTGTTCAGCCCTTGAGCCCTGGCTGTGCTCTGCGCGTTCTTTTTTTTTTTTTCTCGACGCCGCTCGGTCCTGAACCCGACTGTTGCTTTACCCTCTCTCTCTCCGGTTTGTTTTTTTATCTCTCGACGCCGCTCGGTTTTCAACCCCTGGCTGCGCCCTGTGCGCTTCACCCTCTGTCTTACCCCGTCGACGCTGCTCGGCTTTCTCTCCGCCGTCAGTCGGCTCCAGCCGCCGCTGTCCGGGAAGGGTCTGCGCTGGACCTGTCGTCAGTCTCTTGCTGATCGTCGTGGCTGGGGAACCAAGCCCGGCTCTCCACAGCCTCCCCTGCGATGTTCACTCTCTGCCGGACGACTGGGCGGATGCTCGTGGTCGACGCCCGTGTTCCTGGCCTCGACTTTCTTACACCGCCCTCCCGGAGCGAATCCTCGAAGGGAAATGCAGAGTTGCAGGTAGATTCGAATCGACACTCGTCGCCACTGTTAGATCCGTGATTCTGAGAGTATGATGTTTTTCAATAACCACACGGATGCTGTAACTTAACAATAAACAGGTATTTACTGGAGGAGGGTAGTCTCAAGACTGGGGGTACAGAGGCATGCGCAAGGCTTATATACAGGTGTGGTCACTGCCGGTACTACAGTATACAGGAGCTGTAAAAGTAGTTCTGTCTTAAAGGTACATACACCACAATACCTTGCCCCCAATCCCATGTGCCTTAACTTTACACGCTAATCTCTTATGTGGGACCTTATCGAAAGCCTTCTGAAAGTCCAAATACACCACATCCACTGGTTCTCCCTTATCTATTTTACTAGTTACATCCTCAAAAATTTCCAGTAGATTAGTCAAGCACAATTTACCTTTTGTAAATCCATGTTGACTTTGTCAGATCCTGTCACTGTTTTCCAAGTGCTCTGCTATTACATCTTTTATAATGGACTCTAGCATTTTCCCCACTACTGATGTCAGGCTTACCGGTCTATAATTCCCCGTTTTCTCCCGACCACCTTCTTTGAATAGTGGGGTTACATTAGCTACCCTCCAATCCATGGGTACTGTTCCAGATTCCATCGAATGTTGGAAGATGATTAGCAATGCATCTATTATTTCTAGGGCAACTTCCTTAAGTACCCTAGGATGTAGATTATCAGGCCCTGGGGATTTATCGGCCTTCAATCCCATCAATTTCCCTAACACCATTTCCCTACAAATGCTGATTTCTTTCAGTTCCTCCCTTTCATCAGACCCTATGTTCCCCAACATCTCTGGGAGGTTATTTGTGTCCTCCTTTGTGAAGACAGAACCAAAATATGTATTTAATTGGCCTGCCATTTCTTTGCTCCCCATGATAAATTCCCCTGATTCTGACTGCAAGGGACCTACGCTTGACTTCACCAATCTTTTTCTCTTCACATATCCATAAAAGCTTTTACAGTCAGTTTTTATGTTCCATGCAAGCTTACTCTCATATTCTATTTTCCCTTAGAAACGCTAATGTTATTAAAATTAAAGAAATTCTGACCAGTGCTAGAAAAACGGTTGTAAAGAAGCAGTGTCGGAGATGCCATCCTTTGGATAGGATGTTAAACGGAATGTCCCATAGCGCTGTTCAAAACAGAGCAGGGAGTTCTGCCACTGCCCCGGCCAACATTCCTCCCTAAGACAACACCGGAATACAGCAGATGTATTTGCTATTCAAAGCTGGGTGGGCGTGTGTGCTGTGAGGAGGATGCCGAGAAACTCCAGTGTGATTTGGACAGGTTGGGTGATTGGGCAGAGGCATGGCAGATGCAATATAACGTGGATAAATGCGAGGTTATCTACTTTGGTGGCAAAAACAAGAAAGCAGATTATTATCTGAACGGCAACAGATTGGGAAAAGGGGAAGCTCAACGAGACCTGGGTGTCCTTGTGCACCAATCGCTGAAGGTAAGCATGCAGGTGCAGCAGGAGGTTAAGAAGGCCAATGGTATGTTGGCCTTCGTAGCGAGAGGGTTCGAGTACAGGAGCAAGGATGTCTTGCTGCAGTTGTACAGGGCCTTGGTGAGACCACACCTTGAGTATTGTGTGCAGTTTTGGTCACCTTATCTGAGGAAGGATGTTCTTGCCATGGAGGGAGTGCAGCGAAGATTCACCAGGCTGATACCTGGGATGGCAGGAATGACGTATGAGGAGAGATTGGGTCGATTGGGCTTATACTCGCTGGAGTTTAGAAGAATGAGAGGGGATCTCATTGAAACTTACAAAATTCTAACAGGACGAGACAGACTAGTTGCAGGAAGGATATTCCCGATGGCGGGGGAGTCCAGAACCCGGGGTCACAGTCTAAAGATAAGTGGTAAGCCATTTAGGACAGAGAAGAGGAGGAATTTCTTCACCCAGAGAGTGTTGAACCTGTGGAATTCTCTACCACAGAAGGCAGTTGAGGCCAATTCATTAAATATATTCAAGAAGGAGTTAGATATATTTCTTAAGGCTAAAAGGATCAAGGGATATGGGGAGAAGGCAGGGACAGGGTACTGAGTTTGGATGATCAGCCATGATCTCATTGAATGGCAGAGCAGGCTCGAGGGGCCGAATGGCCTACTCCTGCTCCTATCTTCTATGTTTCCATCTCATTGCGCTTCTCTTCTTAGGCAGTCCCTCGGAACCGAGGATGACTTGCTTCCACATTAAAAATGAGTTCGCAGGTGACTGATGAGTCCAATGCGGGACCTACAGTCTCTGTCACAGGTGGGGCAGACGGTGGTTGAAGGGGCGGGTGGGTGGGTGCTTGGGTTAACGTGCGCTCCTTGCGCTGCCTGCGCCTGGCTTCCGCTTGCTCCCGGCGAAGAGACTCGAGGTGTTCGGTGCCTTCCCGGATGCTTCTCCTCCACTTTGTGCGGTCTTGGGCCAGGGATTCCCAGGTGTCGGTGGGGATAGAAACATAGAAACATAGAGATAGGAACAGGAGTAGGCCATTCGGCCCTTCGAGCCTGCTCCGCCATTCAATGAGATCATGGCTGATCTTCGTCTGAGATCTTAGCTGATCTTACCAGTTCAGTACCCCGTCCCCGCCTTTTCTCCGTAACCCTTAATCCCCTTAGCCTTCAGAAATATATCCAATTCTCTCTTGAAAATATTTATTGAATTAGCCTTCACAGCCCTCTGTGGCAGGGAATTCCACAGGCTCACCACTCTTTGAGTGAAGAAATTCTTCCTCATCTCTGTTTTAAATGATTTGCCCGCTATTTTTAGACTGTGGCCCCTGGTTCTGTGCTCCCCTGCCATTGGAAACATTCTCTCTGAATTCAGCCTGTCCAGGCCTGCCATAATTTTATATGTTTCGATGAGATCCCCTCTCAATCTTCTAAACTCCAGTGAGTACAAGCCCAAACTATTCAATCTCTCCTCGTAGGTCATTCCCGCCATTCCAGGTATCAGCCTGGTGAATCGCCGCTGCACTCTTTCCATGGCAAGAACATCCTTCCGCAGATGGGGCGACCAAAACTGTACACAATACTCCAGATGCGGTCTCACCAGCACCTTGTACAGCTGTAGTAAGGTATCCCTATTCCTATACTCGAACCCCCTTGATATGAAGGCCAACATACCATTTGCCTTCTTAATCGCCTGTTGCACCTGCATGCTCTCCTTCAGTGACTGGTGCACAAGAACACCCAGGTCCCTCTGCACTTCCCCATCTCCCAATCTATTGCCATTTAGATAATAATCTACCCTCCTGTTTTTACCCCCAAAGTGGATAACCTCGCATTTATCCACATTATAGTGCATCTGCCACGTATCCGCCCATTCCCCCAACCTGTCCAAATCGCACTGTAGCCTCCTGACATCCTCATCAGGATGTTGCACTTTTTCAAGGAGGCTTTGAGGGTGTCCTTGAAGCGTTTCCTCTGCCCACCTGGGGCTCTCTTGCCGTGCCGGAGCTCCGAGTAGAGCGCTTGTTTTGGGAGTCTCGTATTGGGCATGCGAACAATGTGACCCGTCCATCGGAGCTAATTGTGCGTGGTCAAAGCTTCGATGCTGGGGATGTTGGCCTGAGCAAGAACACTGACGTTGGTGCGCCTACCCTGCCAATACATTTGCAGGATCTTGCGGAGGCAGCGTTAGTGGTACCTCTCCAGTGCTTTGAGGTGCCTGATCTCATTGCATGCTTATGGGATCTTGCTGTGTGCAGATGGGGCGCTACCGACAATGCAGCACTCCCTTAGTACACTGGAGCGGCAGCCTAGATTACGTGTTTTTAGATATTTAGATGTTAAAGGCACTCCACAAATGGAATTATTCACAAGAATATATTTGACTATAAAAGAAGTGACATGGGGATAGGGCAGGAAGGTGGAGTTGAGGTCGATGATCAGCCATGATCTTATTGAATGGCAGAGCAGGCTCGAGGGGCCGTATGACCTACTCCTGCCCTTATGTTCTTAATCAACTGAAACTTATGAAATTCTAACAGGACTAGACAGACTAGATGCTGGAAGGATGTTCCCAATGGTCGGGGAGTCCAGAACCAGGGGTCACAGTCTAAGGATAAGGGGTAAGCCATTTAGGACAGAAATGAGGAGGAATTTCTTCACCCAGAGAGTGGTGAACCTGTGGAATTCTCTACCACAGAAGGCAGTAGAGGCCAATTCATTAAATATATTCAAAAAGGAGTTGGATATATTTCTCAAGGCTAAAGGGATCAAGGGGTATGGGGAGAAAGCAGGGACCGGGTACTGAATTTGGATGATCAGCCATGATCACATTGAATGGCGGAGCAGGCTCGAGGGGCCGAATGGCCTACTTCTGCTCCTATCTTCTATGTTTCTATGTATCAACCAATGCCTTTCATTATAACTGGGATCTCCTCATTTACAGCTGATAAGGCAACAATTTCCTAAACTGAAAACCAGGAGACTTGGCACCAGAGGTCAATCAAAGTAAGAACCAGATTTTTTTTGCACTCTTTAAACCCATTCCGTTAAGTATAGCTGATTTTAAACATTATGGGCAGGATTTTCATCGGGCCATTGAGGTGGGATTGGAGGCGTGTGGGGGGTTAAAATCTTGAAATCGGGGGGGGGGGCACGAACCCATCCCACCCCCAACCCGCCTCCATGCCAGTTTCAAAGGAGGCGGGAAGGGGATTAGAGCCAATTAACTGCCTGTTAACAGGCAGTTTTTAGCCTAATCCCTATTTTCATTGGTGAAATGTGGGATTTCCGACGGCTCCAAACCACGCCAAGTTAGCGAGGCGGACAGTCGGGCTGAAGGGCTTGGAGGGGTCGAGATGTCCGGTGTTCAGGTGTGTGATGGGTGCATGAGTGCAGAGGTAAGTGTGTTTTGTGTGTTTAAAGTGTTAAAAGAAGTTTTACTTACCTTTACAGCCTTCCTTCCTTCAGGTCTCGGGAGTCCCTCATCTCACTGGCACAGAAAGCAGAATGGCCGCGATCTGTCAAAAGTTGCAGCATTCAGCTTTCTGTTCCAGGGAGATCTCTAAATCATCCTGAGAGGAAGGAATTAACTTAGAGTACAGATTGTCAGTGTTTGACAGCTTCAAACAGCTGTCAAACGCTGATATTTCATCTGTCAAAAGCTCTTGACAGATGAAATGTCAATCTGTGATGTCACCTGTTGCTGGGTGGCCCTTAATTGGCCTGCTGAGCCCGCTGGGCGGGCTGACCAAGGTTAATCAAGTCAAAATCACGTGGGTTGGCTACAACTCGATGGAGGCGGGACTACAACCTGGAAAGTTGTAGGAATGCTGCAGATAGACTGTACCTCAGAGTATGGGACGTGGAACTATGTCATTCCCCACGCAATGATCTCAGTGTTGTGAACACTTGCAGTTCTTAAAGAGAGTCCCCACGCAATGGCCAAGTTTGAGCCTCAAGGTAGAGCTGAACGAGCCACCCCGGACTCTATTACTTCTACTTCAGTGCTGCCGGTTTGGACCCTGCATTAGGGCTCCTCTTGTTGGCAATGCAACGAGCTCCTGGTTGTAAGCAGGTACCAAGTGTAGGTCAGACACTTCTCTGAAAGAAGAGAAAGGAAAAATATAGCCAGTAGTTGCTGTGGCTCTGAACTGTTGCTTCTCCAATGAAAGCATCGTTCTTGAATGCCACGTGAGGGTTAACGACATGTTTCCCTACCTGGCGAGAGGCCTATCGTTTCCGTATCATTGTGGGGAGTTGGAAGCCAGAAGCCAGGTGCTTTTCCAAGACGAGGCGGGGGGCGGGGGGGAGGGTGGTTGCAGGCAGGGTTCCACCCTGGGTCATTCTTATGCACCTCCCTCTGGTCACCCTGGGAGCAGGTTACCCAGCCATCCTGCCAGCTGCAAGTAGTTTAGATGAGGGAGATCTAGAAACTGTCGTTTCACCTCTTGAACTTGACTGAAATCCAGCCCAGGCTATTGGAGGGTGAAAGTCTTCCACCTGCTGACTGTAAGGATACTATGTGAAATAAGTCGCAACCCAGTTTCCTTTTTTAAATTAATTTTCGGCCTAACATTCATTACCCCTCCCTAATTGCCCCTTGAGAAGGTGGTGGTGAGCCGCCTTCTTGAACCGCTGCAGTCCGTGTGGTGAAGGTACTCCCACACTGCTGTTAGGGAGGGAGTTCCAGGATTTTGACCCAGCGACGATGAAGGATCGGCGATATACTTTCAAGTCAGGATAGTGTGTGACTTGGAGGGGAACTTGGAGGTGGTGGTGTTCCCATGCGCCTGCTGCCCTTGTCCTTCTAGGTGGTAGAGGTCGTGGGTTTGGGAGGTGCTGCCGAAGAAGCCTTGGCGAGTTGCTGCAGTGCATCTTGTAGATGGTACACACTGCAGCCACGGTGCGCCGGTGGTGACGAGAGTGAATGTTTAAGGTGGTGGATGGGGTGCCGATCAAACAGGCTGCTTTGTCCTGGAGGGGTGTGGAGGGCCACTAAGCCAACATTAATTTTCCAATCTCAGTCACAGAGGCCACGATGATGGTTGGTGTGGAAAGCGGTAGAAGGTACTCTTCTGAGATTGGTGCTAAGACAACGTGTTGGGGCAGAATAAAGGGAGCTTTACCCTGCAGCTTGTCATGTTGTCGTGGGCCTGGGAGTGCTTGATGCCGACACTGGGGGTCTCAAATGGGATATTGGGCAGTACTGAGGGTCCTTTACTTAAAAAGGAGGGGGATCTCACACTTGGGAAAAAAAAAACCTATTTATTTCAAAGTATTTAGGTTGGGTATGGTTACTCCTTTATGGAATTCCTAAAATGATACGTAGAGGTATTGAATTATCTGTACAATATGGTCCCTGCACGAATGTATTGAACTTGTGGTGTACAACACAATGCAGATATGAATATACTGGCCTGACAATGTACAGTCTGAAAGCTGTACAGAGAGACTGAACTGCGTGTGCAATACCGCACACAGATTGTACTGACGCTGACAGAATCAGCCATGATCTTATTGGATGGCAGAGCAGGCTCGAAAGGCCATATGCCTACTCCTGCTCCCAATTCTTATGTCCTTAATGCAATAAAGGGTTTGTCTTTTCTGATCTCAGGTATCATTATTACGGTATTGGAATTAAAGAGACATCCATTTATTACCAGTCAGTGTACGCTGGATGCGGCCTAACAAGGTACAGTACCCACATGCACTGCCAGTCACAACAATCGCACGGTTACTCACATAAGGACAGCAGCCACTGGATTTAAAGGGACAATGGCCCCGATTTTAAAGAGTGGGCAGGTACTGCACGTGCCGGCCCCGAAGGGGGGGGGGGGCTGCGAAAACCTGGGGAGTCCGGGGATTGGAGCCCCAGCTGATTTTCATTGAAGGGCTGCATTTGAAATCGACGTTCCGTTCAAAGCCGGTGGGAATCGCACTGAGTCCCGTTCACCCATCAATCACCCCCTGTGCTCACTGATCAACATTGGCTCTCAGTCTGGCAATACCTCGAGTTAAAAATTCTCATCCTTGTTTTTCAAATCCCTCCATGGCTTCGGCCGCTCCCTTGCTCTGTAACCTCCTCCAGCTCTACAACCCTCCGAGAATCTCCAATTCTGGCCTCTTGCGCCTCCCCCGATTTTAATCGCTCCACCATTGGTGGCCGTGCCTTCAGCTGCCCGGGCCCTAAGCTCTGGAATTCCCTCCCTAAACCTCTCCGCCTCGCTACCTCCCTCTCCTCCTTTAAGAAGCTCCTTAAAATCTACCTCTTCAACCAAGATTTTGGTCGTCCGTCCTAATATCTCCTTATGTGGCTCAGTGTCAAATTCAAGTTGTTGTTATTGAATAATGTCAAGGGCAGCGGGTGAGAGCGGGAATTGAGACCGGAGACGGGGACCGAAGGTGAACAGGCCCTGACATAAGAGAAGTGCTGGAGGAGGGGGAGGGGGTGGGGGCTGGTTCCCAAATAGATGCCGGTGTGGGGAGGGAGAGGAGGGGTCGGGGCAAGAGAGGCCCGAGGATTTCTTCCGAAAGATAGAAAAAAAAAATCTTAACTTAGCTCGCCCTCTTCTGGCCGCTCTGCTGCAGCCTGCCAAGATTCTCTGCCAGGGCCTTCCGCCTGAGCCGGCGCACAAATCACGCCATGGCACTGATGGCATCTTTGAGTCGCGACTTTCGCATTTAAATAAGGCCCTCGCTCGCCTGCAGCGGGAGCCTTGGCCGACTTCAAAGTCGGTGAAGTTAAGAGGGCTGGAACGGTGTGGCCCCAGGCCAGTAAGTGGACTCGGCCTGATTTTAACCCCCCATTTGCGTTGGGCGGGTGGGCGGGGCCCACAAGTATCTCACCTGAGAAGTTGGAGTGCGTCACAGACAGAAAGTAATAGTGAGCAATAAGGAGAGAACTACATATGAAAAAACACAGGTAATATCTGGCTGAAGGGCAGTGCCTCACAACCTGTGGAGAAAATTCTATCTGCAAACAGCCTAAGGGAGACAAAAAATAAACTGAAAATTTAACCACACATCTTGCATTTATATAGCGCCTTTAACATAGTAAACCGTCCCCAAGGGGCTTCACAGCAGTGATTATCAAACAAAATTTGACAGCGAGCTACATGTTAGGGCAGGTGACCAAAAGCTTGGTCAAAGAGGTAGGTTTTAAGGAGTGTCTTAAAGGAGGAGAGAGAGAGAGAGATGGAGAGGCGGAGAGGTTTAGGGAGGGAATTCCAGAGTTTAGGCCCTAGGCAGCTGAAGGCACGGCCACCAATGATGGAGCGATTAAAATCAGGGATGGGCAAGAGGCCAGAATTGGAGGAAGTAGAGATCTCGGAGGTCTGTAGGGCTGGAAGACAGTTTTAGGAACATTGAAGATCACAAAATGGCCAAAGAAAATAGAAATATTAAAAAACAAACGCAAATCCAAAATGAAAACAGGAAATGTTGTGAATCCACAGTGAGGTCATTCGGCTACTTGAAGAAAAAGAAACGGGTTCATATTTTGGGTGGGATTTTCCATCTGACTATTCCAGGAGAACAGATTCTTCTGTTCTTCTGTGTTTAGTTCTAAACATTTGCACCAGTAATACAACCTAAGCTGATGGAATTTAGAAGAATGAGAGGTGATCTTATTGAAACATATAAGATACTGAGGGGGCTCGACAAGGTAGATACAGAGAGGATGTTTCCCCTTATGGGGGAATCTAGAACTAGGGGGCATAGTTTCAGAATAAAGGGTCGCCCTTTTAGAACTGAGATAAGGAGGAAATTCTTCTCTCAGAGGGTTGTAAATCTGTGGAATTCTCTGCCCCAGAGAGCTGTGGAGGCGGAGTCATTAAATACATTTAAGGTGGAGATAGACAGATTTTTCCAAGATAAGGGAGTGAAGGGTTATGGGGAGCGGGCGGGGAAGTGGCTTTGAGCCCAAGATCAACCATGATCTTATTGAATGGCGGAGCAGGCTCGAGGGGCCGACTGGCCTATTCCTGCTCCTATTTCTTATGTTCTTAAAAATCTGACCATCAAGATGCTTCCAATGAATTGTGTTGTTTTTAATGGGAAAAAATATAATCGTTAGCTGATTAAAAAATTTGCAGGGCCACGGGGAAAGGGCGGTGGGGAGTGGGACTAGCTGAAGTGCTCCTGCAGAGAGCCGGCACGGTCTCGACGGGCCGAATGGTCTGTGCTGTAACCATTCTATGATTTACACTCAAGAAAGTCAACATTCCCCCATGTTTGCCTGCACAGCCTCATCGCACTTCATTCAGTGAAGCAATTTGAGACATTCCATTGACATATAAATGAAAGTGTGATTATTTTTTACTTTTATTATATTTAACTGTGGCCTTTCTTTTAATTTTAAGATTTTCAGGCACCAAAGTTAAAACCGAGGTAAGCAAAGTACAGATATTAATAATTAAACGCTTAAAGCAAAATCAGGATGTTGAAAGAACTCTCCAAATTGGGTTAAATCGCTCCATGGAACTTTAAATAAAAAGAAAGGAATTTCTCACTAACTTCCTTAATGTTGTAACCAAGAGTGATGGTGCAATATTCAAACTCACCCAACACAGCTTTAATGCAAGGGTCAGTTTTGCTAGGTAAGGGTATCAAGGGGTCTGTAGCTGAGGCAGGTCAATGGAGTTGAGGTACAGATCAGCCAGGACCTCATTGAATGGCGAGGCAGGCTCGAGGGGCTGAAGGGCCTCCTCCTGCTCCTATAGAATCATGGAAATTTACGGCTCAGAAGGAGGCCATTCGGCCCATTGTGTCCGTGCCGGCCAAAAAAGAGCTATCCAGCCTAATCCCACTTTCCAGCTCTTGGCCCGTAGCCCTGTAGGTCATGGCACTTCAAGTGCATATCCAAGTACAGGAAACTTTCGATTTACCAGCACCTAAATAACCGGAAATCTTGGTTAACCGGCAAAATTCAGGAGTAGGTTCAGGTAAGTTTTATTACTTGCCTTCCTCGATCTGGTGCTGTGCAAGGGTGTGGCTGCAGCTGTTGCTAAGCTACAGAGACGCTTGGAACTTGTGGCCATTGTTCTGAACCTAACAGGGTTTGTTGCTTTATACGGAGCGCTCAGCTCCGTATCTTTTACTATAGCTTTCGGTTATCCGGAATTTTTGATGAACCGGCACCACGTCGGTCCCGTCGGTGCCGGATAAAAAAAAGTTTCCTGTACTTTTTAAATGTGATGAGGGTTTCTGCCTCTACCACCCTATCAGGCAGTGAGTGCCAGACCCCAACACCCTCTAATCCTTCTATTAATTACTTTAAATCTATGCTCTCTGGTTATTGACCTCTCTGCTAAGGGAAATTTGTCCTTCCTACCCACTCTATCTAGGCCCCTCATAATTTTCTACACCTCAATCAAATCTGCCCTCGGCCTCCTCTGCTCCAAAGAAAACAACCCCAGCCTATCCAATCTTTCCTCATAGCTAAAATTCCCCAGTTCTGGCAACATCCTCGTAAATCCTACATTCATCATCCATCTTGCCCACAGCGGAGCTAATCCTGTCAACATGGCATCAGTTTAGGCTGTACCTACTTTTAGTGTGAAACCTGAAACTCCTATTTCATTTTTGTCGCCTTTCCTCTGTGCCACAAGCCACGCTCGACCGAGAGGGCTGCCAAGCAACCTCATCAGTCTTCCCATTCGCGCTACTCAAGCTCCTAAATCCCATGGGGAAATCCGAAGGAGAGTCAGCGGGAGCCATCCAGTGTTTAAGATTGAATAATGTATTTGTGTATGGGTCCAGCAGATGGAGCCTAAACTTGGAAGTAATGCTACCCTTCGGTTGGTTCAAGTCCCCGCTCCAGAGACTTGAGCACAAAAATCTAGGCTGACGCTCCCAGTGCAGTGCTGAGGGAGTGCGGCACTGTCAGAGGTGCCGTCTTTCGGATTAGACAGTAAACCGTCTGCTCGCTCAGGTGGACGTAAAAGATCCCGCGGCACTATTTCCAAGAAGAGCAGGGGAGTTATCCCCGGTGTCCTGAGGCCAATAGTTACCCCTCAATCAACATCACTAAAAACAGAGGGTCTGGTCACTATCACATTGCTGTTTGTGGGATCTTGCTGTGTGCAAACTGACTACTGCATTTCCTACATTACAACAGTGACTGCGCTTCTTTTCTGTTGTAGGGAACGTGTAGAAAATACTCTTTAAGTTCCAAAATCGGGATGCTGTTACCAGACTACCCAGAAGCTGAAAACCTAATTCTGAGCGATGGGCTTGAACGTGAGGAGGTACAACAGTCCTAACAGTTACAACGATGTGTCTGAATGGGTGAGAATGGGCACCGGACTGTTACTGAGGAATTCAGTCTATGCCACATGGGAGAGAGGCAATAAACGGACAGTGTCCGTCATTTGCAAAGATTTACACAGTGGTGGGATGTGAGTTCACAGATGGGTGGAGAAGCACCTTGGAGGGCAAGTTACTATTACGTGAAATTACAAAGCATTTACAGCACAGGAACAGGACGCTTGGTCCAACTGGTCCGTGCCGGTGTTTATGCTCCACACCAGCCCCCTCCCACCCTACCTCATCCAACACTATCAGCATATCCTTCTATTCCTTTCTCCCTCATATCTTTTTTTTCATTCGTTCATGGGATGTGGGCATCGCTGGCAAGGCTGCCATTTATTGCCCCTCCCCAATTGCCCTTGAGCCGCCTTCTTGAACTGCTGCAGTCCATGCGGTGAAGGTACTCCCACGGTGCTGTATTCCTCTTTATAGCGGTTTGGTACCAACTGAGTGTCTTGCTAGGCCATATCAGAGGGCAGTTAAGAGTCAACCACACTGCTGTGGGTCTGGAGTCACATATAGGCCAGACCGGGTAAGGGCAGCAGATTTCCTTCCCTGAAGGACATTACTGAACCAGATGGGTTTTTACGACAATCCGGTAGTTTCATGGTCACCATTACCGACACTAGCTTTTTATTCCAGATTATATGTTTTCCTAGCTTTGCCTTAAATGCATCTGTTGGTGGGAATTAAAATAAAAACAGAAAATGCTGGAAATACTCAGCCGGTCAGGCAGCATCTGTGGAGAGAGAGAAGCAGTGTTAAATTTTTAGGTCGATGACTAAGGTGTTAGCCTTATCTCAGTGGGCAGCACTCTCACCTCTGAGTCAGAGTGGGTTCACGTCCCACTCCAGAGACCTGAGCACAAAATCTAGGCTGACGCTCCCAGTGCAGTGCTGAGGGAGTGCTGCACTGTCTTTTGGATGAGACGTTAAACCAAGGTCCCGCCTGCCCTCTCAGGTGAAAGATCCCATAGGACTATTTCGAAGAAGAACCTGGTGTTCTCCCCAGTGTCCTGGCTAACAGACTATCTGGTCATTGCTGTTCGTGGGATCTTGCTGTGCTGACACATTTCCTACATTACTTCAGTGAGCATAATTCAAACAATACTTAATTGGCTATAAAGTGCTTTGGGATATCCTGAAGGTGTGAAAGGCGCTATAGAAATGAAAGTTCTTTCTTTCCTTAGGTGAACACCTTCCTGCTCATGTACCAAATACACTGCCAGAGGATCCTGGACACAGTCATTGCAGCCAGTTTTGATGAGGTGATTTTGTTTTTTTGACCCGTTTCGGTTGCCTTTAGCCCTCCCTAAGCCTGTTACAAGTTGCCCCGTAATGTCCTCTTTCCTTCACCACCTTCTTTAGGCTCCCATGCCCCTCCACATCCCCATCTATTGTCCAGACCAAGGAGGCGGGCAGGAGATCCGATCCCTTATCCCTGCCCTGCTTCAAGCCTCTAGGAGATGCGCCAGAGCCCAAAGTAATGTCTTCTGGCTTTCAATTCCCACCCACCCACCCCTTCCCCCACTGCAGGGAGGGACCGTTTCTGTGCAGCATCTCCTTAATCTTGACGAAATCAGGAAATCATTGGCCCCGAAATTCTGAACCCTGCGACCCACCGCCAGAAGTGCAGCGGGGCGAGACTCACGTCCGACCAATGGGCCCCGACACTGACCCCGCCAGCAAATCCTGGGGTCAGCACAGGGTCATATTAATGGGCGGGAACAAAGGCACGATTCCTGCCAGCAGTGGATGGGAGGCGCCCAGAAGGCCCAAAGAATTCATGGGGAAGATGCGGGGCAGCGCACCAGCTGAGGGCAGCTGTAGGGTTGAGGGTTTGGACAATTCTTGATTGAGTTTTTTGATGAGGTACATAAGAACATAAGAAATAGGAGCAGGAGTAGGCCAATCGGCCCCTCGAGCCTGCTCCGCCATTCAATAAGATCATGGCTGATCTGATCCTAACCGCCAATCTACTATCACAGAACCATCTCCTGAATCTAACAGAATTAGACACACGAAATAGGAGCAGGATCAGGCTACACGGCCCCTGGGCCCGCTCCGCTACCCACAGGGCCATGACCGATCCGAACCTAGACTCATGTCCAAATTCCTGCCCGCTCCCCGTAACCCTTAATTCCCTTTACTTCTAGGAAACTGTCTATTGAGAGGGTAGATGGGGGCAATGCGGTTGACGTAATGTACATGGACTTCCAAAAGGCGTTCGACAAAGTGCCACATAATAGGCTTGCCTGCAAAGTTGAAGCCCGTGGAATAAAAGGGACCGTGGCAGCATGGATACGGAATTGGCTAAGTGACAGGAAACAGAGAGTAGTGGTGAACGGTTGTTTTTCAGACTGGAGGAAGGTATACAGTGGTGTTCCCCAGGGGTCGGTTCTAGGACCACTGCCTTTCTTGATATATATTAATGACTTGGACGTGGGTGTACAGGGCACAATTTCAAAATTTGCAGATGACACAAAGTTGGAAGTATAGTGAACAGTGAGGAAGATAGACTTCAAGACAGGCTGGTGGAATGGGCGGACACGTGGCAGATGAAATTTAACGCAGAAAAGTGCGAAGCGATACGGGATCCTGGGCTTCATAAACAGAGGCTTAGGGCAGGATTTTACCAGCCCCGAGGTGGGACTGCCGGTAAAGTAGCAGAAAGTGGGGGCGGATGGTAAACCCACTCCCATCCCGTCTCCGTGCCCTTTTTCCAGGAGGCGGGAAGATGTTCTGCTTCGGGTCCCGTCTCCTCGAGGCGGGTAAGGGATTAAATCCTTTTAATTTTCTGTTAACAGTTAGTTAACAGGCAGAAAAAAGGATTAGTCCCATTTTACCTTTTCAGGTGAAGGCTTCCCGACCTCGGAGAACCCCGCCGGGTTGGAGGAGTTGAGTAGGAGGTCTGCAGGGGTCAGAGAGACCTGAAAGTAAGATGTAGAGGTGAGTGATGGGATGGTGTGGAGTGATAAGTATGTGAGGTGAGTGTTAAGTGTTCAAAAATGTTCACTTACCTTGGTTTCTCCCTATAGCCTTCATCCATTCTGGATTGGGAGTCCCGACATCTTCCTTGTCGATTTCACAGACTGGCTGTAGGATCCTCCGAACCAACAGTCATCTGAAATCGACAAAGTGGAAAGGTTTGATGAGTCCTGAACACAAGGCCTCATCAAACTACAGAGAATGTCAGTGTTTGACAGCTTCACAGAGCTGTCAGACGCTGACATTTCTTCTTTCAAGAAGTCTTGACAGATAGCACGTCAGATGTTGACGTGCTCCGTCAGTGACTTCCCCCTAATTGGCCTGCTGAGCCCGCCGGGTGGGCTTAACAAGGTCAATCAGGGGAAAATCCCTCTGGTTGGCCAGAAGATGATGGTGGCGGGACATTGACACGACAAGCAGCAGTCCCGCCTCCAACTCGTCTCCATTGAGAAAATCCAGCCCAAAGAGTACAAAAGCAAGGAAGTTATGATGAACTTTTATAAAACACTTGTTCGGCCTCAACTGGAGTATTGTGTTAATTCTGGGCACCGCACCTTAGGAAGGATGTGAAGACCTTAGAGAGGATGCAGAAAAGATTTACAAGAATGTTTCCAGGGATGAGGGACTTCCGTTACGTGGATAGACTGGAGAAGCTGGGGTTGTTCTCCTTAGAGCAGAGACGGTTGAGAGGAGATTTGTTAGAGGTGGTCAAAATCATGAGGATCCTAGACAGTGCAGATAGAGAGAAACTGTTCCCATTGGCGGAAAGGTCAAGAACCAGAGGACACAGATTTAAGGTGATTGGCAGAAGAACCAAAGGCGACATGAGGAAAAACTTTTTTACGCAGCGAGTGGTTATGATCTGGAATGCACTGCCTGAAAGGGTGGTGGAGGCAGACTCAATCGTGGCTTTCAAAAGGGAGTTGGATAAGTACCTGAAAGAAAAAAAATTGCAGGGCTACGGGGAAAGGGTGGGGGAGTGGGACTAGCTGAGGTGCTCTTGCAGAGAGCCGGCACGGGCTTGACGGGCCGAATGGCCTCCTACTGTGCTGTAACCATTCTATGATTCTATTCTATGATTCTCTTAAAGCGGAACCTGCGTACAGGAGGGTTAACTCATGGCTCCAATAGGAACCGGGGAGGCTGGAAAGAGCAGAAGGGGCGAGTTCACAGTGGTGAAATGGAGTGATGTTTCAGTTCTGAAGTTCAAGAACTTGACTAGGCTTATATTCGCTGGAGTTTAGAAGAATGAGAGGGGATCTCATTGAAACTTTTAAAATTCTGACAGGACCGGACAGACTAGATGCAGGAAGGCTGTTCCCGATGGCGGGGGAGTCCAGAACCAGGGGTCACAGTCTAAGGATAGGGGCTAAGCCATTTAGGACTGAGATGAGGAGGAATTTCTTCACCCAGAGAGTGGTGAACCTGTGGAATTCTCTACCACAGAAGGCAGTGGAGGCCAATTCATTAAATATATTCAAGAAGGAGTTGGATATATTTCTTAAGGCTAAAGGGATCAAGGGATATGGGGAGAAAGCAGGGACAGGGTACTGAATTGGATGATCAGGCATGATCTCATTAAATGGCGGAACAGGCTCGAGGGGCCGAATGGCCTACTCCTGCTCCTATCTTCTATGTTTCTATGACATGCCTTTATTGTTAATTGATGATCGCGAGTGTTTTGTGTCAAGAATTCACTGGGTCATTATTTTTAACTCCATTTGCTGTGCACTGCAAGAGAATTGAAGGAGCAGCTTTTCTAATACAATTTCAAACGTTGGCCTCCGAGGCAGCAGGTTGTGGGGTTCAACCACACACTAGGACTTGAGCACATAAAAACAGACACTGCAGCGAAGGGAGAGCTGCTTTGTTGGCAGTGTCGTCTCTCGGATGAGAGGTTAAACCAAAGCCCCGCCTGCCCGCTCAGATTAAAGGTTCCACGGCACTGGTCCAAGAAGAGTGGCGAGTTCGCCTGGCGTTGAATATATTTAAGGTGGAGATAGACAGATTTTTGAACGATAAGGGAGTCGAGGGTTATGGGGAGCGGGCAGGGAAGTGGAGTTGAGGCCAAGATCAGATCAGCCATGATCTTATTGAATGGCGGAGCAGACTCGAGGGGCCGAATGACTGACTCCTACTCCTATGTCTTATGTTCTTGCCAACGTCACCAGGACAGATTAATTGGTCATTACTTGGATATGCACTTGAAGTGCCATAACCTACAAGGCTACGGACCAAGTGCTGGAAAACGGGATTAGGGCGGACAGCTCTTTTGTCGCCCGGCATGGACAAGATGGGCCGAATGGCCTCCTTCTGTGCTGTAAATTTCTATGATTGTATGATTTGTAGGATCGTCCTGTGAACAAGGTGCCTGCCACACTCGCCCACAAAACCACAGAGAGTACATCTCACAAGTAATTCATTATGGACGTCCCCAGGACATGAAAGGCGCTATACAAATGCAAGTCCTTTTCTTTCTGTTGCTTACTGGGTTCAGAGTCCTGTTGTGAGCCGCTGTTCTCACTCCCACCCTCACAGGTCCCCAGCTTGCTGCTTCACTTTTGGCAAGGATTGCCTGATCACCTGCGGCCCCTGCTGAGAGCGGAACTCATTGTTGATACAGTCGGCCTTTACGACTCCATTCTGTACAAGGTAACGGAAGCCCCGCTGTATACTGCTGTGTGTTTGTCATTCATTGAGCGATTGAACGCATGACATCAAACTGAGCTTGTCTGGACATTGGAAATGTGGCAGTGCCTGAGAGCGAAACCAAACCAAACTAACTGTCTTTATGTTTGGTGCAAAAATAAAGCGTGTAATTGTTGCATCAGTTTTGTTGGCTGAATATATATATACAATAGCAAAATACTGCGGGTGCTGGAAATCTGAAATAACAACAGGAAATGCTGGAAATACTCAGCAGGCCAGGCAGCATCTGTGGAGAGAGAAACAGAGTTAACGTTTCAGGTCTGGGACCCTTCATCAGAACTTGAAAAGGTTAGAGATGTAACAGATACTAAGCAGGTGCAGAGGCAGGGAAAGGGGGAGGGGAGGGGAGGGGCGGAAGGAACTGAAGGAATATTCTGTGCTAGTGTAGGAGGCAGGAGAGATTAAATGTTGCAAATGGGGATGGCAGAATCATCAACAGCCTGAAAAATGGGGGCAGGGGTTATGGTCTGAAATTGTTGAACTCAAGGCTGTAAAGTGCCTAATCGAAAGATGAGGCGCTGTTCCTCGAGCTTATGTTGAGCTTCATTGGAACAGTGTAAGAGGCCGAGGACAGAGAGGTCAGAGTGGGAGTGGAGCGGAGAATTACAGTGACAGGCGACCGGAAGGGTGAACCCGAGCTTCTGGGTCCCAGACCTGAAACGTTAACTCTGTTTCTCTCTCCACGGATGCTGCCTGGCCTGCTGAGTGCTTCCAGCGTTTTATATATATATAGATATATTTGTGTTTAATTTATTCTCGGAATGTGGGCGTCGCTGACAAGGCCGGCATTTATTGCCCATCCCTAATTGTCCTTGAGAAGGTGGTGGTGAGCCGCCTTCTTGAACCGCTGTAGTCCGTGCGGTGAAGGTACTTGTAATGTATATACCGTTAAGGGGGGAACTATCTTTTACAGCTCATGTATACTGCAGTACCGGCAGTGACCACACCTGTCTATAGCCCTGAGTTGTAATCTGTACAGATCAGTTCCCGTGTGAGCCACGTTGAGTAAACACCTGTTGTACTGTTCTCCTGCAGTCTGTGTCTTATTATACACAGACACAACAGTACTCCCATGGTGCTATTAGGGAGGGAGTTCCAGGATTTTGACCCAGTGACGATGAAGGAACGGCCGATATATATGTCCCAGTTGGGATGGTGTGTGACTTGAAGGCAAACTTGGAGCTAATGTTGTTCCCATGCGCTTGCTGCCCTTGTCCTTCTAGGTGGTGGAGGTCGTGGGTTTGGGAGGTGCTGCCAAAGAAGCCTTGGTGACTGGCTGCAGAGCATCCTGTGTATAGTACACACTGCGGCTACGGTGCTTCAGTGGTGAAGGGAGTTGGGCTCTGTTGCACTGTACTGTGTAGATTAAACACAACCGGCATTTATTGGCAGGTGAAAAGAACCGAATGACCACTGCAGTCCGTGAGCTGAAGGTGCTCCCACAGTGCTTTTAGGGAGGGAGTGCCAGGATTTTGACCCAGCGACGATGACTAAACAGCAATGTATTTCCAAGTCAGGATGGTGTGTGACTCGGAGGCGAACCTGGAACTGAAGTGCGTGTGCAAATGGCCTTTCAATGGCTCACAGCTTTTCCCACATGAGCAGAAACGGGAATGTTCTGTTACGACTATTTCTTTAAATGGTGGGGATGAAGTTCCCAGTTGCCAGTAGTGCCCCCCAAGGTACCAAAATAGCACTTGGGCCATTTGAGGTTCAAGTGGACAGGCTCCTTCTTGAAAATGGGTCCTGATGGTGAGGCTCCATTTTTAAATGGCCATTCACAGCTTCAAAATAAAACCAAAAAGTCCTGGAAAAGCAGGACAGGTTGGTCAGCTTATGAAAGAGAAACGATAGGTTAACATTTTTGGAGGGACTTTTCACTAGGAAGAGTGAATTTTTTAAAATTAACTTGACTATTTATTTCCAGCGAGTTTCTAGTCAAATGCTTAGCTCAGCCCTTGGCTTGGCTTAATCAGGACTCTAGCAGCGATTCAAAGATAACAGCCGAAATATTCACAGATTATTTCATTTCTGACAGGCACTTATCGACGTCTTAATACCATCCTCAATGAGGGACTTACCAGAAGGGTAGGAGTCAATTTATAATCCTTGGGTAGAATTTATAAGCACAAGAGATTCGATATTTTCACCTGGCGTGCAACGCCGATCTGCTATTGAGTATTTTACATTCAGTTTCACAGCAGAACTGAAGAACTTCACAAGACAACTCCCTGGGTGGTTGGCGTATTGTCTGGAGGGAATCCCACCGGAAATTAGGAATAAAAAATCACAAGGTAGAGTAACGTTGAGTAAATGCTTCTCATGTCTCCTCTCTCGCGCCATTGCATTGTATGATGGGAATCGGCAGTCTGGGAGCTGTTTGACTGAACATCATATCCCAGCACCTGGGTCGACAGCTCCCTCGCTCCGTAAAAATATATCTATCGATCTATCTATCTATTTCTCTATCTGTCTGCCTATCTATCTATCTGTCTGTCTATCCATCTGTCTGTCTATCTTTCTATCTGTCCGTCCATCTTTCTATCTGTCTGTCTATCTCTCTATCATCCGTCTGTCTGTCTGTCTATCTGTCTGTCTGTCAGTCTTTCTATCTATCTGTCTATCTCTCTATCATCCGTCTGTCTGTCTGTCTATCTGTCCGTCCATCTTTCTATCTGTCTGTCTATCTATCTCTCTATCATCCATCTGTCTGTCTATCTTTCTATCTGTCTATCTGTCCGTCTGTCTGTCTATTTATCTATCTGTCTATCTATCTTTCTATCTGTCTGTCTGTCTATCTCTCTATCATCCAACTATCTATCTATCTATCTATCTAGCCTGCTAATGCCATTCAAAACTAACGTTGTGTGAATGGGGCTTGAGTACTAGTACAGTAAATTTACAATCGCAGATCAACCTCTGCCTTACAGGTATTTTGGCAGAAATAATGACCTGGAAACCCCATCCTGCCACGCCATTTTTTACAGGCCTAAAACGGATGCCTAAGCCTCCAATATGGCAGGTGGCGCATGCGGCTCATTCCGCGCCGGATGTGTGCCGCTCGCCATATTGGATCGGGTTCCTCCTTGGGCCTCCAGAACGCACGTCGGAAGTGTTACAAAGCCCATTAAAATATTTAAATAAAGGGTCCTACGCTTGTTGTGAGGCTGGGCTGCCCCCAGTGCCTGACTCGCCGCGTGATAAACTCGCTCGGCGACTCGTGGCGCTAACAGGTCGGAAGGCCCCTTCAGTGGCGCTCTTTAAAGGGGCTCATCCACCACGTACAGGTGAGTTGCTGGTTTGTCCTTTTAGGCTGCTGGTTAATGGCTAGGCATTTTCTGGCCTATCTTCTGCCTTCTACAACCGATTTTAGACTTCTGCTATCAAGTTTTTGCTGGTGCTGGCAACTTCATTCCTCTGCCGATGCAACTGTTGCCTGGAGGGCTTTCTGCCCCTGGGGGAGTGGGGGGAGGGGACACGATCTTCTTTAAGAGGTACCACATCTTATGTATAAATACATGTGTCTAGATTTTCTAATTGGCATCAGTTTAACAACAACCACTTGCATTTATATAGCGCCTTTTAATGTAGTAATAACATCCCCAGGGCGCTTCACAGGAGCGATTATCAAATACAATTTGACACCGAGCCACTTAAGTAGATATTAGGACAGGAGACCCAATGCTTGGTCAAAGAGTTTTAAGGAGTGTCTTACAGGAGGAGAGAGAGGCGGAGAGGTTTAGGGAGGGAATTCCAGAGCTTAGGGCCCAGGCGGCTGAAGGCACGGCCGCCAATGGTGGGGCGATGAAAATCGGGGATGCTCAAGAGGCCAGAATTGGAGGAGCGCAGGGATCTCGGAGGGTTGTAGGGCTGGAGGAGGTTCTTCCTTCTTTTTCTTAGGCAGTCCCTCGGAACCGAGGATGACTTGCTTCCACATTAAAAATGAGTTCTCAGGTGACTGATTAGTCCAATGCGGGACCTACAGTCTCTGTCACAGGTGGGGCAGATGGTGGTTGAAGGGGCAGGTGGGTGGGGTCCTTGGGTTGATGTGCGCTCCTTGCGCTGCCTGTGCTTGGCTTCCGCTTGCTCCCGGCGAAGAGACTCGAGGTGTTCGGCGCCTTCCCGGATGCTTCTCCTCCACTTTGTACGGTCTTGGGCCAGGGATTCCCAGGTGTCGGTGGGGATGTTATACTTTTTCAAGGAGGCTTTGAGGGTGTCCTTGAAGCGTTTCCTCTGCCCACCTGGGGCTCTCTTACCGTGCCGGAGCTCCGAGTAGAGCGCTTGTTTTGGGAGTCTCGTATCGGGCATGCGGACAATGTGACCCGTCCATCGGAGCTGATCGAGCGTGGTCAGATCTTCGATGCTGGGGATGTTGGCCTGAGTGAGAACACTGACTTTGGTGCGCCTATCCTGCCAATGGATTTGTAGGATCTTGCGGAGGCAGCATTGGTGGTACCTCTCCAATGCTTTGAGGTACCTGCTGTACATGGTCCATGTCTCTGAAGCATACAGGAGGGCGGGTATCACTGCTGCTCTGTAGACCATGAGCTTAGTGCCGGGTTTGAGGTCCTGGTCTTCAAACACTCTCTTCCTCAGGTGACCGACTGGCACACTGAAGGTGGTGTTGGACTTCATCATCGACGTCTGCCCTTGTTGACAGCAGGCTCCCGAGGTGTGGAAAGTGGTCCACGAGGAAGTTACAGAGATAGGGAGAGGCCAGGCCACGGAGGGATTTGAACACAAACGCAGGCGGTAACCCGTTTTAAATTATACAGGATATCGCCAGCCAGGGAGCTAAAATGGCCCAGGACTCACATCGAGGAGCCCGTGGGGGACACCTGGCCCCTGCCCCCGCCCAGCTCCGAATGCCCTGAGCTAAAACATACCCTATAGTCTTGATGGTGAGATCCCTCTTCAGCTGTTCTTGATGCTAAGACCCCTTCTTTAAACTGTCATAATACAAGGACTCCTTTCTGAAAGTGGTCTCATTGGTGAAACTCGTCCCTCGTTAACAGTACTTCTGCTGATGGGAGACTTTCTTTGAACTCTGTCGAACAATTTGCCTTCTCCCTTATCTGGGGCTAAGAGTTGTTTGTTGTATTTCAGTTGCCCGGACCATGCTGGGATTGATAAAGAGGCAGATCTCATTTCTCTACATTGCCCAGGTGAGAGAAACGGTTAACCTGTACATGTACAAGGGGTATTAAAGTCTAATCCGGTAGATGGTGGGAATGAGCCAGGGCCATTCAGCCCATCCAGCTTGCCCAGTTGTGGAGTAACTATTAATATTGTCTATTTTTTTAAAAAACTCTTCTTCACAGACAGCAAGGGCGGTGCTATCAGACCAGAACTGCGTGGCCTGTATGGTGCGAGACTTGCTGGTGTTAGATTTGAACATTGCATTCAATCAACTTAATATGGCGGCTGGGCCTCGAGATAGCTTCGCTTTGGACAGATCATCGGTTCTCCAAGGTACGTCAACCATCTCAGGCCTGATGAGTAGTAAAAATCCATTTTGGGCATTCTACCTTAAAAAGGGACATTGGTAGAGAGCCTCGCTCCATCATCCCTTTTGCCATTTAATCTCTCCTGCCTTCCACCCTATCACAGACCTTCCCTTTTGTTCTTTCCTCCCCTCCCCTCTTTCCCTGCCCCGCTAGCTTAAAAACCTGTTTCATCTCCAGCTTTTTCCAGTTCTGACAAAGGATCATCCACCTGAAACGTTAACTCTGTTTCTCTCTCCGCAGATGCTGCCTGACCTGCTGAGTGTTTCCAGCATTTTCTGTTTTTATTTCAGATTTCCACAGTATTTTGCTTTTGTATTGGTGGAGTGAATTGGGTTCAGAAGGTTTGTTGTCTAAGAGACCTAGAGTTACTTGTGATGGAGCGAGAATCACTGAAGCAAAGTTATTTTGATTAAAGTGAGAGATGGCACGATTCAGACCTTGAGCGGAATGCACATTGTAGATGCCAAGGAAGCAACTTAACTTGGTCTGTACACACAGGACTGAAAGTCACAAAGGATTAAAAAAAAGAGGTAACTGCAATGGGGCGGTGGGGGGAGGGGGTGTGGGTGAGGAAGGATATACTTGCCTTAGAGGGGGCGCAACGAAGGTGACATGAATCAGGCATTCATGAAAGAAAGACTTATGAAATAATACTGAGCGGCCTACGGGTGGCGCTGTCCAGGGAGAGTATAAATACTCGGGCATGGGCCCAGCTTGCGCAGGACATTCTTAACAGGAACTAGTGAAGGACACAACTAGACCTCCATGTTGTAAAACAGTTGATTAAAGCTTTGTTTAACGCTTAGACCAAGTGCCTAGTAGTTTTCTTACATCAGAAGTTTCACTAGATTGATTCCTGGGATGAGAGGGTTGTCCTATGAGGAGAGATTGAGTAGAATGGGCCTATACTCTCTGGAGTTTAGAAGAATGAGAGGTGATCTCATTGAAACATATTAGATTCTGAGGGGGATTGACAGGGTAGATGCTGAGAGGTTGTTTCCCCTGGCTGGAGAGTCTAGAACCAGGGGTCACAGTCTCAGGATAAGGGGTCGGCCATTTAAGACTGAGATGAGGAATTTCTTCACTCAGAGGGTTGCGAATCTTTGGAATTCTCTAGCCGAAAGGGCTGTGGATGCTGAGTCATTGAGTATATTCAAGATAGAGATCGATAGATTTTTGGACTCTAAGGGAATCAAGGGATATGGAGATTGGGCGGGAAAGTGGAGTTGAGTTCGATGATCAGCCATGGTCTCATTGAATGGCGGAGCAGGCTCGAGGGGCCGAATGGCCGACTCCTGCTCCTATTTCTTATGTTCTTATGTTCTTCTGAATCCATAGACTTCAAATTCTAGCAAAGAGTTCAAGGCATGAGTTCAATTTTTATGAACCCATCGAGGATTGTTTTTTCAGATTACGGGATCATGACTATTACCTCAGACCCACCTGAACGTATTAGTGCCATGTAATTTGATGGAGCTGACATCGATGACGTTCTGTGAATGCTGGAATCCGAGAGAACGTTCCGCATTTAGTATCAGATAATACCTATCTTTGCTTGCAGGTGTTAAAGAGTTTCAGTTACTCCTGCAGAGGCCTGCGACAATAGAGACCTTCACGGACTGGCTCGATAGAACTGTGGAGAAATATATCTCAAAGGTATCAAAACAACTTCTCGAGTACCCATGGTAACATTCCCTTGTAACTGAATTGTTAAAATGAATTAACAATTGCAGTACTGAGGGAGTGCTGCACTGTCGGAGGTGCCGTCTTTCAGATGCGACGTTAAACCGAGGCCCCGTCTGCTCTCTTAGGTGAACGTAAAAGATCCCGTGGCACTATTTCGAAGAAGAACAGGGGAGTCCTCCCCATTGTCCTGGCCCAATATTGATCCCTTGACCAAAATTGCTAAAAAGCAACAGAAAATGCTGGAAATACTCATCAGGCCAGGCAGCATCCGTGGAGAGAGAAACAGAGTTAACGTTTCAGGTCTGGGACCCTGCTATTGCATCACTAAAAAGCAGATTATCAGGCCACTTATCTCATCGCTGTTTGTGGGACCTTGCTGTGCGCAAATTGGCTGCTGCTGTTTCCTACATTACAACAGTGACTACACTTCAAAAATATTTAATTGGCTGTGAAGCGCTTTGTAATGTCCTGAGGTTGTGAAAACCGCGATATAAATCCAAGTCTTTCTTTTTTTCTCATAACCCATCAGAAACTTGAAGGTCTCTGGAAGATGTCCCCTTAACCTTCGCAGTGAAAAACGTTCTAACTTCTCAAATGTCTCTTCAGTGTAACCCATCATTTCTGGTAAATTACATTTTCTTCTTAAAACAAAGAAAGAAAGGAGTTATATATGGCACTTTTCAAATCCTCAGATGTCCCAAGCCACTTCACACCCAACGAGTTACTTTGGAAGTGTAGGCCTTGTTATGTAGTCAAACACAGCAGCCAATTTGCACAAGACCCCACAAACAGCAATGAGATAAATGTCCAATAAAAACAGAGAATGCTGGAAACACTCAGCAGGTCAGGCAGCATCTGTAGAGAGAGAAACAGAGTTAATGTTTCAGGTCGATGACCCTTCGTCAGATTTCCAGCATCCGCAGAATTTTCCTCCTGTATTTGAGATAAATGTCCAGTTCATCTGTTTTTGGTGGTGTTGGTTGAAGGATAAAAGTTGGTCTGGACAACCAGAAGACCTCCCCTGCTCTTCTCTGGATAGTGCCATGGGACCTTTCACATCCACCTGAATGGGCAGACGGAGCCTCAGGTGGACATCTCATTCGAAACATAGAAACATAGAAGATAGGAGCAGGAGTCGGCCATTCGGCCCCTCGAGCCTGCTCCGCCATTTAATGAGATCATGGCTGATCATCCAAATTCAGTACCCTGTCCCTGCTTTCTCCCCAATAGAAACATAAGACGGCAAACATAAAGACGGCACCTACTGACAGTGCAGCACTCCCTCAGTACTGCACTGGACTGTCAACCTGGATTATATGCTCAAGCCTCTGGAGTGGGACTTGAACCCACAACCTCCTGACTCAAAGATGAGAGTGCACCCTCTGAGCCAACATATTAATGATGCCACTACACATAGTGGCCAGACGAATTCTTACCCCGTTCCCAAGTCACTATATTAACTTCACCTTTGACTGGTAGCTCGTTATTATACAGTAATTCTGTCCCTGGTATCTTACTATGGAGGATTTACAAGGTGGGCCATGAAAAATAAAAACACAAGAGCTTACACTGTTCCTTGTCTGAATACGATTGACTCTTTCTAACTGGATCTGCTTGATCTCCTCAGTTCCACAAAGACGGCAAATCGCCCTTTCAGGACTGCGCTCGGGTTCTGACCCTGCACTGGAATTTCCTGTCCTCCAAGATACTGCACGAGCTGACCCTGCGACAGGCAAGGAGCTTTGGTATGGAACAGTGCGTTTCTAATTCCAACACATCCGCTCCGAAGTAGTACGGTCACCGCAGAGCTTTGCACCACAGGAGCGCTGATTGGGAATTCGGGATTTTAATTAAAAAAGACTTGCATTAATACAGCATCTTTCACAACCTCAGGACGTCCCAAAGCGCTTTACAGCCAATGAAGTACTTTTTGAAGTGGAGTCACTGTTGTAATGTGTGAAACGTGGCAGCCAGTTTGTGCACAGCAAGATCCCACAAAGAGCACTGTGATAATGACCAGATAATCTGTTTTTGTTATGTTGATTGAGGGATAAATATTGGCCAGGACACCGGGGATAACTCCCCTGCTCTTCTTCAAATAGTGCCTTGGGATCTTTTACATCCTCTTGAGAGAGTAGACGGGGGCCTCAGTTTAACGTCTCATCTGTAATACAGTGCAGCACTCCCTCAGTACTGCACTGGAGTGTCAGCCTAGATTTTTGTGCTCGAGTGGGACTTGAACCCACAACCTCCTGGCTCAGAGACGAGCGTGCCACCCACGGCGCCCAAATTCCCACCATGCACTCCCATCATAGAATCATATAAATTTACGGTGTGGAGATGCCGGTGTTGGACTGGGGTGGACAAATGTAAGAAATCACACAACACCAGGTTATAGTCCAACAGCTTTATTTGAAATCACAAGCTTTCGGAGCACTGCTCCTTCGTCAGGTGAAGTGGAGAGATGCATAAAAACACAGCTTATATAGTCACCATATAGCTTATATGGACACCATTTACACCTCTGATTGCTGTGATTATCTCTCTGCCGAGGTGTGATAAATGGCAGTTAGAAAGATTACCTGTAAACATCTGACATTATTCCCTGACTATATAAGCTGTGTTTTTATGCATCTCTCCACTTAGATGCCTTAGAGGGAGTGGAACGAATGTTCACCAGACTGATTCCTGGGATGGGGGGATTGCCCTATGAGGACAGATTGAGTAGACTAGGCCTGTATTCCCTAGAATTTAGAAGAAGGAGAGGTGCTCTCATTGAAACATGTAAAATTCTTACTGGGCTGATGGTGGGAGGATGTTTCCCCTGGCTGAGGAGTCTAGAACCAGGAGTCACAATCTCAGAATAAGGGGTCGGCCATTTACGACTGAGATGAGGAGGAATTTCCTCACTCAGAGGGTGGTGAATCTTTGGAATTCTCTACCCCAGAGAACTGTGGGATGCTCAGTCGTTGAGTATTTTCCAGATAGAGAGCGAGAGATTTTTGGATACTAAGGGAATCAAGGGATATGGGGATGGTGCGGGAAAGTGGAGAGGAGGTAGAAGATCAGCCATGATCTTACTGAATGGCGGAGCAGGCTCGAATGGCTGACTCCTGCTCCTATTTCTTATGTTCTTATCTGTTGTGTGTATTGACTGAGATGAGGAGGAATTTCTTCACCCAGAGAGTGGTGAACCTGTGGAATTCCCTGCCACACAGTGCAGTTGAGGCCAATTCATTAAATATATTCAAGAAGGAGTTGGATATATTTCTTGAGGCTAAAGGGATCAAGGGATATGGGGAGAAAGCAGGGACAGGGTACTGAATTTGGATGATCAGCCATGATCTCATTAAATGGTGGAGCAGGCTCGAGGGGCCGAGTGGCCTACTCCTGCTCCTATCTTCTATGTTTCTATGTGTACACTTTGCATCATTTACTTTGAATTTTATGACTTTCGTGCAATTTTCCACATGTTAACACTCTCAACCTTTACTGCTCTGTTGGAATGTGTGGCTTCTGTCAAGGCTCATCCACGTCCGACTCTGGAGCCAAGCGTTGTCACTTCACAAGAAGGATGGAATTGTTTTTAAAAGCCCAAAGATTATTTACTGGTAAACAAGTTCACAGACCATCCAAAATAAAACTCTGAAAAAGACAGCATTGTGAACATAGGAACAGGAGGGGGGCCATTCAGCCCCTCGAGTCTGTTCCGACATTCAATTAGATCACGGCTGATCTGTATCTCAACTCCATTTACCCACCTGGGTTCCGTATCCCTTAATACCCTTGCCTAACAAAAATCGAGCAATTTCAGTTTTGAAATTTTCAATTGAGGAGGGAGAGAGTTCCAGATTAAGCAGTTACTGAATTTCCAACATTTGCAGTTACAGGAAACTCTTTTTTATCCGGCACCGACGGGACCGGCGTGGTGCCGGTTTATCAAAAAGTCCGGATTACAGAGAGGTATAGTAAAAGGTACGAGAGCTCCGTACACAGCAACAAATCCAGGCTTCCCTGTTGCTTAGCAACATGTGCAGGAACTCCGGCCACAGACCAAGCGTCCCTGTTGCTTAGCAACAAGTGCTGAACCCCAGTTACGCAGCCACAGATCCAGGAACTGCCACTAATATGAAGTAAAACTTACCTGAACCTACTCCTGAATTTTGCCGGTTAACAGAGATTTCCGGTTATTTAGGTGCCAGTAAATCGAGAGTTTCCTGTAGTTTAGAATCATAGAATGATACAGCACAGAAGGAGGCCGTTCGGCCCATCGTGCCTGAGAGAGCCATCCGATTAATCCCATTCCCCTGCCCTTTCCCCATAGCCCTGCAAACTTTTCCCCTTCAAGTACAAATCCGATTCCCTTTTGTATGTTACTATTGAATCTGCTTCCACCACCCTTTCAACCATTGAGTTCCTTTATTTTATTTTTATTTTTGCTCTTTAAATGAATTTACCTTTGTGCTTTCCTTAGTTTACAATTCCATCCCCTTTCCTGCTCCAGCCCACAACATTCCTGCATAATTTTTTACTCATTCTCGGGATGTGGGCATCCCTGGTATTTATTGCCCATCCCTAGTTGCCCACGAGGAGGTGGTGCCACACAATCCTCTTTTACGTTCCTGGACAGGATACAAGGGAGATGGGAGTCATCCATTAGGCAATCTCCCTCTCACCTTTAACCTCTGTCGTAACTTTTCTTATCCAATTTATTGATTATATTATAGTTAGTGTTCTTCTGAACTTTCTTGCTTATTCCTTCCAAGCTCCTATACCTTCATCTGCCTTCCTGTATCCTCACTGTGCTGAAATCGAGACTCAGCTCACTGTCTCCGACTCTTAACGTCTTCCTCAGGGACCTCAAACCTGTGCCACTTCTTATCTCGCTCAATCTTCAGGTTTTGAAAACCCAAGCTTGCCATCATCTGATCACTGCTTCCTGATTCGCCTTCTCTTCTCTCCTGCTCTTTCCAACCTTGACAGCGTCCTGCACTATAGAAAGAAAGACTTGCATTTATATAGCACCTTTTACGACCCCAGGATGTCCCAAAGCGCTTTACAGACAATGAAGCACTTTTTGAAGTGTAGTCACTGTTGTAATGTGGGAAACGCGGCAGCCAATTTGCACACAGCAAGCTCCCACAGACAGCAGTGTGATAATGACCAGATTATCTGTTTTAGTGATGATGATTGAGGGATAAATATTGGCCAGGACACCGGGGATAACTCCCCCTGCTCTTCTTCAAAACAGTGCTCCTTTACATCCACCTGAGAGGACAGACGGGGCCTCGGTTTAACAGCATCTGAAAGACGGCACCTCTGACAGTGCAGCACTCCCTCAGCACTGCACTGGAGCGTCAGCCTAGATTCACGAGTCTCGGACCTTCACCTAAGCTTTCCGATGCAAAATATATAGATCTTTTCCCTCCTTTTAAATTGCAGGCGCCTTCATTGTGATCCACACCATGTGTGAGGAATATCTGCGCCTCATCCTAGACACACAGGCCGTTCACCAGAAGGAGGGAGAGCTGCTGCATTCGTTCCAAAAGCACACCAAGGATCCAGGTTTGGCACTTCAGCTATTCATAGACTCTCACAGCACAGGAGAAGGCCATTCGGCACATCGCACCTGTGCTCTTTGAAAGAACTCTCCAATTAATCCGGTGCCCCCGCTCCTTTCCTCATATTAATACTGGGGGAAGGGAATATTTCCTTTATTATTGGACATAATAGTTTCTGGAATCACAAAACTAGGGGTACAGTAGCGTAGTGGTTAAGTTACTGGACTAGTAATCCAGAGGCCTCGACTTAATGATTTGGGGACACGAGTTTAAATCATATCCACGGCAGCTGGTGAATTTAAATTCAATTAAATAAATCTGGAATAAAAAAACTAGTATCATTAATTGTTGTAAAAACCCATTTGGTTCAGCATCCTTATGTGGCTCCAGACCCACAGCAATGTGATTGACTCTGAAATGGCCCAGCAAGCCACTCAGTTGTTGGAAATATATCGCGGTTCCTTCATGGGTCAGAATCCTGGAACTCCCTCCAGGGAGTACCTTCACTACACGGACTGCAGCGGTTCAAGAAGGGCGGCTCACCACCACCTTCGCGGCGGCAATTAGGGATGGGCAATAAATGCCGGCCTTGCCAGCAACGCCCACATCCTGCGAATGACTGAAAAAAAAGCTACCCAGTTCCTAAAAATAAAGGGGGAATTGGCTATCATTTTTTTTCCTCAACAGTCTTTAAATTTCACAGGCAAAGTTAAGACAAAGCCCACCTTCAGAAACCCGAGAAACTGCCTCTCGGGAACAGCAGGCAAACGGAGAGCTGCCGAGATCCCGCAAACGGAGGGTGCAAAGCACGGTAAGGATTGAGTCGTTGGGCAGGATTTTCATTGGGCCGTGGAGGCGGGATTGGAGGCATGTGGGGGGGTTAAAATCCTGAAATCGGGGGGGCACGAACCCATCCCGCCCCCAACCCGCCTCCATGCCCGTTTCCCAGGAGGCGGGTACCCAACCCGCGCTAGGACCCGCCTCCCCGAGGCGGGAAGGGGACTAGTGCCAATTAACTGCCTGTTAACAGGTAGTTAACAGGCAGTTTTTAGCCTAATCCCTATTTTTATTGCTGAAGTGTGGGATTCCCGACGGCTCCAAACCACGCCAAGTTAGCGAGGCAGGCCGTCGGGATGAAGGGCTTGGAGGGTTCCAGATGTCCGTTGTTCAGGTGAGTGATGGGTGCATGAGTGAAGAGGTAAGTGTGTTTGGTGTGTTTAAAGTGTTTAAAGAAGTTTTACTTACCTTTACTTACCTTTACAGCCTTCCTTCCTTCAGGTCTCGGGAGTCCCTCATCTCACCGGCACAGAAAGCAGAATGGCCACGAGCTGTCAAAAGTTGCAGCATTCAGCTTTCTGTTCTGGAGAGATCTCTAAATCAGCCTGAGGGGAAGGAATTAACTTAGTGTACAGATTGTCAGTGTTTGACAGCTTCAAAGAGCTGTCAAACGCTGATATTTCATCTGTCAAAAGTTCTTGACAGATGAAATGTCAATCTGTGACGTCACCTGTTGCTGGGTGGCCCTTAATTTGCCTGCTGAACCCGCTGGGTGGGCTCAACAAGGTCAATCAAGGGAAAATCGCGTGGGTTGGCCACAACTCGATGGAGGCGGGACTACACCCCCGAAAGTTGTAGTCCCGCCTCCTACACGCCTCCAGAATCAAAATCCAGCCCGTTGTATCTAAAATTAAATGTAACCGATTGTCATGTACAGAGATCAGAGCAAGAGATACTGATACATCCACAGGGACTAGCACACACACACACACACACACACACTGACACATATACCAGATGCACGCAGGTATACCCACAGACAGATACTCACACCGGTGCGCTGACATATGCACGCACACACACACACACACACACACACACCCGTATACTGATACACAGGCACAGGTGATACTGACACAACAACAACAACTTGTATTCATACAGCACCTTTAACATAGTAAAATGTCCCAAGGCGCTTCACAGCAGCGATTATCAAACAAAATTTGACACCGAGCCACGTAAGGAGATATTAGGACAGATGACCAAAAGCTTGGTCAAAGAGGTAGGTTTTAAGGAGCGTCTTAAAGGAGGACAGAGAGGCGGAGAGGTTTAGGCAGGGAATTCCAGCGCTTAGGGCCTAGGCAGCTGAAGGACCGGCCGCCAATGGTGGAGCAATTAAAAATCAGGGAGGCCAGAATTGGAGGAGCGCAGAGATCTCGGGGCGGGTTGTAGGGCTGGAGGAGATCACAGAGATAGGGAGGGGCGAGGCCACGGAGGGATTTGAAAACAAGTATGAGAACACATGGGTGTGTACCAGACACACACAGGTATGTACACACAGTAGTATACTTAAAGTGGCAAACATATACAGACACGCACAAATATACAGATATACTGAACAATACACTCAGTGGTATATACACACACAAGTATACTTAAACGTGCAAACATAAACAGACACACACACACACAGGTTTACCCACAGAAACACACACATGTCCACACTAATACCCACAAACAGACACTTTCATGTGTACACAAAAAATATGCGTGTAAATCAACTTTAAGCTGTCTAGTGCCAAACAGATCAGATTTTAGACATTAAACTGCAGCATCAGAAAGGGAAGGCTGACTGAGAACGTAATATCGATCTGTTTAATATGTAATCAATTACAACAAGCAGGTCAATGTTAATCCATTTACTCCCAGTATTCCAGAGTGACATTCACTCCCAGTATTCCCACAGAGAGACATTCACTCCCAGTATTCCCACAGAGTGACATTCACTCCCAGTATTCCCACAGAGAGACATTCACTCCCAGTATTCCCACAGAGAGACATTCACTCCCAGTATTCCCACAGAGTGACATTCACTCCCAGTATTCCCACAGAGAGACATTCACTCCCAGTATTCCCACAGAGAGACATTCACTCCCAGTATTCCCACAGAGTGACATTCACTCCCAGTATTCCCACAGAGTGACATTCACTCTCAGTATTCCCACAGAGAGACATTCACTCCCAGTATTCCCACAGAGAGACATTCACTCCCAGTATTCCCACAGAGTGACATTCACTCTCAGTATTCCCACAGAGAGACATTCACTCCTGTATTCCCACAGAGAGACATTCACTTTCAATATTCCAGACATTCACTCCCAGTATTCCCACAGAGAGACATTCACTCCCAGTATTCCCACAGAGTGACATTCACTCTCAGTATTCCCACAGAGAGACATTCACTCCCAGTATTCCCATAGAGAGACATTCACTCCCAGTATTCCCACAGAGTGACATTCGCTCCCAGTATTCCCACAGAGTGACATTCACTCTCAGTATTCCCACAGAGAGACATTCACTCCCAGTATTCCCACAGAGAGACATTCACTCCCAGTATTCCCACAGAGTGACATTCACTCTCAGTATTCCCACAGAGAGACATTCACTCCCAGTATTCCCACAGAGAGACATTCACTCTCAGTATTCCCACAGAGAGACATTCACTCCCGTATTCCCACAGAGAGACATTCACTTTCAATATTCCAGACATTCACCCCCAGTATTCCCACAGAGAGACATTCACTCCCAGTATTCCCACAGAGTGACATTCACTCTCAGTATTCCCACAGAGAGACATTCACTCCCAGTATTCCCATAGAGAGACATTCACTCCCAGTATTCCCACAGAGTGACATTCGCTCCCAGTATTCCCACAGAGTGACATTCACTCTCAGTATTCCCACAGAGAGACATTCACTCCCAGTATTCCCACAGAGAGACATTCACTCCCAGTATTCCCACAGAGTGACATTCACTCTCAGTATTCCCACAGAGAGACATTCACTCCCAGTATTCCCACAGAGAGACATTCACTCCCAGTATTCCCACAGAATGACATTTCTTCGACATCACCTCCCAAACCCGCGACCTTTTCCACCTAGAAGGACAAGGGCAGCAGGCGCATGGGAACACCACCACCTCCAAGTCCCCCTCCAAGTCACACACCATCCTGACTTGGAAATATATCGCCGATCCTTCATCGTCGCTGGGTCAAAATCCTGGAACGAACTCCCTAACAGCACTGGGAGTACCTTCACCACACTGACTGCAGCGGTTCAAGAAGGCGGCTCACCACCACCTTCTCAAGGGCAATTAGGGATGGGCAATAAATGCTGGCCTTGCCAGCGACACCCATAACTCGAGAATGAATAAATAAAACATTCAGCTCCAATATTCCCACAGAGAGACATTCAGCTCCAATATTCCCACAGAGTGGCATTCACCCCCTCCTCTCTCCCCGCTGGTTAACAGGGTGGAATTCTATGCTTGATATGAATCGGTGCTGTGTTAGGAACACTTTCTCCTTGCTGTCCACTGACGATTTCCATACAATTTACAGGAGCAGGATTCCCGGACACCTTGGGATCGACTCACCTGTTCAGTGGGCCGACTGCCCTCTCCCAGCCTGGATCCAACGGCACGCCCGTCACCTGTGCCATCGCGTGCAGCACCCTTCGCGCAGACCCCTCGCGCGGGTGGTCACGTGGTGCTGCTGGAGGCCCAATGGCCCTCCGCGCGCTGCACACGGGCGCCCGCCTCACCGCCGTCTCCGTGCACCGAGGGAACCACGCAGTCTCGACAACGCCATTCCCGACGGACAATGCTGCGGCTGTCTCAGGATCCTCCTCCTCCTCCTCCTCCTGCGTGGAACCGAGCCTGCCGTCTTGGAATGAGAAGTGTTATCCCGCCGAGGAGTGCGAGGGTCTCCGGGCCCCCTGCCGAGCTGGCTTTGCTCACCAGGGATCATTCCTGCGCATGCGTGACGGGTTCAACGACTCCGCCAGTTACAACCACAACAGCAGCAACGTGTACGAGTGTGATTTTATTCCCAGCCTGTACCACGGAGAATCGTGCTTCCAGGGACAAGAAATCTCTCCAGGTAAGACCTGAAACTGAAGCCTGAGGAAATGAGAATTCCAGTTATTTGACTACCTTTGATCAAATCGAATCATTAATCGATAGTTAAATTAAATCATTACCTCCGTAACATCGCCCGTCTCAGCCCCTGCCTCAGCTTATATGCTGCCGGAATCCTCATCCGCTGCTGTTGTTACCTCTAGACTTGACTATTCCAACGCACTCCTGGCCGGCCTCCCATGTTCTACCCTACGTAACCTTGCGGTCATCCAAAACTCAGCTGCCCATGTCCTAACTTGCACCAATCCCGTTCACCCATCACCCCTGTGCTCTCTGACCTACACTGGCTCCCGGTTAAGCAGCGCCTCGATTTTAAAATTCCCATCCTTGTTTTCAAATCCCTCCATGGCCTCGCCCCTCCCTATCTCTGTAATCTCCCCCAGCCCCACAACCCCCCGAGATAGCTGTACTCCGCCAATTCTGCCCTCTTGAACATTCCCGATTTTAATCGCTCCACCATTGGTGGCCGTTCCTTCAGCCGCCTGGGCCCTAAGCGCTGGAATTCCCTCCCCAAACCTCTCCACCTCTCTACCTCTCTTTCCTCTTTTAAAATGCTCCTTAAAACCTACCTCTTTGACCAAGCTTTTGGTCACCTGCCGTAACATCTACTTACGTGGCTCGATGTCAAATGTTGTTTTTTGATTACGCTCCTGTGAAGCACCTTGGGATGTTTTATTACGTTGAGGGTGCTATAGAAATGTAAGTTGTTGTAGTAATTGTATCAGCTGTGGCTCAGTGGGTAGCACACTTGCCGCTGAGTCAGAAGGTTGTGGGTTCAAGTCCCCACTCCAAAGACTTGAACACAGAAATCCAGGCTGACGCTCCAGTGCAGTACTGAGGGAGCGCTGCACTGTCGGCGGGGCCGTCTTTCAGATGCAACATTAAACTGAGGCCCCGTCTGCCCTCTCGGGTGGACGTAAAAGATCCCATGGCAATATTTTGAAGAAGAGCAGGTGAGTTATCCCTGGTGCCCTGGACAATATTTATCCCTCAATCAACATCATTAAAACAGATTATCTGGTCATTATCACATTGCTGTTTGTGGGAGCTTGCTGTACGCAAATTGGCTGCTGCGTTTCTGACATTACAACAGTGACTGCACTTCAAAAAGTACTTCATTGGCAGTAAAGCGCTTTGGGATGTTGTGAAAGGCGCTATAGAAATGCAAGTCTTTATTTTCAGAGGTGCCGTTTTTCAGATGAATCGTTAAACCGAGGCTCCGCCTGCCCTCTATTAACACAAAAGATCCCACGGCGCTATTCGAAGGAGTTCACCCTGGTGTCCTGCCCAATATATATATCTCAACCAACAGATTATCTGGTCATTATCTCACTACTGTTTGTGGGACCTTGCTGTGCACGTTTAGTTGCCCTCAGCAGGTGGTGGCGGGCCTTCTCCTTGAACCGCTGATAGCAGTTTGGTCCACCTGAGAAGCCACTTCAGCGGACAGTTAAGAGTCAACTATGTTGCTGTGGGTCTGGAGTCACATATAGTCCAGACCGGGTAAGGACGGCAGATTTCCTTCCCTGAAGGACATTAGTGAACCAGATGGGTTTTTACAACAATCCGACAGCTTCCTGGTCACTTTTACTGATCCCAGTAAGATTCTCAAACTGCTATGGAGGGAGTTGAACTCCCTGTTCTCTGTATTACGAGTCTAGTGACATAACCACTACATTACTGTACCCCTACTGCACTAACTCTGCACTGGGATAGAGGACAGAGAGGTGGTTAAAGGGGAACACTTTCCACTGATTGGCAGATTAAAACCCGATCTTATTGAGCAAATCCTACATCTCACTGAGTGTTGCTTGTTAACACCGCGGCAGTCCTAATATGGCCCAAGGGCTATTTATGACCTGCCTCTCAAGACTCCCCTACAGTCCTCAGTAGACCAGCAGCTCCAGGTGTTGCTGGACCTCCCTGTTATGGCCTGGCCAGCTGTAGAACATGGACAGAAAATTACATCGATTTTACAGCAGCGAAACAGGCTATTCAGCCCAACTGGTCCATGCCGGTGTTTATGCTCCACACGAGCCTCCTCCTACATTCTTCATCTCACCCTATCAGCATATCCTTCTATTCCTTTCTCCCTCTTGTACTTATCTATGCTAGTCTCCTTAATAAGAACATAAGAACATAAGAAATAAGAGCAGGAGTCGGCCATTCGGCCCTTCGAGCCTGCTCCGCCATTCAATGAGATCATGGCTGATCTTCTGCCTCAACTCCATTCACCGGCCCTATCGCCATATCCCTTGATGCCCTTACTAGTCAGAAATCTATTAACTTCTGTTTTGAATATACCCAATGACTGAGCCGCCACAGCCCTCTGGGGTAGAGAATTCCAAAGATTCACCACCCTCTGTGTGAAGAAATTTCTTCTCATCTCAGTCCTGAATGGCCTACCCTTTATCCTGAGGCTGTGGCCCCTGGTTCTAGACTCCCCAGCCAAGGGAAACATTCTCCCAGCATCCACCCCATCAAGCCCTGTAATAATTTTGTATGCTTCAATGAGATCCCCTCGCATTCTTCTGAATTCAAGAGAATACAGGCCTAGTTTACTCAATCTCTTCTCATACGACAGTCCTGCCATCCCAGGAATCAATCTTGTGAACCTTTGTTGCACTCCCTCTATGGCAAGTATATCCTTCCTTAGGTAAGGAGACCAAAATTGTACACAGTACTCCAGGTGTGTAGTAAGTTCCACATTCTCACCACTCTCTGGGTAAAGAAGTTTCTCCTGAATTCCTTATTGGATTTATTAGTGACGATCTTATATTTATGATCCCTAGTTTTGGGCTCCCCCCACAAGTGGAAATATCTTCTCTACATCTACCCTATCGAACCCCATCATAATTTTAAAGACCTCTATTAGATCATAAGAACATAAGAAATAGGAGCAGGAGTCGGCCATACAGCCCCACGAGCCTGCTCCGCCATTCAATAAGATCATGGCTGATCATCGACCTCAACTCCACTTTCCCACCCGATGTCCATATCCCTTGATTCCCCTAGAGTCCAAAAATCTCTTTATCTCAGCCTTGAATATACTCAAAGACTCAGCATTCACAGCCCTCTGGGGCAGAGAATTCCAAAGATTCACCACCCTCACCCCTCAGCCTTCTCTTTTCTAGAGAAAAGAGTCCCAGCCTGTTCAGTCTTTCCTGATAGGTATATCCTCTCAGTTCAGGTATCATCCCTGTGAATCTTTTTTGCACCTTCTCCAGTGCCTCGATATGCTTTTTATAATATGGAGACCAGAACCGTGCACAGTAAAGAAGGGACAGGGAAGCTATTAGGAGACTGAATTATTCCAGCTCCTGTGCAACAGGCGAAAGGGCCTATTAAAACAGAATTTATTTAATCTAAATGTAATCTAACTTACCCTCTTTAATCTGCTTCCTCTTCCTGTGTCTCAGACTCCACTTGAATATGCCCACATGCCATGACTGAAATGCCCGCAGGTAAAGGCCCCGTCCTATGACTCTGGGACAGCACGGTGCGGCATTCCTGAGTGCGGCCTTCAATTGTGACATGGTTGGGAATGTGAGCCTAAATGATAAAGTTAATCGTTTTAACAACTGGGGACTTACTTTCATATTCTGTGTATCTTCTTCTTAAGCAGTCCCTTGGAACTGAGGATGACTTGCTTCCACATTAAAAATGAGTTCTCAGGTGACTGATGAGTCCAATGCGGGACCTACAGTCTCTGTCACAGGTGGGGCAGACGGTGGTTGAAGGGGCAGGTGGGTGGGGTGCTTGGGTTGACCTGCGCTCCTTGCGCTGCCTGCGCTTGGCTTCCGCTTGCTCCCGGCGAAGAGACTCGAGGTTTTCGGCGCCTTCCCGGATGCTTCCCCTCCACTTTGTGCGGTCTTGGGCCAGGGATTCCCAGGTGTCGGTGAGGATGTTGCACTTTTTCAATGAGTATCAGTCAGACCTATGCCGTGGTATGTGTGGCCTCCGAACCCAGCACATGACTTATGCACCGGTACAAGCAAGCTTATCCCAAAGAAAAAAGAAAGAACTTGCATTTCTATAGCGCCGTACACAACCTCAGAACATCTCAAAGCGCTTTACAGCCAATTAAGTACATTTGAAGTGTTGTAATGCAGGAAGCTTGGTCACCCGGCCTTAAGTCAGTACATCATAATTGTGGCTACGAACTTCCTTGCTCCTGCTCCTGCAACTTTGATGCGAGCATTTACAGGCGTAAACGGGGTTTCCACCGTACTTCCGCCAGAGTTACGGCAGCGGAGCAGGAGCACGTCCGAGAAATTCCAGGCCCATGTCACTTGGGAGCTAATCCCCAGAAGACGTCACACAGGCCAGGAGGCTCCTGTTGGTAACTAACCAATAGCAACCACCGGAGGGCAGCACAGCCACATAGGTGACCATCACCCTATCAGAAATACAGGGACAGGGCTCCATTTAGATATACTCACATCTACACCTTTAACACTTTGTCCTGGAATTTAAAAAAAAATCTATTTACTCCAGTAGAATTCGTTTGCAGACTAATTGATTGAGATTGATTTGGTTGCTTAGTCAACAACTCCATTATCGTTGCCTCTGGTGTCCCCCAAGGATCTATCCTTGGCCCCCTCCTGTTTCTCATCTACATGCTGCCCCTTGGCGACATCATCCAAAAACACAGCATCAGTCTCCACATGTACGCTGACGACACCCAGCTCTACCTCACCACCTCTTCTCTCGACCCCTGCACAGTCTCTAAATTGTCAGACTGCTTGACCGACATCCAGTTCTGGATGAGCAGAAATTTTCTCCTATTGAATATTGGGAAGACCAAAGCCGTTGTTTTCGGTCCCCGTCACAAACTCCGTTCCCTAGCCACTGACTCCATCCCTCTCTCTAACATCTGTCTGAGGCTGAACCACACTGTTCGCAACCTTGGTGTCATATTTGGCCCCGAAATGAGCTTCTGACCACATATCCGCAGCATAACAAAGACCGAATACATCCACCTCCGTAACATCGCCCGTCTCCGCCCTTCCCTCAGCTCATCCGCTACTGAAACCCTCATCCATGCCTTTGTTACCTCTAGACTTGACTATTCCAACACACTCCTGGCTGGCCTCCCACATTCCACCCTACGTAAACTTGAGGTCATCCAAAACTCGGCTGCCCGTGTCCTAACTCGCACCAAGTCCCGTTCACCCATCACCCCTGTGCTCGCTGACCTACATTGGCTCCCGGTTAAGCAGCACCTCGATTTCAAAATTCTCATCCTTGTTTTCAAATCCCTCCATGGCCTCGCCCCTCCCTATCTCTGTAATCTCCTCCAGCCTCACAACTCCCAGAGATATCTGCGCTCCTCTAAAAGTGGCCCCTTGAGCGTCCCTGATTATAATCGCTCAACCATTGGTGGCCGTGCCTTCTGTTGCCTGGGCTCTAAGCTCTGGAATTCCCTGCCTAAACCTCTCCGCCTCGCTACCTCGCTTTCCTCCTTTAAGAGGCTCCTTAAAACCTACCTCTTTGACCAAGCTTTTGGTCACCTGCCCTAATTTATCCTTATGTAGCTCAGTGTCAAATTTTTTGTCTTATAATACTCCTGTGAAGCACCTTGGGATGTTTTACTACGTTAAAGGCGCTATATAAATACAAGTTGTTGTTGTATCATGTGACTGCCAGGATGTTGGCAGGCGAACTAGATGCACCTCAGTCTTTTTGTCGTCTAGTAATTTCTATGTTCCTACTGATTAAAAGTAAAAGGCTTGTTCTTATTCCTCCACAGTTTCTCTCCACCTTATCTCAGTGTTTTAAAATTTTTTCATCCTGGCGTTCAAATCCCTCCAAGGCCTCGCCTCTCCCTATTTCTGTAACCTCCTCCAGCCCCACAACCCTCCGAGATCTCGGCGCTCCTCCAATTCTGTCCTCTTGCGAATCCCCGATTTTTATCGCTCCACCATTGGCAGCCCTGCCTTCAGCTGCCTAGGCCCTAAGCCTTGGAATTCATTCCCTAAACCTCTCCGCCTCGCTACCTCTCTCTCCTCCTTTAAGATGCTCCTTAAAACCTACCTCTTTGACCAAGCTTTTGGTCATTTGCCCTAATTTTTAAAAATTCATTCATGGAATCTGGGCGTCGCTGGCAAGGCCAGCATTTATTGCCCATCCCTAATTACCCTTGAGAAGGTGGTGGTGAGCTGCCTTCTTGAATCGCTGCAGTCCGTGTGGTGAAGGTGCTCCCACAGTGCTGTTAGGGAGGGAGTTCCAGGATTTTGACCCAGCGACGATGAAGGAACGGCCGATATATTTCCAAGTCAGGATGGTGTGTGACTTGGAGGGGAACTTGGAGGTGGTGGTGTTCCCATGCGCTTGCTGCCCTTGTCCTTCCAGGTTGGAGAGGTCACGAGTTTGGGAGGTGCTGCCGAAGAAGCCTTGGCGAGTTGCTGCAGTGCATCTTGTAGATGGTACACACTGCAGCCATGGTACGCCGGTGGTGGAGGGAGTGAATGTTTAAGGTAGTGGATGGGGTGCCAATCAAGTGGGCTGCTTTGTCCTGGATGGTGTCGAGCTTCTTGAGTGTTGTTGGAGCTGCACTCATCCAGGCAAGTGGAGAGTATTCCATCACACTCCTGACTTGTACCTTGTAGATGGTGAAAAGGCTTTGGGGAGTCAGGAGGTGAGACACTCGCCGCAGAATACCCACCCTCTGACCTGCTCTTATAGAGTCATAGAGTCATAGAGTTATACAGCACAGCAAGAGGCCCTTTGGCCCACCGTGTCTGCGCTGGCCATCAAGCCCTGTCTATTCTAATCCCATTTTCCAGCACTCTTGTAGCTACAGTATTTATTTGGCTGGTCCAGTTAAGTTTCTGGTCAATGGTGACCCCCAGGATATTGATGGCGGGGGATTCGGCGATGGTAATGCCATTGAATGTCAAGGGGAGGTGGTTAGCCTCTCGCTTGTTGGAGCTAGTCATTGCCTGGCACTTGTCTGGTGCGAATGTTACCTGCCACTTATCAGCCCAAGCCTGAACGTCGTCCAGGTCTTGTTACATGCGGGCATTTCTCCTTATGTGGCTCGGTGTCAAATTTTGTCAGATAACGCTGCTGTGAAGCAGCTTGGGACGTTTTATTTCATCAAAGGCGCTATATAAATGCAAGTTGTTGTGATCTCTGGCCGAACATCCCAGCCTGCACCTTCTGCTCCAGCTTTAATTACTTCCCGCCTCTGTTCCTTATGCACCTCAGTCAGAAGTTGCTCTTTCAGCCCCTGCTCTTTGGCACTCTCGCCCTAAACCACTGTAGTTGTAAGTCCAGGCCTGCTTTAACTCTAGAGTCAGGGCTCGACGCCTGCCTTAACTCTGCTGAGTAAGAGGCAGATAAACAGATAGAGAGGCAAAAGAAAGAGGGAGAGTATTAGCTGGCGAACACATGGCATTTCCAGACCAGTTTTACCCTAGGAACATAGGGAAAGGAGGAGGCCATTCAGCCCCTCGAGACTATTCCGATATTCCATTAGATCATGGCTGATCTGCATCTTAACTCCACCTCTCCCGCTTTGGTTCAGTGACCCTTAATACCTTTACCAAACAAAAATATATCGGTCTCAAGTTTGAAAAATTCAATTGACCCCCCCCCAGCCTCAACAGCTTTTTGGGGGGAGAGTTCCAGATTTCCACCACCCTTTGTGTGAAGAAGTGCTTCCTGACATCACCCTTGAACGGCCTGGCTCTAATTTTCAGGTTATGCCCTCTGTTCTGGATTCCCCCCCACCAGAGGAAATAGTTTCTCTCTCTCTACCCCATCAGCTCCTTTAATCCTCTTAAACACCTCAATTAGATCACCCCTTAATCTTCTACACTCAAGGTAATAACAAGCCTTGTCTATGCAACTGGTCCTCATAATTTAACCCATTTAGCCCCGGTATGACGCCGGTGAATCTACGCTACACCCCCTTCCAAGGCCAATATGTCCTTCCTGAGGTGCGGTGCCCAGAACAGAGCCCTACGCACGCGTTATGAATCTTTAATAATTAACAGGTTAATTTGAGCTAATGGAAGATGAGTCTACACAGGCACATCACTGACAGGCTGAATCCCACCCAGGCAGCATGTGCAGTGGTCCTCGATTGTTCGGTTGTTTATGGGTTGGTTTTCCCCCGTTGCCAGGGATGGGCTCCTGGAGACTTTGCCGCAACCTCCTCCTCTTTAAGATGCAGCATAGATTCCGTTGCAAGAGGGGCCCAGGGATGGGAGGATAGAGTGTTATGGTGAAAAAGTAGGGCTGAATTATAGCATAGCAAAAAAAGGAAGGATAGAACTGAAGTGCTTAAAATTATCGAAGAGCTTGATGGAGTAAATAGAGGAAAGATTATTTCAGTGAGACAGCCCCTCCCAAGTTGGGTTCCCAACTCTGGTTGGACGTATGCCTATAGGTTTCGTCACGTGTGCTCTCGCGTCCAATCACGTCGCCCAGTCAAACATCCTCCCCCAGCTCCAATATTTTTTATAACAGAAGTCTTCAATTAAAAAAAGAAGTAATGTTCCTGACGTAATAAAGACTCACTACGCACTTGGTTGTACATAAAGCTAGGCTTTAATCGACTTGTAACAAAACATGGAGGTCTAGTTAGTAGTCACTAGCTTCCTGTTTCCAGATTGTCTCTGGTCAAGTTGGACCCACGCCCGAGTATTTATACTCCTCGGACGGCACCCTCAGCTGGCCGTTCAGTAGTACCTCCTGAGTTGCTTCTTGTAGAAGTTGCGATTTATGACAGTTCCTATGATGTTGTCCCTGGGTTGATTGTGCCCGGGAGAGTAATCTTTAATTTCTGGAGACTTCAGGACAGTCCCGGAGTGTTGGCAACCCTCACCCCTCCCACACGCGATCATACTATCATAGAACATAGAAACATAGAAGATAGGAGCAGGAGTAGGCCATTCGGCCCCTCGAGCCTGCTCCGCCATTCAATGAGATCATGGCTGATCATCCAAATTCAGCACCCTGTCCCTGCTTTCTCCCCATATCCCTTGATCCGTTTAGCCTTAAGAAATATATCTAACTCCTTCTTGAATATACTTGATGAATTGGCACAGAAGGAGGCCATTCGGCCCATCGTGCCTGTGCCGGCTCCTGGGTAGGGTTATCCAATTAGTCCCACTCCCCTGCTCTTTTCCCCGGAGCCCTGTAAATTTTTTTCCCTTCGAGTATTTATCCAAGTCCCTTTTGAAAGTTACTACTGAATCTGCTTCCACCGCCCTATCAAGCAGCGCATTCCAGATCACAATTCGCCGCGTAAAAAAATGTTTCCGCATCTCGCCTCTGGTTCTTTTGCCAATCACCTTAAACCTGTGTCCTCTGGTCACCGACCCTCTGCCACTGGAAACAGTTTCACCTTAATTACTCTATCAAAACCGTTCATGATTTTGAACACCTCTATCAAATCTCCTCTTAACCTTCTCTGCGCTAGGGAGGACAACCCCAGCTTCTCCAGTAATAACGACAAAAAATTGCTGGAAACACTCAGCAGGTCAGGCAGCATCCGTGGAGAGAGAAAAACAGAGTTAACGCTTCAGGTCTGTGACCCTTTGTCAGAACTGGACGGGAAACAGAAAGCAATGAAGATGAACAAGGTCGAAGAGACAAACGGAAATCCCGTCGGAGAGAAGAGCAGAATGTCTCCAGTCTCTGCACATAACTAAAGTCCCTCATCCCTGGCACCATTCTAGTAAATCTCTTCCGCGCCCTCTCCAAGGCCTTGACATCCTTCCTAAGGTGCGGTGCCCAGAATTGGACACAATACTCCAGCTGAGGCCCAACCAGTCTCCAAGGTTATTCCCCTTACTCACGGCCATTGTGTATCAATGAATATTATAGTCCTTTCCATTACTACACTGACACACTCTAATATTCCAAGCTGAATAATTGAAAACATAAGACAATAAACTTCATCCTGCTTCATACATGACCGTGGCGTTTGAAACTAACAATGCTTTGAAGCTTACAATTGAAATTACAGCCCCACAACACCCCCCCCCCCCGAGATATCTGCACTCCTCTAATTCTGCCCTCTTGAGCATCCCTGATTATAATTGCTCAACTTTTGGCGGCCGTGCCTTCTGTTGTCTCGGCCCTAAGCTCTGGAATTCCCTGCCTAAACCTGTCCGCCTCGCTACCGCTCTTTCCTCCTTTAAGTCGCTCCTTAAAAATTACCTCTTTGACCAAGCTTTTGGTTACCTGCCCTAATTTATCCTTATGTGGCTCGGTGTCAAATTTTTTGTCTTATAAAATACTCCTGTGCAGCACCTTGGGACGTTTTACTACGTTAAAGGCGCTATATAAATACAAGTTGTTGTTGTTGAGTGTCTATCACAGAACTGCCAGTCTGGCTTCACAGCAATAGCAGCCCATAGGTTGCTCTGTCACCCCCCCCAGGCTGATTCTTCCGTAGGTAACAGGCTGGGTAGGAAATTTTCCATTGCGATCTGCCCACAGTGCATGTTGGAGCTTGGTGCCTTGTCACTGGGATACTTGTTATATCAAACATTGTGAAGCTCCATTTTGTGTTGAGGATTAACTGCATGGTACTGGTTCACATCTCCCCACCCTCCATAGTCTCAGTCCTCAGTGGGTAGCACCCTCACCTCTGAGTCAGGAGGGCATGGGTTCAAGTCCCGCTCCAGAGACTTGAGCACAAAATCTAGGCTGACGCTCCAGTGCAGTACTGAGAGAGTGCTGCACTGTCGGAGGTGCCATCTTTCGGCTGAGACGTTAAACCGAGGCCCCGTCTGCTCTCTCAGGTGGATGTAAAAGATCCCATGGCACTGACGTAATAAAACTCACTACACATTTGGTTTGAGCATAAAGCAAGGCTTTAATCAACTTGTTTCAGAACATGGAGGTCTAGTTGTACTTCACTAGTTCCTTGTCTTACAAAATGTCCCTGGGAAGCTGGGCCCACGCCCGAGTATTTATACTCCTTGGACAGCGCCACCAGCTGGCCATCCAGCATTATTTCATAAGTAGTTTCTTGATGATGAGATTTATAACAGGCACTATTCAAAGAGGAGCAAGAGAGTTATAAGAACATAAGAACATAAGAAATAGGAGCAGGAGTAGGCCATTCGGCCCTTCGAGCCTGCTCTGCCATTCAACAAGATCATGGCTGATCTTCTGCCTCAACTCCATTCACCAGCCTTATCGCCATATCCCTTGATGCCCTTACTAGTCAGAAATCTATTGACTTCTGTTCTGAATATACCCAATGACTGAGCCTCCACAGCCCTCTGGGGTAGAGAATTCCAAAGATTCACCACCCTCTGTGTGAAGAAATTTCTTCTCATCTCAGTCCTGAATGGCCTACCCTTTATCCTGAGGCTGTGGCCCCTGGTTCTAGACTCCCCAGCCAAGGGAAACATTCTCCCAGCATCCACCCTATCAAGCCCTGTAATAATTTTGTATGCTTCAATGAGATCCCCTCTCATTCTTCGGAATTCAAGAGAATACAGGCCTAGTTACTCAATCTCTTCTCATACGACAGTCCCGCCATCCCAGGAATCAATCCCGTGAACCTTCGTTATCCCTGGTGTGGCGGCCAATATTTATCCCTCCACCAGCATCACTGAAACAGATTATGTATCTGGCCATTATCTCATTGCTGTTTGTGGGACCTTGCTGTGCGCAAATTGGCTGCAGCGTTTCCTACATTACAACAGTGACCCCACTTCAAAAAGTACTTCATTGGCTGTAAGGCGCTTTGGGACATCCTGAGGTCGAGAAAGGTGCGATAGAAATGCAAGTTCTTTCTTTCCTCCTCCTGAAGGTGCTGACTCGCTCTGCAGTCCCTCTGGTGCCTTGACCAAGTGGCTATCCTGAATGTGTGAGCTTGGAAAGTAGCAGGCCAATTGATTGCGGGAGAGGGGGGGGGGGGGGGTGAAATTAATGATCTGGATGAGGGAATTGGATGTAATATCTCCAAATTTGCAGACGACAAAAAGCTGGGTGGGAGGGTATGCTGTGAGGAGGATGTCCTGAAACTCCAGTACGATTTGGACAGGTTGGGTGATTGGGCAGAAACTATAATGTGGATAAATGTGAGGTTATCCACTTTGGTGGCAAAAACAGGAAGGCAGATTATTATTTGAATGGCAATAGATTGGGAGAAGGGGAAGTGCAAAGAGACCTGGGTGTTCTTGTGCACCAGTCGCTGAAGGTAAGCATGCAGGTGCAGCAGGCGGTTAAGAAGGCAAATGGTATGTTGGCCTTCGTAGCGAGAGGGTTTGAGTACAGGAACAAGGATGTCTTGCTGCAGTTGTACAGGGCCTTGGTGAGACCGCACCTTGAGTATTGTGTGCAGTTTTGGTCACCTTATCTGAGGAAGGACGTTCTTGCCATGGAAGGAGTGCAGCGAAGATTCACCAGATTGATACCTGGGATGGCAGGAATGACGTATGAGGAGGGATTGTGTCGATTGGGCTTATACTCACTGGAGTTTAGAAGATTGAGAGGGGATCTCATCGAAACCTATAAAATTCTGTCAGGCCTGGACAGACTAGATGCAGGAAGGATGTTTCCGATGGCTGGGGAGTCCAGAACCAGGGGTCATAGTCTAAGGATAAGGGGTAAGCCATTTAGGACTGAGATGAGGAGGAATTTCTTCACCCAGAGAGTGGTGAACCTGTGGAATTCTCTGCCACAGAGGGCGGTGGAGGCCAGTTCATTAAATATATTTCTTAAGGCTAAAGGGATCATGGGATATGGGGAGAAGGCAGGGACCGGGTACTGAATTTGGATGATCAGCCATGATCTCATTGAATGGAGGAGCAGGCTCGAGGGGCCGAATGGCCTACTCCTGCTCCTATCTTCTATGTTTCTATGTTTCTATGAAATCACATCGGAACACGTGACCTGACATTCACGCACGTGGACTCACAGCAGGATAGTGATGAGGAATGGATGGGAACCAGTAAGATTTTAAACTCTCTTCGCTTGAGGTGCTGCTTTTAAACATGGTTGTTTGAGCAGAACGGTTTAGGAATGCCAAGGCCTGCTGCAGAGATATGTGATTAAAGAGGGGAAAAAAGCATTTTAATCTTTCCTTTAGTGTAATATTTCTTGGCTGTCACCAACGCCTTAAAGTCCCATTTGATATCCCGGGTAAAGAGCTGCTTATCCCTGTGAGGCATGCGCAGATTTATTTACCTATGTAATTGTGGTTCGTGAGGGGAGCAAAATGTATTTATTTCAGTACCTGCAGTGCCTGAGGAAAAACACATTTCCAAGTAGCAATTACATTTTTATTTTACTTCAACTGTCTCTGAGGAGATCTCTTTACAAGCTTCTTTCCAAATCCTTGCAGCGGACCTGTAAATCTCCATTCCCACACCCCCAGTGCCCCTCCTCCCTTGCAACTCCAGGACCTCCAGCTCACTGTCAGCCATGCCTTGAGAGAGCTTGCATTTAAGTATGTGTCTTTGGATAATAGCCAGGTGCCAATCTATGGAGGAACTTCCCCAGCTATAGAAATAATCGTCTAAGTTAAGTCTCAGGATATGCCGAAGAGCAACTAGAGTCTAACTGATCCCAAGATGTGCCTGTTCATAACAATTATAGACTTCTTGCCCTTAAAAGGACAGGGCACATTACGCATAGCTCCACCTCAGCAACAGTCCAAAAAAAAGTATTGTGCGTTACTTGGATTCAGACTCCTGTCCGTAAGAATCTGTATCTTCCAACTTAACCGGAGATTCATTCATACCGTGGACATAAAAAGATCCCACGGCACTATTTCAAAGAAGGGCAGGGGAATCTCTCCCACATGGCAGCTGTCTCTCACTCTGCCAATGCATTTCACACTTCATCCAGAGCCATCCTTTGTCTCTTTACCTGTCCTATTACCATCTCGTCTCGTCTTGAATATCTCTTAATGTCTCTTCACCTCTCAGACCTTCCCTTTTGTTCTTTCATCCCCTCCCCCATTTCCCAGCCCCCAAACTTGCTTTTTAATCTGTTCCATTTCCTGCTTTTTTCTCAGTTCTGATGAAGGGTTTTGACCTGAAGCGTTGACTCTATTTCTCTCTCCACGGATGTTGCCTGGGCCTGCTGAGTTTTTCCAGCGTTTTCTGTTGTTATTTCAGCTCTCCCTGGAGGCCTGGCTAATCTTTATCCCTCAAATAGACACCTAAAGCAGATGAACTGGTTATTTATTTCATTGCTGTTTGTGGGAGCTTGCTGTGCGCAAATTGGCTGCTGCTTTTCCTACATTAGCAGTGGCTACACTTCAAAAGTACCTCATTGGCAGTGAAGCGCTTTGGGATGTCCTGAGGTTGTGAAAGGCGCTATATAAATGTAAGTTTCTTCCTTCCTTCCTTTCTCATCCATTGATTCGCCAACTGGGGACAGTGCATTCAAAACTACAGGAAACTTTCTGGTATCCGGCACCGACGGGACCGACATGTTGCCGGTTCATCAATAATTCCGGATAACCGAACGCTATAGTAAAAGATACGGAGCTCAGAGCTCCGTATAAAGCAACAAACCCAACGCTTCAAAACAATCGGCACAAGTTGCAAGCGTCTCTGTAGCTTAGCAACAGCTTCAGCTACACCCTTGCACAGCAACACATGGAGTAAAAAAAGTAACTAAAAGTAAAAAAAGTTACCTGAACCGACTCCTGAATTTTGCCGGTGGATAGAGCGTTCCGGTTATTTAGGGGCCGGTTAATCGAAAGTTTCCTGTAACAATGAAAAAAATTCACAACCGAAACTGAAATTATGTTGTGCAACTAAACCTACCCTGGATGACTTTTTTTTCCCCCCTCTCTGAGGCTACCTGTAGGGGCCCCACCCACCAATATCCCAACATCGATCATCCAACTCTGCACAAAACCAGGACTGGGCTCTGCAGTCACCCACTGAATCATCAGGGGGGAGTCTGACACGTCTCGCCCCACCCCCTCCCATCTCTCAGCCCCCTGCCTACTTCTTATTTTTAAATTTTTGTATGAGTGTAACTGGCTAAAATACTTCACTCCACCCAAACCGCACCCTGTGCCTGCAGTTCAGTGTTTGGTATTATCTTTCTTTTAACCCTATAATCACTCAAAGGATTGCAACACAAGAAAGGCCAAGAATGAGAACAGGCCACTAAAGGCTCATCCCTCTTAATATCTGAATTCTTGTAAGAACAGAAGGAGGCCATTCGGCCCATCGTGCCTGTGCCGGCTCTTTGAAAGGGCTCTCCAATTAGTCCCACTCCCCCCCTGCTCTTTCCCCATAGCCCTGCAAATTTTTCCTTTTCAAGTATCTATCTGATTCCCTTTTGAAAGTTATTACTGAATCTGCTTCCACCGCTCTTTCTAGGCAGCGCGTTCCCGAAATATCTTCCTTTTAAATAAGTCTATTGATTGGCCATCCAGGACAGTGCATTCTGCATTCTCACATCCCCTTTGTGTGAAGAAATGTTTACAGTGGAGGTCCAAAGAGACTTGGGGTTCCACATACATAGATCACTAAAATGTCATGGACAGGTGCAGAAAATAATCAAAAAGGCTAATGGAATGTTGGGCTTTATATTTGGAGGACTAGAGTACAAGGGGGTAGAAGTTATGCTGCAGCTGTACAAAACCCTGGTTAGACCACACCTGGAGCACTGTGAGCAGTTCTGGGCACCACACCGTAGGAAGGATATATTGGCCTCGGAGGGAGTGCAGCGTAGGTTTACCAGAATGATACCCGGACTTCAAGGGTTAAGTTACGAGGAGAGATTACACAAATTAGGGTTGTATTCCCTGAAATTTAGAAGGTTAAGGGTTGATTTGATCGAAGTTTTCAAGATATTAAGTGGAACTGATAAGGTACATAGGAACTATTTCCGCTGGTTGGGGATTCTAGGACTAGGGGACATAGTCTAAAAAATAAAACCAGGCCTTTCAGGAGTGAAATTAGGAAACACTTCTACACACAAAGGGTGGTAGAAGTTTGGAACTCTCTTCTGCAAACAGCAGTTGATGCTAGATCAATTGTTAATTTTAAATCTCCAGTACGATTTGGACAGATTGGGTGATTGGGCAGAAACATGGCAAATGCACTATAATGTGGATAAATGTGAGGTTATCCACTTTGGTGGCAAAAACAGGAAGGCAGATTATTATTTGAATGGCAATAGATTGGGAGAAGGGGAAGTGCAAAGAGACCTGGGTGTTCTTGTGCACCAGTCGCTGAAGGTAAGCATGCAGGTGCAGCAGGCGGTTAAGAAGGCAAATGGTATGTTGGCCTTCATAGCAAGAGGGTTCGAGTACAGGAACAAGGATGTCTTGCTACAGTTGTACAGGGCCTTGGTGAGACCGCACCTTAAGTATTGTGTGCAGTTTTGGTCGCCTTACCTGAGGAAGGACGTTCTTGCCATGGAAGGAGTGCAGCGAAGATTCACCAGGCTGATACCTGGGATGGCAGGAATGACGTATGAGGAGAGATTGTGTTGATTGGGCTTATACTCACTGGAGTTTAGAAGATTGAGAGGGGATCTCATTGAAACCTATAAAATTCTGTCAGGCCTGGACAGACTAGATGCAGGAAGGATGTTTCTGATGGCCGGGGAGTCCAGAACCAGGGGTCATAGTCTAAGGATAAGGGGTAAGCCATTTAGGACTGAAATGAGGAGGAATTTCTTCACCCAGAGAGTGGTGAACCTGTGGAATTCTCTGCCACAGAGGGCGGTGGAGGCCAGTTCATTAAATATATTCAAAAAAGAGTTGGATATATTTCTTAAGGCTAAAGGGATCAAGGGATATGGGGAGAAGGCAGGGACAGGATACTGAATTTGGATGATCAGCCATGATCTCATTGAATGGCGGAGCAAGCTCGAAGGGCCAAATGGCCTACTCCTGCTTCTATCTTCTATGTTTCTATGTTTCTATGATAGATTATTGTTAACCAAAGGTATTAAGGGATATGGGGCAAATGGAGTTAGGTCACAGATCAGCCATGATCTCATTAAATGGCGGAACAGGCTCGAGGGGCTAAATGGCATTCCTCCTGTTCCTATGTTCCTGGATTTGTTCTTAACCAGTTCTACTTTTAAGATTGCATCCCCCTTCTTCTGGATTGCCCCCTACTAAAAGAGAGAGGCATTCCCTAGCTGCCTTGTCAACTCCCTTCCATAGCTTAAATATCCTTAACCTCCTCATCGCCAGAGAATATTACCAAAGTTTACCCAGTCTTTCACCAGAGCTTACTCCCTTCGACCCAGGCATCATTCTGGTGTGTCATCACCAGACTTTCTCCCAGGCCTATATATACTGAATAAACAACAAACTCATGTTCATATAGCACCTTTCATGTCCTCAGAACGCCCCAAAGTGCTTCACAGTCAATGAAGGACTTTTGTAGTGTAGCCACTGTTGTAATGCGGGGAAACAAGCCAATTTGGGCACAGCGAGGCTAAAAAAAACCCAACAAAGTGGTTAATGACCAAATTATCTGCTTTTAGTGATGTTGGTTGTGGAATAAATGTTGTCCAAGACACCAGCTCCGTTATTAGCAATATCTCACCAGTTTTCATCTGGCTAGATTGTCTCATATTTCCAGTGCTAATTGGGGGGTTTTGAGGTAAACTCACTTCCAGAAAGAAGCAGGGTAGATGTCATCCTTCTGAGGTGGACATCCAGACAGTCTGGTCACGGGGTGCTCACCTATGAACTTGCATGGCTGGGCATTTTGAACACACCTTCCAAGCATGCAGGAGTGGGTTCATATCAAATCTCCCCGACCATCTGTCGAGCTTTGGAGCTGAAGAATAGCTGACAGTCCTCTAGAGTCCTGGATCGCAGGGAAAGCACACATTGATCCAGATTTAGATACCATTGTGTGAGTTTTTGCACCGGTTTCTTCGTATGAAGACAAGTGGTTGGTGGCGCAGTGGCCTTTCACCTCTTGCGTTTTGTGTTCAAATCCAGTGGAGATTGCTGGGATGAAGGTTTGCTGTGTCTGTTGGCCTTAAGGAGTGCGAAGTGAAATGGGTTTGGGCCAGTCTCAATCTAGTTCCAATGGGACACGGGCTCGCAACACCAAACAAACGTCGCCGTGGTGTCCACAGAGTGGCTGGTGTTAGAAATGGAAAATTATCACAGTGGTACAGAGAATGGTCTTCTGATATTGGGCTTAAGCACATTGTTATAAGAACATAAGAAATAGGAGCAGGAGCCCTCGAGCCTGCTCCGCCATTCAATAAGATCATGGCTGATCTACCTCAACTCCACCTTCCCGCCCGATCCCCACATTCCTTGATTCCCTTCTTAGAGTAGAGTAGAGGGACCTTTACTGTGTATCAATCTGCAGTGTATCTGATCTAGGAATGTTTGATACTTGTACTGGGGAAAGGGCTTTCCTCTCCCAATCTACTGGGTTCTCAATAGATCTTAAGTGGGTGGGAGCAGAAAATAGTCCAGACCACTATTCTACCGTCTCCCCCCCCCCCCCATACTGTCATAGCAACACTGAAGGAAATGGACGCCGGCCTGTTAACTGCCATTTAGCTTTGCTATGGTTGTGGGGGCCATTTATATTTTCAAAGGTCCCCCATCCCCTCCCGGAGTGCATTCAATTGCAGAGCGATGAACTGCACTAAGGGACAAACCCAAATTAAGTATTAAAAAAGGGACTCCACTTCAACAGCCGATTCCGCTCTACCGCTGAGATCTGCGGCAACCACCTTCCCGCCCAAACCCAGGTGGGCTCCTTGGTGTAGGCTGGAATACCGCCAGGAGCCTGTCCCGAATATGGAGGCCTTCGGATACCTGGGGAAACGGTACCCCAAGTTCACGGGCACCAGATTCAGGAGAGGAGGGAAGACACTTGGTTGATTAAACAGTTAAAACAATCTCCTTCTCATTGTTATTCCTCCTTACAGATTCTTGTGGTACGGTGATATCGAGGGCTCTTCACAGTGCCAACTACACGGAGCTCAGGCCCTGCCCGCCATCGAGCCGCGCTCAGTGTCTGACTAATTGCCGCACCGAGCCATACCCTGCAAACACCTCAGGAGCTGCCCTGTACTTCAGTCAGTATCCCTGAAACCTTTCCCTGCACAGAGCCAAGTCAAGCCACACTCGGAATAACAGGCTCCAACATGCAGTCTTACTGATCAAGTGGATTCCTGTTTCCTTTGAACTTCAGCTGTTGGCTCATTGCTGAGGGTTTGTCTTGCTGCAGTTGTACAGGGCCTTGGTGAGACCACACCTTGAGTATTGTGTGCAGTTTTGGTCGCCTTATCTGAGGAAGGATGTTCTTGCCATGGAGGGAGTGCAGCGAAGATTCACCAGACTGATACCTGGGATGGCAGGCATGACATATGAAGAGAGATTGGGTCGATTAGGCTTATATTCGCTAGAGTTTAGAAGAATGAGAGGGGATCTCATTGAAACTTATAAAATTCTAACAGGACTAGACAGATTAGATGCAGGAAGGATGTTCCCGATGGTGGGGGAGTCCAGAACCAGGGGTCACAGTCTAAGGATAAGGGGTAAGCCATTTAGGACTGAGATGAGGAGGAATTTCTTCACCCAGAGAGTGGTGAACCTGTGGAATTCTCTACCACACAAGGCAGTTGAAGCCAACTTATTAAATATATTCAAGAAGGAGTTAGATATATTTCTTAAGGCTAAGGGGATCAAGGGATATGGGGAGAAAGCAGGGACAGGGTACTGAATTTTGATGATCAGCCATGATCTCATTAAATGGCGGAGCAGGCTCGAGGGGCCGAATGGCCTACTCCTGCTCCTATCTTCTATGTTTCTATGTTTCATTTTATGTGGGAAGGTAATTGTCATTTAATAACCTTTCTTTTCCCATTGCAACTTCTCTCCCTCTCTCTTTCACTCTCTATTAAAGCAGTATTACTGTGGTCATTACTCCTCTAAGCGGTTCCTGAATTTTGCTCTCTTGTTTCCCGAGACTCCAAATACACCGCCCTACACGTTCTCCCTCCTCCCTGCACACTCACTCTGTTGGAATACAGACCCGTCGCACCATTGTCTACACTTACCTCATTCTTTCCATGGACCTCAGAACAGGGAAAATTTATGAAGGGCCTAGATAGAGTGGATAGGAACGACCTACTTCCCTTAGCAGAGAGGTCAATAACCAGGGCGGGGCGGGGGGGGGGCACAGATTTAAAGTAATTGGTAGAAGCATTAGAGGGGAGTTGAGGAGAACTTTTTTCACCCAGTGGGTGGTGGGGGTCTGGAACTCACTGTCTGAAAGGGTGGTAGAGGCAGAAACCTTCATCGCATTTAAAATGTACAGAACTACGGACCAAGAGCTGGAAAGTGGGATTCGGCTGGATAGCTCTTTTTCGGCCGAAACAGACACGATGGCCGAATGGCCTCCTTCTGTGCTGTAAGTTTCTATGAGTTCCGTGGTTCAATTCTTATCTATCTAATCGTAGCCAGAGAATCACCTGCAATGGCTTATTTTCCCACTCCCTGCAAAATTAAGGCTCATGGGATTGGGGGCAAAGTATTAACGTGGATAGAGAACTGGCTGGCGGATAGAAAACAGAGAGTTGGAATAAACGGCTCGTTTTCGGAGTGGCAGGCAGTGACCAGCGGGGTGCCGCAAGGATCTGTCCTGGGACCCCAGCTGTTCACAATATATATAAATGATCTGGATCAGGGAATTGGATGCAATATTTCCAAATTCGCTGACGACACTAAACTAGGAGGAGGGGTGGGCTCTGATGAGGATGTCAGGAGGCTACAGTGCGATTTGGACAGGTTGGGGGAATGGGCGGATACGTGGCAGATGCACTATAATGTGGATAAATGCGAGGTTATCCACTTTGGGGGTAAAAACAGGAGGGTAGATTATTATCTAAATGGCAATAGATTGGGAGATGGGGAAGTGCAGAGGGACCTGGGTGTTCTTGTGCACCAGTCACTGAAGGAGAGCATGCAGGTGCAACAGGCGATTAAGAAGGCAAATGGTATGTTGGCCTTCATATCAAGGGGGTTCGAGTATAGGAATAGGGATACCTTACTACAGCTGTACAAAGTGCTGGTGAGACCGCATCTGGAGTATTGTGTACAGTTTTGGTCGCCCCATCTGCGGAAGGATGTTCTTGCCATGGAAAGAGTGCAGCGGCGATTCACCAGGCTGATACCTGGAATGGCGGGAATGACCTACGAGGAGAGATTGAATAGTTTGGGCTTGTACTCACTGGAGTTTAGAAGATTGAGAGGGGATCTCATCGAAACATATAAAATTATGGCAGGCCTGGACAGGCTGAATTCAGAGAGAATGTTTCCAATGGCAGGGGAGCACAGAACCAGGGGCCACAGTCTAAAAATAGCGGGCAAATCATTTAAAACAGAGATGAGGAAGAATTTCTTCACTCAAAGAGTGGTGAGCCTGTGGAATTCCCTGCCACAGAGGGCTGTGAAGGCTAATTCAATAAATATTTTCAAGAGAGAATTGGATATATTTCTGAAGGCTAAGGGGATTAAGGGTTACGGAGAAAAGGCGGGGACGGGGTACTGAACTGGTAAGATCAGCTAAGATCTCAGACGAAGATCAGCCATGATCTCATTGAATGGCGGAGCAGGCTCGAAGGGCCGAATGGCCTACTCCTGTTCCTATCTCTATGTTTCTATGTTTCTATGTTACCTCTGGTGTCCCCCAAGGATCTATCCTTGGCCAACTCCTATTTCTTATCTACATGTTGCCCCTTGGCGACATCATCCGAAAACACAGCGTCAGTTTCCACATGTACGCCGATGACACCCAGCTCTACCTCACTTCCAGACCCCTCCACAGTCTCTAAATTGCCACACTGCTTGACCGACATCCAGTTCTGAATGAGCAGAAATTTTCTCCTATTAAATATTGGGAAGACCAAAACCATTGTTTTGGGTCCCTGCCACAAACTCCGTTCCCTAGCCCCTGACTCCATCCCTCTCCCTAACATCTGTCTGAGGCTGAATCACACTGTTCGCAACCTTGGTGTCATATTTGACCCTGAAATGAGCTTCCGACCACATATCCGCAGCATAACAAAGACCGCCTATGTCCACCTCTGTAACTTCGTCCATCTCCGCCCTGCCTCAGCTCATCTGCTGCTGAAACCCTCATCCATGCCTTTGTTACCTCTAGACTTGACTATTCCAATACACTCCTGGCTGGCCTCCCACATTCTACCCTACGTAAACTTGAGGTCATCCAAAATTCAGCTGCCCGTGTCCTAACTCGCTCCAAGTCCCGTTCACCCATCACCCCTGTGCTCGCTGACCTACATTGGCTCCTGGTTAAACAGCGACTCGATTTCAAAATTCTCATCCTTGTTTTCAAATCCCTCCATTGCCTCGCCCCTTCCTATCTCTGTAATCTCCTCCAGCCCCACAACCCGAGATATCTGCACTCCTCTAATTCTGCCCTCTTGAGCATCCCTGATTATAATCGCTCAACCATTGGTGGCCGTGCCTTCTGTTGCCTGGGCCCTAAGCTCTGGAATTCCCTGCCTAAACCTCTCCGCCTCTCTACCTCTCTTTCCTCCTTTAAGACGCTCCTTAAAACCTACCTCTTTGAGAAAGCTTTTGGTCACCTGCCCTAATTTCTCCTTATGTGGCTCGGTGTCAAATTTTTTGTCTTATAAAATACTCCTGTGAAGCGCCTTGGAACATTTTACTACGCTAAAGGCGCTATATAAATACAAGTTGTTGTTGTTATTATTGAGAGCTCTCTGGGCCCTCTTTCTAATTCTCACCAGAATTTTATGTTCCGTTGTCAAATTCTTGGTTCAACTCCTCACTTCCCTCGTCCTTTCCTTGTTCCTGTGACCTTCAACCTTTTAAAATCCAATAACCTAATCATCTTCATCTTGATATACCGCAGCACTTTCTTGAGCGAGTCCCTGGGTTCCATTGCTTTCCTGGGTAGCTGCTGTGTCCCATCATTCCCCATTGAGTAGCCCCTGCATCCCATCATCACCCCCCCGCCACCCGCTGAGCAGATATCCCGATTATTTCCTATTGAGAAGCCATGGCGTTTTCCTCACCTCCCCCGTTGAATTTTGTATTTGCCATTCTCTTTGTACTTTAGGTGTCACCCGTGGCTCAGTGGGTAGCACTCTCGCCTCTGAATCAGAAGGTTGTGGGTTCAAAGGCCCACTCCAGAGGCTTGAGCACAAAAATCTAGGCTGACACTCCAGTGCAGTACTGAGGCAGTGCTGCACTGTCAGAGGTGCCGACTTTCGAATGAGATGTGGCCCCGTCTGCCCTCTCAGGTGGATGTAAAAGATCCCACGGCCCTATTTCGAAGAAGAGCAGGGGAGTTCTCCCCAGTGTCCGGACCAATATTTATCCCTCAATCAACATAACAAAAACAGATTATCTGGACAATTATCACCTTGCTGTTTGTGGGAGCTTGCTGTGCGCTAATTGGCTGCCACGTTTCCTACATCACAACTGTGACTACACTTCAAAAAGTACTTCAATGGCTGTGAAGCGCTTTGGGATGTTCTGAGGTAGTGAAAGGCGCTATAGAGTCATAGAGTCATAGAGTTTTACAGCACAGAAAGAGGCCCTTCGGCCCATCGTGTCTGCGCCGCCCATCCCTCCCTGTCCAGTCTAATCCCATTTTCCAGCATTTGGTCCATAGCCTTGTATGCAATGGCATTTCAAGTGCTCATCCAAATGCTTCTTGAATGTTGTGAGGGTTCCTGCCTCTACCACCCTTTCAGGCAGTGAGTTCCAGCTTCCAACCACCCTCTGGGTGAAAAAGTTCCTCCTCAAATCCCCTCTAAATCTCCTGCCCCTTACCCTGAATCTGTGGCCCCTTGTTATTGACCCCCCTACTAAGGGGAAAAGTTCCTCTTTATCTACCCTATCTATGCCCCTCATCATTTTGTACACCTCAATCAGGTCCCCCCTCAGCCTCCTTTGCTCCAAGGAAAACAACCCCAGCCTGTTGAGTCTTTCTTCATAGCTGAGGCGCTCCATCCCAGGTAACATCCTGGTGAATCTTCTCTGCACCCTCTCCAAAGCAATCACATCCTTCCTATAGTGAGGCGACCAGAACTGCACACAGTACTCCAGCTGTGGCCTCACCAGCGTTTTGTACAGCTCCATCATAACCTCCCTGCTCTTATATTCTATGCCTCTGCTAATGAAGGCAAGTATCCCATAAGCCTTTTTAACCACCTTATCTACCTGTTCCGCTGCCTTCAGGGATCTATGTACATGTACACCAAGATCCCTCTGACCCTCTGTACTTCCTAGGGTCCTACCACTCATTGTGTATTCCCTTGCCTTATTTGTCCGTCCAAAATGCATCACCTCGCACTTTTCCGGGTTAAATTCCATTTGCCACTTTTCCGCCCATCTGACCAACCCGTTAATATCGTCCTGTAGCCTGAGGCTTTCCTCCTCGCAATTTACCACCCCACCAATTTTCGTGTCATCCGCGAACTTACTGATCATACCCTTTACATTCTCATCCAAATCATTAATGTAGATCACAAACAGCAAGGGACCCAGCACCGATCCCTGAGGTACCCCACTGGACACAGGCTTCCAGTCACAAAAGCAACCTTCGACCATCACCCTCTGCCTCCTGCCACTCAGCCAGTTTAGGATCCAACGTGCCAAGGCCCCCTGGATCCCATGGGCTCTTACCTTCTTGACCAGTCTCCTATGCGGGACCTTGTCAAAAGCTTTACTGAAGTCCATGTAAACCACATCCACAGCATTTCCCTCATCCACACACCTAGTCACCCCCTCGAAAAATTCAATCAGATTGGTCAGACATGATTTACCCTTGACAAAGCCATGCTGACTATCCCCGATTAATCCTTGCCTCTCCAAGTGGAGACTAATTTTGTCCCTCAGAATTTTTTCCAATAATTTCCCTACCACAGATGTTAGGCTCACTGGCCTGTAATTCCCTGGTTTATCCCTGCTACCCTTCTTGAATAATGGTACTACGTTAGCTGTTCTCCAGTCCTCTGGTACATCCCCTGTGGCCAGAGAGGTTCTGAAAATTTGTGTCAGAGCCCCTGCAATCTCCTCCTTTGCCTCACACAACAGCCTGGGATACATCTCGTCCGGGCCTGGGGATTTATCCACTTTTTGGCCTGCTAAAACCGCTAGTACCTCCTCCCTCTCGATGCTAATATGTTCAAGTATGTCACAGTCCCCTTGCCCGACTTCTATGTCTACATCGTCTTTCTCCATAGTGAACACTGAGGCAAAAAATTCATTTAAAACCCCACCTACTTCATCTGGCTCTACACACAGCTTGCCACTTTGGTCCCTAATGGGCCCTACCCTTTCCCTGGTTATCCTCTTGCCCTTAATATACTTATAAAACATCTTAGGATTTTCCTTTATTTTGCTCGCCAGTGTTATTTCATGGCCCCTCCTCGCCCTCCTAATTTCCTTTTTAAGTATGCCCCTGCACCTCTTATACTCCTCTAGGGCTTCCACCGTCTTTTGTCTTTTGTAACTGCCAAAAGCCCCCCTTTTTTTCCTAATGCATTTTTGTATATCCTTTGTCATCCAAGGTTCCCTTTGCTTGTTGGTCCCACCCTTGGCCTTTACAGGAACATGTTGGTGTTGTACTCTCTCTATTTCCCTTCTGAAAGCCTCCCACTGTTTTGATGTGGATTTTCCTATAAGTAGCTGCTCCCAGTCCACTTTTGCCAGATCCTGTCTTATCTTATTAAAATCGGCCTTCCCCCAATTTAGAACCCTGATTTCCGGGCCGTCTTTGTCTTTTTCCATGACCACCTTAAATCTCACCGAATTGTGGTCACTATCGCCAAAATGCTCTCCTACAGACACTTCCACCACCTGCCCGGCTACATTCCCTAGAATTAGGTCCAGTACCACCCCCTCTCTTGTAGGACTTTCTACATGTTGGCTCAAAAAGCTTTCCTGGATGCACTTTAAGAATTCTGCTCCCTCCAAGCCTTTCACACTCTGACTATCCCAATTTATATTGGGGAAGTTGAAATCCCCCACTATTACTACCCTATTATTTTCACACTTTTCTGATATCTGCCTGCATATCTGTTCCTCTATCTCCCCCTGACTGTTTGGGGGCCTATAGTACAATCCCAGCAAGGTGCTTGACCCCTTTTTGTTTTTAAGTTCTACCCATATGGCCTCATTAGAGGAACCCGCTAATATATCATCCCTCCTTACAGCAGTAATAGACTCCTTAATTAATATTGCAACACCCCCTCCCCTTTTACACCCCCCTCTGTCTCGCCTGAAGATTCTATACCCCGGAATATTTAGCTGCCAGTCCTGACCCTCCCTCAACCATGTCTCCGTGATAGCAACAATATCGTACTCCCATGTGTTCAACAACAACTTCAGTTCATCCACCTTATTTGCAAGACTCCTTGCATTAAAATAAATGCCTTCCAGCCCTGCCATATTCCCTTTTGCCTTCACATCTTTGCTCTGCCTTCCCTGCTGACTTGTTTTTTCCTCCTTATTTGGCTGTACATCACCCCCTACTATAGCTCCACTCTGTATCCCATCCCCCTGCCGAATTAGTTTAAACCCCCCCCAGCAGTGCTAGCAAACCTCCCCGCAAGGATATTGGTTCCCCTCTGGTTCAGGTGTAAACCGTCCGACTTGTACAAGTCCCACCTGTCCCAGAAGCAGACCCAGTGATCCAGGAAACTAAAGCCCTCCCTCCTGCACCATCCCTTTAGCCACGCATTCATCTGTTCTATCCTCCTATTCCTATACTCACTAGCACGTGGCACCGGGAGTAATCCAGAGATTACAACCTTCGAGGTCCTGCTCCTTAATAGAAATGCAAGTTCTTTCTTTTTCACAACTGATCTTTACCTCCTACATTCTCCTCTTACCCCTGTTGAAGGGGAGCCTCAGATGCTGCGGCATCATTCTACTGGCCCTTCCAGCTGACATTACTTTATTCTGATTGCATTCTTAATCCATGGTGCACAACATTGATACACCAGCCAGCCAGGCCACCATAGCCGATTACATTACATAGGATTACACAGGATATACGGCACAGAAACAGGCCATTCGGCCCAACCAGTCCATGCCGGCGTTTATGCTCCACTCGAGCCTCCTCCCATCTTTCCTCGTCTAACTCTCTCAGCATAACCCTCTATTCCCTTCTCCCTCATATGGCACACTAGACTGCTGCAGGATGAACGAGTCATGGCAACTTGTTCAGAACTTGGCGCAAACATGCAAAATCTCCTTCTTGTGGTTACACACCAGCTGTACGTTGAGAGAATGGAAGCCCTTGCATTGTGATGGGGTGCCCTAAGGGCCACATGTGTGCAGTCTATGATGCCCTGCCCCTCTGGCAAGCCTGCAATATTTGCAAATCCAACCGCACGCGCGGTTATACTTGCTTGATCCCTTGAGAAGTGGATGTAATTGTGGGCCTTTGTGAAGAGGGCATCGGTAACCTGCGTAATGCAACTGTGGGCAGCTGACTGGGAGATGCCGCTGATGTCTGCTGATGATCCCTGGAAGGAGCCTGAAGCAAAAAAGTTGAGTGCGGTGGTGACTTTGACAGCCACTGGTAAGGGGTGTCCACCCGCTCCTCTGGGCACCAGGTGTTGGTGCAGCAGTGCGCAGATGTCTCCGACTATCTCTCGCGAAAGTCTCAGCCTCCTTTGGCACTGCTGCTCACTCATGTTTAGGAAGTTCATCCTCAGTCTGTAAACCCTCTGTCGGGGATATCGCCTGCGGCAAGGCACACTAGACTGCCACAGGATGAACGAGTCATGGCAACTGCCACAGTACTTGGCACAAACATGCCAAATCTCCTTCTTGTGGTTACACACCAGCTGTACGTTGAGAGAATGGAAGCCCTTGCATTGTGATGGGGTGCCCTAAGGGCCACATGTGTGCACCATTGGCAAGCCTGCAATATTTGCAAATCCAACCACACGCGCGGTTATACTTGTTTGATCCCTTGAGAAGTGCCTCGATGCACTGGCGCCTTCTGCCCTGTGCATCAGGTGGGTGAGCAGGAGGTTGGCACTCCTGCTGCTGTTCTGCCTGGTTCTGCTGCCGCCGTGGCTGCTCCTCGTTCGAATCTGAGGTCCATGGTGAAAGGAAATAAATGTTTCCCATGTTGCTGGCAGATACCTTCGTTGGGGAAGCGCTCAGTCCAAGTGGGGAGGGGGTTTTCCCAGGAGTTCCCAAAGTTGATAGATCTCAGCTGCACCACCTCCAACTTCAGTAGGCCTGGAAAAAGTGCTTAAAAACCTTTGGAACAAAAGTTCTGCCGCCTGCAACTCATCCCTGTGCAACACGCTGTAAATGTGTCAAAATAACAAAGGCCTGGCAGAATAGGATTACAGAGACCCTTAAGTGCTTGTTAAGGGTCTTAACTGCCTATCCCGCCTCTTGGAGGTGGGACCGACTCGCACTCGTGAAGCCCACCTCGGGCAAAGTTGCGCGGAGGCGGGTTCCGAACCCGCACTCAATTTTTGTAATTTTACCAACTGTCCCACCTCCAAACCCGCCTCCTCAGGGCTGGGAAAATCGCCCCCCATTGACTGGGGAAGTGTTGAGCTGGGGAGGGAGTGGGGGTAGGGGTGGCGAGACGCCTGGGCCAAAATACAGGGAAAATCGGCTGTAGCCTAGGACCAGGAAATCTTCTTCTTCTTCTTCTTCGTAGGCAGTCCCTCGGAACCGAGGATGACTTGCTTCCACATTAAAAATGAGTTCGCAGGTGACTGATGAGCCCAATGCGGGACCTACAGTCTCTGTCACAGGTGGGGCAGACGGTGGTTGAAGGGGCGGGTGGGTGGAGTGCTTGGGTTGACGTGCGCTCCTTGCGCTGCCTGCGCTTGGCTTCCGCTTGCTCCCGGCGAAGAGACTCGAGGTATTCGGCACCTTCCCGGATGCTTCTCCTCCACTTTGTGCGGTCTTGGGCCAGGGATTCCCAGGCGTCGGTGGGGATGTTGCACTTTTTCAAGGAGGCTTTGAGGGTGTCCTTGAAGCGTTTCCTCTTCCCACCTGGGGCTCTCTTGCCATGTCGGAGCTCCGAGTAGAGTGCTTGTTTTTGGAGTCTCATATCGGGCATGCGGACGATGTGACCCGTCCATCGGAGCTGATCGAGCGTGGTCAAAGCTTCGATGCTGGGGATGTTGGCCTGAGCGAGAACACTGACGTTGGTGCGCCTATCCTGCCAATGGATTTGCAGGATCTTGCGGAGGCAGCGTTGGTGGTACCTCTCCAGTGCTTAGAGGTGCCTGCTGTACATGGTCCATGTCTCTGAGGTATACAGCAGGGTGGGTATCACTGCTGCTCTGTAGACCATGAGCTTAGTGCTGGGTGCCAGGAAACATAGTTGTCCTTGGCTTCAGATTAGATGGATGAAGATAAAAAGGGGCTAAAATGACAGAAGTGGCGGTTGGGGGGTTGGGGGGTGCTTATGGGGATCTACTGAGCCACAGAGAGAGTCAAAGCAATTTTAAAAATCTCATTGTCCCGCTGAGACCAACCATCACCAGTCAGCTTCATCTAGACTCAAGCGCCAATGCTTCGTGCAAGCTCCAGGCTGGGTTTGCTGCCAGCTCTGGGATAGTGTGGCTCATTATGCATTTTGGAGCCACGAAGAAGCTTTTTCCAGGCTCTCCATTGCACAGTCCAGTAGAGAGGCAAAACCAAGGGGGAGAGGGGTGGTGGGGGGTGGGGGAACGGGATATCACTGACAGTTCCCTCACACTTGCCCAGCCGAGCGGTCCCGAGAAAATGTTTTGCGGCGGTGGGTTACGCTGGGAAGAACAGGAACAGTCGGTGATTCCATCTGCTGTCTGCTTATGGGGGCAAGGAACAAAGAATTTGGAGGCATGTCCCTCTCATTCCTCCACCGCACCGCCCTTCCTCCCACCCCTCCACTGCCCCCCGCCCACCGCTGCCTCCCACCGTTGTGATTGCACCTCTGGGTCAGTCAGTAGTTTTTAATACTGGTATCGTTCAGCATCAACAGTTTCAGTGTGGCATTGCAACATTGAGATTTTTTTTAGACCTGATTACAGCACCTGCACTATTGATGCCACACCCAACCCTAAAACATAGGTGAATCTGGTGATTAACCGTCTATATAAAGATGCATAGTGAGCGTCTAGAGCCTGCCGGCTCTCATCTTTCATGACTTGTACGGGACTGGAGGGTGGCTACAGTTTGGCTGGAGGGTTAGACTTTGTAACTGAGGACTGGGATTCTTCCCACTCGATTCTAGATAACCCTGCAAGCCAATAGCCTCAGTGGGTAGGGCGATCCTAGCTGGACGAGCAGCAGGAAACATACCGGCGCTCTGTGCTAGTAAACCACACGGTTCAGCTCCAGCATTACCCCAGGGTAAATCTGGGGGGTGTGCCCTAAATCTTGACTGTTTCTAACCTGCACCTCCGCTCTTTGGACTTAAGTTAGTGGTGTGTTTCCCTGCACAGGGAATAAACACGCCATGTTGGGTAAGCAAAACCCCTACTGTGTAGGGTTAGCGATACAAAGTTGACCAAAACAAAAGCCCTGAGCTTGTTTCCTTTTCAGTATCTGAAGGTATTGCTGTGGATTTGCTTTCTCTATCCATTAACTATCCCATATACCTCTATACCACCCCCCCCTTTGAGATGGTGCTTTTCAAAGCTGAAGAGCCCTCGTTTCTCCTGTCATTCCTCATAGCTCACCTTTGACATTGGGGATCAGCTTCCCTCAGCCTAGGCCTAGATGGTTCCTTTAAATCACACATTCACCAGAAATGCCTGTGAAGGAATAAGCCATATAACCTATTCAGAAAAATACACCATTCTATGAAAGAATTCTGACCTTATTGAAACATGACAAATTGGAAATCTAGAAACCTAACGATGAAAAAGCTGTGATAACATTCTGGCTATAGAGATAAGATAAGTTGTTGACACTGAATCAATAACCTTATTGAAACAGAAGGTTAAAGGCTCCTGAAGTCTAAATCTTTGGGAACAAGACAATAGTTACCCGGTACAAGGTGTTCTAATTTACACCTCGTAAAGGAGCACATAAAAGTAACAAACATCTGCCTTCATAAAAATGATACCAAGTAAAGCGCACCTGCTGTTACACCGTTTTTTATGATAAATTTAGAACACCTAGAGAAGAGACATAATTCTGTAGTGCTAGCAGCTGAGGTGACTGTAAGAACTGCAGGGGTGAGCAGAAAAATGACTAGAGATAATTAGCTTACATCAGCAGAAAACCTTAAAGGAAACACCACTGGAAAAGAGTATAAATATTGAACTCTCAAATGGGATAATAGACTCGCTTAAAGGGGCAAAGTGATTCTTGGCTTCAGAGCTAGCTCTGTAAGTCTACAACTCTTTGTACCTCAAGGATCAAGGTACTGTATTTGATTTTGGTGGATATCCTGAATAAACTTTAAGAACTGTAAAACTGTAGCGAAGTTAAGATTTGAGAGTAAGGATCTCTGAATAGATTGTAAAGCTTTCTCTTTTTGGAACTGTTAATGTTGCGATTGACTCACCAACTGTAAAATTATATGTCGGTTCTTTAATAAATCTATATATTTTTAGAATTGTCTCACATAATACTTCTGTACCAAACTCGCGAACTCAATCTCTGTACACTCTTTGGTGAGGAGTTGCAGAATTCTGGTGGAGTTTTCTGGACCCTCATAATATCCAGAATGTTACAGTCTAGCTAAACTTATTAAAACTGCTCTCTGGAGGACAGTAACATTTTCAGGTTGCTCCTTTCCTTTAGGGAGAGATAGTCTGGACCTTTAGACCCAATTAAGCATCTTTAGGATTCAGCTACCTCAAACTTTAGTTGAAAGTGAACGTCTGAGGAATACGCCTGATCCGGGGTAGCCCTAAAGGGGCTAGGACTAGTAATTATCCTTTCATGCCCACAGCAATCCCGGTGCAGCCTGATCACACCACTGTTCCACTGACATTAACAGAAATAAAGATCGGGAGAGAGGTAAAATGGGCTGCTGATTCGCTATCGCCCGTCTTACACACTATCGCACAATGTCAAAATCTACCCCAATCTGTTTTTGGTGCTGTTGATTGAGGGATAAATGTTAGCCAAGACACCGGGGAAAGCTCCCGTCCTCTTCTTCAAATAGTGCCACGGGATTTTGTACATCCGCCCGAGAGGGCTTGGATTAACATCAAAATGCAGCACTTTTCATATCATGATGCACCTCAAGATTGAGTTAAATTCTGACTGAAGAAAAGTGCATTGAACTCTAATAATGAATTAGCAGTTCATTAATTACAACTTTGGTGTCAGCCTGGTCTCAGTAGGAGCACTTTCACCCCTGAACTAGAAGGTCGCGGGTTTAAGCCCCACTCCAGTTACTTTTTAAAAATTCGTTCCTGGGATCAGGGCGTCGCTGGCAAGGCCAGCATTTATTGCCCATCCCTAGTTGCCCTTGAGAAGGTGGTGGTGAGCCGCCTTCTTGAACCGCTGCAGTCCGTGTGGTGAAGGTGCTCCCACAGTGCTGTTAGGGAGGGAGTTCCAGGATTTCGACCCAGTGACGATGAAGGAACGGCCGATATATTTCCAAGTCAGGATGATGTGTGACTTGGAGGGGAACTTGGAGGTGGTGGTGTTCCCATGCGCCTGCTGCCCTTGTCCTTCTAGGTGGAAGAGGTCGCGGGTTCGGGAGGTCCTGCCGAATTTCCTGGCTTCTAGGAACAACAACTTGCATTTATATAGCGCCCTTAATGTAGTAAAACGTCCCGAGGCGCTTTGCAGGTGCGATTACTATGCTGACTCAGGCTTCTACTGTTTTGAAACTAGTGTCTCCTTCACAGTCACCTTGGTAACCTAATATACCTTAAGGGCAATGAGTTAATTCGCTGTTTAACATGAATTGTTGGCTTGAAAAGTGATGAGGAAGGGAATTTTTTTTTAATAGAGTTGATTTGAGGAAAGGCAACTTTTTTACGCTGTTGATGAGTTATGGGTGCACGGCAGTATCAGAGTGTCAGTGGTAGGTATCTTCTTACTTTTGGCTCACAGTCTTACTGTCAGGTATTGAGGAGGCATTTTTTAAGTGATACTACAAATTAGAGTGTGTATTTCCAAGTCTGTGATATAAATACACTACATAATAAGGGAAAAATTCCAGTTTATAATACTGGCTGTTCAAACATTTTATAGTGCTTGTGTAAAATTTCCCTCGCCTCTATTTTAATGGAGTTTAAAATAAAATCTATTAAAACAGTGGACAAAGGAATCTCACTTAAACATGTTGAGTGTTTGTATCCTAATAGCCCACAGTGTAATTTCAAGGCTTGTACTCCATCTTCTAAAACCTTTTAGAAGTTGCTGATTAACCACTCTTCCACTATAATGGGTTAAAATGGTACAGTCCATTTGTTTTTGGCTGAATCTGTATTTATATTTTTTTTTTATCACTGATAGGCGCTCTTGAGGACCAGGTATGTAAGGGATAATTTTCTAACTTTACGTTCCCAACAGGGAGCCTTGCTCACCAGGAGTTGCAAATTTGGAAATTTGCCTGCACGAGGTGCGGGACTTTACTAATTATTCATTTAAATTACATAGGTTTACATTGGATATCTGGCACAGAAACAGGCCATTCGGCCCAACCAGTCCATGCCGGCGTTTATGCTCCACTCGAGCCTCCTCCCGTCTTTCCTCATCTAAATCTATCAGCATAACCCTCTATTCCCTTCTCCTTGTAGGGGGTGGCGTGTGGTGGTGTTTGGCGTGTACGCCCAGTCAGTTATGCCCCTGACTGTTTGTGAGCGGTTCGAATCGCTCCCACGCCCCTGGTACAAGGCGGCGATACAGAGAAGACTCGAGTAGACAGGTGGTTGGATGTAAACAAAAACCAAGATTTTATTGAAGAGGATGTGGTAAACCACTGTCATACCTGTCTGTGTCTGTATGTGTATTCCACGAGGTACAGGTCTGGACATGCCTCGGCTGACTCCTCCCACTATTCCAGGTATATAAGTGACTACCTCCCAGTCCCTTAGTATTCTGGACGGGTCGACCACTCGAGACAAGACCTTCATTCTTTAGTTAATAAAAGCCTGATTGTTACTCGCTCAACTTCAGTCTTTTGAGTAATTGATGGCGCATCAGAGGAAAAACCTGATACAATCTTATGGAAAAATTACTAGTGTACACTTCTACAAGCGAAAAATACAAAAGAAGAATAATAACTATATACTTATACAGGGAATGGGGGAACACACGGCACATCGAGGGAAAACAACTATCTTAATAATCCCCTTATCCTTATCCCACCCCCTATACCTAACTAGATGAAGCTATGAGGGGTCAGAACTTCATGCTCACCAATCAAAAGGTTTGTTGGACTCAAAACAGCGGTTGGGTTCGAGGTTCGCTCTTGGTGCTCTCTGGAGCCTGCTGTCGTCACGTGGTCTCCGAGCGCTGCAAGGGCGTAGTCCAGGTTCGAGTACCCCAAAGTTAAAGTCTCTGTTTGGGTACTTTACCTTGCAGGGATGATTCTTCATCGACAGCCGACAGATTGAGTTGGTGTGCAGATATTCGAAGGTCGGCTGAGGCTGAAGGCCCGATAATTCGAAGCCTCCCCTCAGTTCATCTCCTCAGTTGGTCTTCTTCAGCCGGTCTTCCTCGGGTGGCCTTCCCTCCGGTGGTCTTCCCTCCTCCCCTCATCGCGTCCCGCCTCGCCTGGCCTGAATTGTCCGTGTCCGCCCGACCCGGTGCCGGGGCGATTCCAGATGGAGTGGAAAAAGGCACGGGCAAAGGCCAGGGGGTAAGCGCGGGACGGGGAAAGAGCGGCAGCCACGAGGGCGAGGGGCCGAAGAGCAGCAGCACCAGTACACCAACCAACAAAGAACACACCCATTGCTACCTGAGGGCCTTCAATTATACCTTTGTCGAAAATCCTTATCTGCGCGCCAAATCAGGTTAGTTCTTTGTTTTAATCTTGGCGGGCTATTTTAAATAATGGTAGCAATCCATACTAACTATTTTTAGATGGCCGGTAATCGCATCTACCGGCCCGATAATTGACTTGTATTGTCATGAAAGTTCCTTGATGGGCCTGTCCAGCCTCGATGGCTCTGTTAATCTGTTTCCGATAATATATGTAGACTGCTTGATGGCCTTAACTATAGGCCTAAACTAAATTTAGATTTGTCTCCAATTCGGTCTAATGCATAATTCGGAGTCCTGTCTGGTTCCAAAATACAAAGTCTCTCTTCACAGAAGCCTGCAGCTTGGGTTTCGATCCACAAGCTGTCTGCGTTGCAGAGTCCATTTTAAAATCTCACAGGCTTTCTGCCACGAGGCACGGACGCCATCTTGGGTACCCTTTTTGATTTAAAAAGTCCACGCAGGGTCTCGTTTATTAATAACAGCCTTCGGGGAAATGCAGAAATTTTGCAAATCTTACATCCCTCATATGCTTGTCCAGCCTCCCCTTAAATGCATCTATGTTATTCGCTTCAACCACTCCCTGTGGTAGCGAGTTCCACATTCTCACCACTCTCTGGAAATTACCTATTGGATTTCTTGGTGACTATCTTATATTGATGGCCTTTAGTTATGCTCTTCCCCACAAGTGGAAACATTCTCTCTGTATCCACTCTGTCAAAACCTTTCATAATTTTAAAGACCTCTATTAGGTCACCCCTCTGCCATCTTTTTTCAAGAGAAAAGAGACCCAGCCTGTTCATCCTTTCCTGATATGTATACCCTCGCATTTCTGGTATCATCCTTGTAAATCTTCTCTGCACCCTCTCCAGTGCCTCTATATCCTTTTTATAATATGGTGACCAGAATTGTCCGCAGTACTCTAAATGTGGTCTAACCAAGGTTCGATACAGGTTTAGCATAACTTCCCTACTTTTCAAATCTATCCCTCTAGAAATAAACCCTAGTGCTTGGTTTGCTTTTTTTTATGGCCTTGCTAACCTGTTGGAAACTTGTTAAATTGCTGGAAACTCTTGGGCTATTCACAGTGGGTGAGCTGCCTCACCAGAAGCACAAGGTCAGAGAATTAGTCCTATAAAACCCAGCACGTTCAGATTTTGCCAGCATCTACAGGCCGTCCATTTCCCCCGGCTGCTCGTTCAGGCTCGACCCAGTGGTGCACAAGGGCTCCCTGTTTCATTCAATCCAGTGCTCAGCTTGAATCCCTGGTCCATCACCAAGCCTGTCCTCTTGTACACAGAGGATTTAACATGTCATATGGTCAGAACTGGCGTAATCAAGCAAGAGAAGCCCCCTTTATAAGATAGGTCTAACCAAAAGAAAGGGAGGAAAATAGGTGGAGGTCATAAATAACACCAGCAAGGCCATCAAAAGAAAGAAAAGACTTGCATTTACAGTAAACTTTTTCTTATCCGGCGCCTACGGGACCAGGATGGTGCCGGTTGATGAAACATTCTGGATAACAGAGAGGTAGACCGACCAAGGCAATTTTTAACACAAACAAAAATAAAAACCACTGACTAACTCGGCCACCACGGGAGACTCAGATTCGGCAAAACGAGTGCTGGATGGATTCGGCAAGATTACCGGTTATCTATTTTGCCGTTATTAAAGTATTCCGGATGATTAAGTGCCGTATAAACAAGAGTTTACTGTATATAGCACCTTTCACGATCTCAGGATGTCCCAAAGTGCTTAACAGCCAATGAAGTACTTTTTGAAGTGTGGTCACTGTTGTAATGTAGGAAACGCAGCAGCCAAATTGCGCACAGCAAGCTCCCACAAGCAGCAGCGTGATAATGGCCAGATAATCTGTTTTAGTGATGTTGGTTGAGGGATAATATTGGCCAGGACACCCCTGTGTCTTCTTCGAAATAGCACAATGGGATCTTTTAGACAGCACCTCCAACAGTGCAGCGTTCCCTCAGTACTGCACTGGAGTGTCAGCCTGGATTTTGTGCTCAATTGTCTGAGAGTGGGACTTGAACCCGTGACCTTCTGATTCTAGAGTGAAAGTGCTACCCACTGAGCCATAGCTGATACAAGCACTCTAATGTATACCATCAACCAACACAACAACAACAGCAACTTGCATTTATATAGCGCCTTTAACATAGTAAAACGTCCCAAGGCGCTTCACAGGAGTGTTACAAAACAAAATTTGACACCGAGCCACATAAGGAGAAATTGGGCAGGTGACCAAAAAGCTTGGTCAAAGAGGTAGGTTTCAAGCAGCGTCTTAAAGGGGGAAAGTGAGGGAGAGAGGCGGAGAGGTTTAGGCAGGGAATTCTAGAGCTTAGGGCCTCAGCAACATAAGGCACGGCCACCAATGGTGGAGTGATTAAAATCGAGGATGCGCATTAATTAATTAATTAACACTAGAAAATCCACCAATCAATAAACCAAATAACCCCAACAGATTTACCAGCAAACCCAATGAATAACATCGCAAATCCACGAACAAACCCTCCAATGACGGGGCAGGCTCGCCTACGAACACAGCAAATAATACCAGCAAACACACCAGCAACCCCATGGAGTAACGTCAGCAAACTCAACACCCTTCTGTATCTAACAGTGGCTCACCTCTTAAATCTCTGTGCAGGGTTTGCAATGTGTGTTTTAAGGGATAGTTCTTTGCTGGGATGTGTGGCACTGCATGTAATCAGTCGTCGTGATGTGATGTTGTTTCAGCAGCCTATGTTGATCAACCCACGTCCCCATCACGGTACGTGAGCAGTTTCAACAGCTTTTGCCAAGTCCAAAACTGGGTGGCGGGGGAGGGAGGGAGAGGTTAGGGTAGGGGTTCATGGTTTGCAGTTTGCACAGAAAAATGTCAGGAGTCATGGAATGTGAATTCCCAGAACACTGGCCACAGTCCTGCAATCCTGGAATTTGACCTAGTCAGTCACTGTAATCCAACAGGCCTGGAATAGATTTAAGGAATGTGATTCCCAAGACACTGGTGAAAAATCAAGTATCGCATATAGTTAAAGCAGAACTTGACGAATATAGTCATTGTAAACTTGACTGAACCTCCATTTGACAGAATCTAAAAGTGACCAAATGTACCGACAAGCTTTGAGGGCAAGAAATTGTTTGGCCAAAAAAATTTGTAAAATAAGTGATGTGTTGGTACCTTTGCTTCAAAAGATAAGATCTTGAAAATTCTGTGAGAACCACGAGTCAACAACCCTGCAGATGTGAAAAACAACGACTCTCTCCAACCCTTGGATGTCTGGCCTTGGTTAACTAAGCTTCAACACGGATAGGGAGAGAGAGAGAGAGAGAGAGAGAGAAAGGAAAACATGAATGCTGTGGGCGAGTTGCCAAGTATTGGGGTCTAAGTTTTATTGGACACTGACATTTGGGGCTACAGTCGATGGTGACCTGGTCAGTTGCCAGTTAAAGTTAGTCATATGCCTAGTCATCATTGAATTGGCCTCTCATCTAGTGAATAGTACATATGTGGTTTTGCTTATAATCACCTGAGCTTAAAGTAAATGATTTTAGATGCTTGCTTGTAATACTGTAAATACATGAATTGAGTACAGTTTGTATTCTGGTAATTACTTGTAACCTTTTGTTGATTTTTAAGTAAAAGAAGTTTCACAGATTCATTGGGTTTTGTGTTGTTCGTTCCACGGGTCTGAACTCTATAAACTGTCAGACAATCAGAGCGTCTTACATCGTCTGAAACTAATAGCCCAGATCACACCTTAAATAGCTTTTCTGGTTGTGAAAATTCAAGGAAAACCTTAACATCTCCAGTAATTAAGGTCTCTACATGAGATAAAGTAAGTGCAAAATGGACTTTTATGTTCAAAACACGTGTTTTGATGTCTGGTTTACATATTTCCAGATATCTCACTTGAGAATTCACATATCTGGTCCGAAACCAGATAGTTGGCAATCCTATGCATGACAGAAATCCTATTAATAAATGGTCAGGCCAGGGAGTCTGAAATTGCCTGGAGATACATGCAACCTAAAGGTGCTTTGGCCCTGGTACTTGTTTATTTCAGGTCATGGAAGACTGGCACCTGTGGCTCGGCTACCCGCATTCATACAGCTAAATCCGGAGCCTTTATTTTTCCACAGAGCGTTATTACTACATGGAACGCTTGTGTGAAGAATCAGATCCAGTTGAAGAGCTAGCACCAGCACAATGGGCCAATTGGCCTCTTCCTGTACTGTAATTCCTATGATTCCATGATGAAGTGGGTCTATGATTTCATTGCCAGGATAAGGGAGCCGGTATTAACCGTGCAAAAACATGGGGAGTGAGCACATGGATGCCAGTCAAAAGCAATCTGAACTAAACATATATTGCTTAGGGACAAAGCAGCCTGCTTGATTGACACCCCATCCATCACCTTAAACATTCACTCCCTCCACCACCGGCGTACCGTGGCTGCAGTGTGTACCATCTACAAGATGCACTGCAGCAACTCGCCAAGGCTTCTTCGGCAGCACCTCCCAAACCCACAATCTCTACCACCTAGAAGGACAAGGGCAGCAAGCGCATGGGAACACCATCACCTCAAAGTTCCCCTCCAAGTCACACACCATCCTGACTTGGAAATATATCGCCGATCCTTCATCGTCACTGGGTCCCTCCCTAACAGCACTATGGGAGTACCTTCACCACACGTACTGCAGTGGTTCAAGAAGGTGGCTCACCACCACCTTCTCGAGGTCAACTAGGGATGGGCGATAAATGCTGGCCTTGTCAGCAACACCCACGTCGCAGGAACGAATATAAAAATACATATATATGTGTGTATATATATTTATTATGTGTGTGTCTATATATATATATATACTAGTTGAAGTGCCCGGCGGTGCCGAGGGTCTTTTGAGGGCATGTTGTTGTTGGAAGAGAGAGAGAGAGCGACTGGGGGGAAGAGAGAGAGCGACTGGGGGGAAGAGAAAGAGCGACTGGGGGGAAGAGAGAGAGCGACTGGGGGGAAGAGAGAGAGTGACTGGGGGAAGAGAGAGAGCGAGAGACTGGGGGGAAGAGAGACAGCGACGGGGGAAGAGAGAGAGCGACTGGGGGGGAAGAGAGAGAGCGACTGGGGGGAAGAGAGAGAGCGACTGGGGGGAAGAGAGAGAGCGACTGGGGGGAAGAGAGAGAGCGACTGGGGGGAAGGGGAGGCGGGGAGGAAAGGAGGAGGGGGGGAGGAAAGGGGGAGGGGAGGGGGAGGAAAGGGGGAGGGGGGAAGAAAGGGGGACGGGAGGGGGGAGGGGAGGAAAGGGGGCGGGGGAGGGGGAGGAAAGGGGGAGGGGGGAGGAAAGGGGGGGAGGAAAGGGGGAGGGGGGAGGAAAGGGAGAGGGAGGGGAGGAAAGGGGGTGGGGGGAGGAAAGGGGAAGGGGGAGGAAACGGGGAGGGGGGAGGGGGGGAGGAAAGGGGGAGGGGGAGGAAAGGGGGAGGGGGAGGGGGAGGAAAGGGGGAGGGGGATGGGGAGGACCCCACGTATTTAATCCCCCTAACACTAAGGGTCAATTTATGATAGCCAATCAACCTAACCCGCACATCTTTGGACTGTGGGAGGAAACCGGAGCACCCGGAGGAAACCCACGCAAACACGGGGAGAATGTGCAAACTCCACACAGACAGTCGCCCGAGGCCGGATTCGAACCCGGGTCCCTGGCGCTGTGAGTGAGGCGAGGCTACGGGGATAGGGTGGGATATGTGTCGGTGCAGGCTCGATGGGCCGAAATGGCCTCTATCTGCACTGTGGCGTCTCTGTGATTCTCTGTGAAAGGGGGAGGGGGAGGAATGGGGGAGGGGGGAAGAAGTGGGAGGGGGAGGGGGAAGAAGTGGGAGGGGGAAGAAGGGGGAGGGGAAGAGGGGGAAGAAGGGGGTGTGGGGGAAGAAGGGGGAGGGGGAAGAAGGGGGAGGGGGGGAAGAAGGGGGAGGGGGGGAAGAAGGGGGAGGGGGGAAGAAGAGGGAGGGGGGGAAGAAGAGGGAGGGGGGAGGGGGAAGAAGAGGGAGGGGGGAGGGGGAAGAAGAGGGAGGGGGGAGGGGGAAGAAGAGGGAGGGGGAAGAAGAGGGAGGGGGAGGGGGAAGAAGAGGGAGGGGGAAGAAGAGGGAGGGGGAAGAAGAGGGAGGGGGAGGGGGAAGAAGAGGGAGGGGGGAGGGGGAAGAAGAGGGAGGGGGGAGGGGGAAGAAGAGGGAGGGGGGAAGAAGAGGGAGGGGGAGGGGGAAGAAGAGGGAGGGGGGAGGGGGAAGAAGAGGGAGGGGGAGGGGAAGAAGAGGGAGGGGGGAGGGGGAAGAAGAGGGAGGGGGGAGGGGGAAGAAGAGGGAGGGGGGAGGGGGAAGAAGAGGGAGGGGGGAGGGGGAAGAAGAGGGAGGGGGGAGGGGGAAGAAGAGGGAGGGGGGAGGGGGAAGAAGAGGGAGGGGGAGGGGGAAGAAGAGGGAGGGGGGAGGGGGAAGAAGAGGGAGGGGGGAGGGGGAAGAAGGGGGAGGGGGAAGAAGAGGGAGGGGGGAGGGGGAAGAAGAGGGAGGGGGGAGGGGGAAGAAGAGGGAGGGGGAAGGGGAAGAAGAGGGAGGGGGAGGGGGAAGAAGAGGGAGGGGGGAGGGGGAAGAAGAGGGAGGGGGAGGGGGAAGAAGAGGGAGGGGGAGGGGGAAGAAGAGGGAGGGGGGAGGGGGAAGAAGAGGGAGGGGGGAGGGGGAAGAAGAGGGAGGGGAGGGGGAAGAAGAGGGAGGGGGAGGGGGAAGAAGAGGGAGGGGGAGGGGGAAGAAGAGGGAGGGGGGAGGGGGAAGAAGAGGGAGGGGGGAGGGGGGAGGGGGAAGAAGAGGGAGGGGGGAGGGGGAAGAAGAGGGAGGGGGGAGGGGGAAGAAGAGGGAGGGGGGAGGGGGAAGAAGAGGGAGGGGGAAGAAGAGGGAGGGGGGAGGGGGAAGAAGAGGGAGGGGGAGGGGGAAGAAGGGGGAGGGGGAAGAAGAGGGAGGGGGGAGGGGGAAGAAGAGGGAGGGAGGGGGGAGGGGGAAGAAGAGGGAGGGGGGAGGGGGAAGAAGAGGGAGGGGTGTGGTAAACCACTGTTTGTATTCCTGTTTGTCCTGTTTGTATTCCACTGTGTACATGCCTGGACATGCCTCGGCTGACTCCTCCCACAGGTCCTAGTATAAAGGTGACTGCTCCCCAGCCCTTGTATCCTGGACCGGTCGACCACTCGAGGCAGACCTCCATTCTGTTGTTAATAAAAGCCTTTAGTTACTCTTCTAACTCTCAGTCTTTTATGAGTAATTGATAGCGCATCAATTTTATTAACAACATTTTTATAATGGAGAAGATCCTCACACCAGCATGCCTGGACTTAGATCATCGGGAGGCGGACTCATCCACCAAGTTTACTCACTGGCTTAAGTGTTTCGAAAAATTCCTGACCGCCTCCGAAGCAATCAAATCGGACGAGGACAAGCTGGATGTCCTGACCTCCAAAGTGAACCACCGAGTGTACTCGGTCATCCAAGACGCGACCTCGTACACGGACGCTACCAAGCTCCTCAAGGACCAGTACATGCGCCCAGTGAACGAAGTGTATGCCAGGGACCTTCTGGGGAGTCGTAAACAACAACTTGGGAATCGACCGTGGAATACCTTCAGGCACTGTCTGTGCTTGGCCGGGCCTGTGGTTATAAGGATGTAAAGGCCGCCGTGTACACAGAGGAACTTATCCGGGACGCTTTTGTAGCGGGCCACAGATCCAATTACACCCGACAGCGACTGTTGGAGCAGAGTAACCTCGACCTCAACAAGGCCTCTGAACTCGCACTATCGTTGGATGCAGCCTACCAGGGCATGGATGCCTACTCCTCTGCACCGTGGACGCCGCGGGGAATGACAGCCTGGGACACGGTAGGACCGCCTCATAGCGCCGTGCCACCCCAGCCACACCCCAACAACGGCCCAACTACCGCAGCAGTGTCCCAAGGCCAGACAGCAGTGCCCCAAGGCCAGAAATGCTACTTCTGTGGCCAGGCAAAACACCCCAGAGCGCGCTGCCCGGCGAAAAACGCGATCTGCTCGGGCTGCGGGAAGAAGGGACACTACGCTAGCGTCTGCAGGGCCAAAGCCACCCCGAACCCCAGCAGCGCCGCGTGTGGGCCATGCGGGCCGCCATCTTGGACCTCCCCGGCCATGTGCGAATCACCGGTACAGCAGCCATTTTGGACGCCTCCAGCCACATGGGGATCATGGACGCCACCATCTTGGATGACAGCCGGGACGCAGCAGGCCCCCGACACCGCCTCATCGGATACCCGCAGCGACACACCGACCCCTACGCTGGCATCCGTTACACTGGACCAAGCGAGACCGCACCAACTGGCCAGTTCCACAATGGACATTAAGGTAAATGGTCACGATACAATCTGCCCTTTTGACTCTGGGAGCACGGAGAGCTTCATCCACCCCGACACGGTGCGGCGTTGCTCTCTCCCAGTCCTGCCTGCGCAACAGCGGATTTCTATGGCCTCCGAGTCCAGTCGGCGGACATCGGCGGCTACTGCGTGGTGACACTCGTAGTAGACGGGACCGTGTACGATCATTTTAAACTTCTGGTCCTGCCTGACCTCTGCGCTGCCGTCCTGCTGGGGTTAGATTTTCAGTGCCACCTTAAAAGTGTTACGATGGCGTACGGTGGACCCCTACCCCCACTCACAGTCCGCAGCCAGCAGCTTCCAAATTGCCCGCCGCGCACCAGGTGCAACCTCTCCACACTCAGAATCACCCCCCCACCACTGTTTGCTAACCTCACCCCCGACTGTAAGCCCATCGCCACAAAGAGCAGGCGATACAGTGCCGGGGACAGGGTTTTCATTAAAACCGAAGTGGAGCGGCTCCTGAAAGAAGGGATTATTGAGGGCAGCACCAGCCCCTGGCGAGCCCAGGTTGTGGTCGTTAAGACCGGCGAGAAGCAGCGCCTGGTCATCGACTACAGCCAGACAATAAATCGCTATACCCTGCTGGACGCCTACCCACTCCCCCGTATAGCTGATATGGTCAACCAGATCGCGCAGTACCGCGTCTTCTCGACCATTGACCTGAAATCAGCGTACCACCAGCTCCCCATCCGCCCTGAGGACCGCCAGTACACTGCCTTTGAGGCAAACGGCCGCCTCTATCACTTCCTTAGGGTTCCCTTTGGCGTCACCAACGGGGTCTCCGTCTTCCAAAGGGAGATGGACCGGATGGTGGATCAAAATGCGTTGCAGGCCACTTTCCCATATCTGGACAATGTGACCATCTGCGGCCGTGACTTGCAGGACCATGACGCAAACCTCGAAAAATTCCTCCGCACCGCCCAACTCCTAAACCTGACATATAACAAGGAGAAGTGCATATTCCGCACAAACCGCCTCGCCATCCTTGGCTGTGTTGTGGAACACGGAGTCATCGGCCCCGACCCCGACCGGATGCGTCCCCTTATGGAACTTCCACTGCCCCACTGCCTCAAGGCCCTGAAGAGGTGCCTAGGGTTTTTCTCCTATTACGCCCAGTGGGTCCCCTACTATGCGGACAAGGCCCGTCCGCTGATCAAGTCCACCTCTTTTCCCTTGACGGCAGAGGCCCGCTTAGCCTTCCACCGTATCAAGGAGGACATTGCCAAAGCCACCATGCACGCAGTGGACGAATCCATCCCCTTCCAGGTGGAAAGCGACGCGTCCGACTTTGCCCTGGCCGCTACCCTCAATCAGGCGGGGAGACCCGTGGCCTTCTTTTCACGAACCCTCCAAGGCCCGGAGACCAGACACTCCGCTGTTGAGAAGGAGGCCCAGGCGATTGTGGAGGCTGTGCGTCATTGGAGGCACTACCTGGCCGGAAAACGATTTACCCTGCTCACTGACCAGCGTTCAGTTGCTTTTATGTTTAACAACAAGCAGAGGGGCAAAATCAAAAATGACAAGATCTTGAGGTGGAGAATCGAACTTTCCACCTACAACTACGAGATCTTGTACCGGCCCGGGAAGCTAAATGAACCCCGGATGCGCTATCGCGTGGCACCTGTGCCAGCGCGCAGATCGATAGACTACGGGCCCTCCACAATGACCTCTGCCACCCGGGGGTCACCAGGTTCTTCCACCTCATCAAGGCCCGCAACCTGCCTTACTCTATTGAGGAGGTCAGGACCATGACCAGGAACTGCCAAGTCTGCGCTGAGTGCAAACCGCACTTTTATAGACCAGACAGGGCCCACCTGATAAAAGCCACTCGCCCCTTTGAGCGCCTGAGCGTTGATTTTAAAGGGCCTCTCCCTCCTCCGACCGCAATGTGTACTTCCTCAACATTATTGATGAGTACTCCCGTTTCCCGTTCGCCTTCCCCTGCCGGACATGACCAGTGCCACGGTCATTAAATGTCTGA